>NC_065549.1:15994113-16594113 GCF_022605725.1 Anthonomus grandis grandis
ACCTATCTAATAAACTTTTTCGATACTCTGATCCACGTCATGTATACGCTAAGAAATAAATTTTGTGCTTTTAAAAAAAGAAATAATAATGAGGGTGTTAGCCGTTATTATTGTATAGGAATAAAATACAGTAATTCAGTAAAAAATGCTTAGGGGTCCAACAATTTTTAATGTTATTCCTATAATTTCTAAAAAAAATATATTGAATTTTTTAAAAAGGAAAATAACTTTCGAATCACCGAATCAACTTGATGCAAACATTAGTGTTACTGTTCGAAAGCGTTTAAGACGTGCCCTATCGATATTTCTCACCGAAGAGTGGCTTATCGACAAGAAAAATCCTTCACTTTGCATATTTTTTCCGATAAAAGTAAATTTAGTTGATTTTCTTAGGATGGATTCTTATGCTTAAGGCGTATTAAAGATATGTGTAAAAACAAACAGAATTTTGCATTTATTTTTTATAAAAGAAGAAATTTGTATAAAAATCTAATGTTTTTTTTTTGTCAGTATATTTTTTACGAAGTCAAAATTTTTTATCAACGATTTTTTAATTAATATATTGTTGCTACTTATTACTGTTGCTGACTCTTGAGCAAAACGAATTACAGTCACTTTTCTCATCGGACTTCTGCTGCATTTTTCAAAGTTTGACTCGAGTGTAAAACATTTGGGAGAACAATGCTTAAATATCCTTAACTCCTTTAAGCATGTGGGTTGAAAAAATAACCCATTAATTTTGTTTCCTATTTACATACTGGGATAGAATATATACCATTTATTTTACGTCGTCTAACCTGCAGGTTGAATCTTCAAGTCTTATTTCGTTCAATATATGCTAAGGCTAAAGAAAACAACTGGTTGAAGAAATTATGGTCGATAATTTTTTTGGCACAATTTGTTTATTTTTCTGCTAATTTGTTAAAATTTGTCGAGGAGTACATAGTTCATATTATGCGTGATAAAAAAGTGTACATATTTTTTTTAAATCACTTCTTGTAACCTTCTAAACATCTGTGATTAAAATTGCACCCATTATGCTCTATGGTAATTTTTTAAGAATTCTCGTTCTCTTTTCTTAGCAGATGAACGACAGGAAAAGCAGATTGCTTTTGCATCAAAACAAAATAGCTTCGGATGAGTTGTACGCTTTCTTGGAAGAAGTAGAAATTGTTTTACCGCCTTCTGATTTAGAGTCTGAATACGGTAACGAAACTTCGGATATTGTAGGTGAATCCGATATAGAACAGAATAATGATTTAGTGTTAGATGACAAATTGGTTGCGGATAACAACGGACTGGAATTAAGAAGATGATATACCATTAGCGAAAAAATATTTTTCGTGAAAAACCAACGTGTGAAAATTTGCTAAACGCAATGTGGCCTGCCGGATTTCATAAAATCGATGAAAAATTCTACACCAATACAACTTTTTCAATTATTTCTATCCGATGATCTGCTGGCACAGTATTTCTTGGTATTAACATCCATCCGTCTTCCCATATAGGGACCACTGCTCTTCCGAACCAGATTTGCATTACTATTTTATTGCAAACTTGATGACAGTCAATCGGTTTGGATGGTTTGTTACAAATTTACACCTTAATGATAACGCAAGTAATACCGAAACGAAATGAACCATATTATGATAAACTCTATGAATTATGACCATTTCTTTGTTCTTTGGAAGAATCCTTTCAAAGGTATTTAAATTTGCATGAACATGTGGCAATTGACGAGAATAGGATTTGGTTCAAATGGCGCAGTTCCTTGAAACAAGATATGACAAAAAAAAACCTATAAAAAGATGCATGGACAGTTTGCATGTCGGAAAATCCATATTAGGTATATCTGCAACTTTCTAATTATCCAGGAGAATTTATATGTTATTCGTTTTAAAAATTTGTGTTCAACAGGAAGCATACCCCAGATAGACGGACCTGGGCACAGTAGAGTGTTTTTAAAGCGGCAGTATTTGAGAAGTTTAAAGTCCACCTCCCAATAAAACCAAGCTTTTGGAAAGCCTTATTGATAACATTATCTAAGTGATAAAAGAACTGTAGGCTTATATCCAGAGTGACACGTTATAACGATTGATCATGTAGTCGAAATCAATAGTATTTCTAAAACGATAAAAAGTCATAATTTTTATTTAGCCGAATTAAGTTCCATTGTATGGTATGATTCCATAGTATGGAACTATGGAATTCTTTCGCACCAAACTACCAAGCTATTCATGTATATCATATGTCACAATTATCAGGGGATTTGATTAACAAAACTATTAAAAAGAAGAGCCTTGAGGCACTCCAGATGGAACCTCAATAGCTTTAGAAAGAAAAGCACCAATTTTCACAACCAGTCTATGATCAGACAATAGCTTTTGAACCAAAACAATAAAGGTTCGTCAATCCCAATCATTTTTAGTTTATGCAATAAAATATTGCCGGGTACTCTATCGAACGCCTTGGAAAAATCAGTGTATATTGTATCCCCTTAATACTCAATGCATCCAACAAGAAGTCTACCTGAGTGAGAAGGTTCAACTCCGTAGATTTGCCTGGTCTAGATCTAAACTGCTGATTAATTAGTAGGAGTTCAAAAAGGGGGGTGATGATGTCACATACCAAGCTTTCAAGTACTTCGGGAATTGCACTGAGTATAATGATAGGACGATAGTTGGTAGCAGAGGTTTTGTCACCTGACTTATTGGTAGGTTTTGGGAAACTCTCTTTCCAGTAGTTCGGATACACTCTAGTTTGAAATGAGAGTATCGTATCCGTATGTCTTCAAAGAGTAAAACAGTTATAAAAAGAACGCCGACAAATTTGACCAAACAAAAACAGTGTACGAAATCAACAGAAAAAGCAAAAAAGCAAAATGGTGGCATCGGGCATTTATCTACGTTGATGATGGTGCTATTACGAACGCATTCATCATAACTAAACTACTAGGACGAACCAAACAATAAAAGAATTTAGGAAAGAAATTGCACGAGAATTACTAGCAACACACACTATTAGTACAATCAGAAAACTCATATCCCATGAATGGTCGATACCATAAAACTAGGAAGGAAAAAGCCTACCAGTTCTACATCAGACACATTGAGAACGCTCATCTACCGATAAGAGACACGAGACGAATATACGCTAATTGTAGCAAGGCCAAGAAAAAAATTAGGACTGAGGAGGATTTATACAGTTTGCATAATTCCAGTTTGCTTAAGTAAACAGTCAGCCTGTTTTCAAGAATATCATTACGTAAGTTACTAGTAATAGTAATATATATGATCACTGTTTAGAACCGTATATATTTTTATTTTTTGTTTCTGAAGTAATTCTTATCCTGATGCATAGTGGGTTAAAATAGAACCCATATCCTACAAAAAAAAAAAGAAAACCTAAGCCAAAAAATAACGCTTAAGCATTACAGTTAAATGTAATACGTTCCACAATTAGTAGTTTTAAATAAGTTTCTGCAAATAAAAACTTTCTGTGCTTCTCTTGATAATAAAAAAATTGTGCCTCAAAGAGTTAAATGGTTTTAAAAAGAAAAAAAGTAATTTCTATTTACCTGCGCAGTGGCAGCATTCATAGCAGCAATTTGACTTCCGACATTCTGCTTGCTGGTATCCAGAGTAACCTGTTTCCATTTCTTAGAGGCCACGTCCGTGCCGATTTCCGGATAATGAGCTCTGGTTTCCAATTCGATCTCCGACTCTTTGATTTTCGTGTGGGTTGCCTCGATCGTTGAAATTAACGCCCTCTGTGGTTCCGATAGTAGCGAGTGCACTTTGGTTTCCCTGTATGACTGTGAAAATAAAGTTAGGTTAGAAGTCGTCGCGAGACAATGATTCGGTAAGGATATAAAGCAAGCAACATGCTACTAGGGTAATAAAAGCTATATGTACCTACTCGATCACCTTGTCCTGGAGAGACATGAAACAAAGGATTTTTTCTTTTAACTTTTTTTGTTATAAATATGAGTTAGTGTTTCTAATTTAAAATGATTCTAACATTGACAACAGACAAAAACTACATATTCTTTGGTATGTATCTTTTTATAGATAACACTGATGAACGAGAAACTGTTTATTTTATTTGACAAATTTTCTGGAATCTATTTAAGTGTATAGGAGGTATCGTGATACAGCTGAATCAAAACACGATAAGCCATATTTCTTTCGAAAAGAAATTTCATAATTTATAAAAAAAATTAGCTACTTATTCTGTACTTTTAAATATAAATTTTAATATTACTTAAATGCGGTTAGTGTTTGGGTCATAATGGTTAAATACAACATTCAATTTTATTCTCG
Organism: Anthonomus grandis grandis; assembly: GCF_022605725.1. NCBI lineage: Eukaryota > Metazoa > Arthropoda > Insecta > Coleoptera > Curculionidae > Anthonomus > Anthonomus grandis. Next base: position 15,998,436 of record NC_065549.1, read on the forward strand.
GTCTTACCGTAATAGGAGGGGTATGAGTTAAGTTTGCCTGGCCACTAATCGTGGATAATTTCGGACTTTCCATCGCGCCCATATGTATAAGTTTTTGTCCTGGCGTCGGAATAAAAAAATAAAAATAAAATGGAAAAAAAAAATAAAAAAAAAAATAAAAATAATAAAAAACTTCGCTTACCAGAATCCCCGCCTCTTAAAACTGCCGGTTTTGCCACTGAATGAACATCGAGTTTTCCGACGTTGCTGCTTTCGTGTTGAATGATGGAAGCTCTAAAAAACAAAAATATTTTATAACAAATACACAGATGAAAATACAATAATAATAATACTTAGGACCTCTTTGGCATACCGGTCATCATTATGATAACGGTAATTAATGTTTTACAGTTTTTTGACATCATATTGGAAATACAGGGAAATTTTGGCACCCATTTGCAGCTATGATTAGAGTGGAGTGCACCAATTTTTTTGTATAATTTAGCCACTCCACAAATTCTGGTGTATAATATGATTTACCTATTTAACTAAAACATAGCTTTTTGAAGATATTTTAAAAATAATAATAATCAACTCTTATTTATATATTTGCTTCTTAAAAATATATATTTGGTATATGTTTCAACTTTGCCATTATATAGTATTTTTTATGTTCTGTTCAGATTCAATACGTATTTTAGGTATTATAATTTAAAACTAACAAATTAAAATTACTTTATATTTTGCTTTCAATTAAAATATGCAACAGTAAAATTTTTACTAAATTACATTGCTTAATTTATTTTATTGATTATTATAATTATATATACCTATTATATATTTTTTATTGGTTTACTGAATAAACATTTACGTGGGGAGAGATAATATTTCAATACAAGATTTAAGACTATGATGGCCCTATTAATCCCCTAATCAATATTCTTTACTGTTGCACAGGGCTTTTCCAGGTATCTGGAAAAGGGCTATTATAAAGCCAATAGTAAAATAGAGCGACCCAAAATAAAGAACAGATCTTAGGCCAATAAGTGTTCTGCCAGTCTTATCAAAAATAAGATACCTATTTTTATATACCCTAATAACTGCATTTACTGATAAGTTTCAATTAAATCCCTTTATGAGTCTGGTTTCAGGAAAAATTTTAGTACCACTACATGCCTCGTCAAAATTTCCGACGACATTAGATTTAATAAGAAAAAAAAGAAACCAACTTTGATGCTATAGATCACAACTTATTACTTTCCGAATTAAACTATATTAGTTTTTCAATTTCAATTTTCAATATTATTGGTTAAATTTCAAAGTTCCTTCTGACCGGTACTGTTGGAAACAATTATTTCAAACCAGAGTTTAACAAAATTATCATAAAAAGTCGTTCCTCAAAGTTCTATTTTATCACCAATACTTTTTTTGCTGACATAAACAAATCACTCTCAAATTGTACAAACTTTAGTATCCAGATGACTATGAAATTTATTTATCATTAAACGCTAATAATATGCAACACGCAGAATTAAAGATAAATACCGATTTATATAATATTTCTCTATGTGCACAAAAACACGATTTATAAATTGATCTTTCTAAATGTCAAATAACGATATACCATTCAAATCCCAAGATTAAAGAGTTATCAAAAATAATTTATTAAATAGCCAAATTAAAAATGTTTTTATACCAATCTCTGAGGAAGTAAAACACTTCGAAATAATTATGGACGGTCAACTAAGATTTGAAAGCTATATAAATAACAAATTAAAACTGGTATATCTTATATTGAAAAATACTTGACACTTAAAACAATATCTCGTCAAAAACTAAATATTCGCGTAACTCTTTGTAATGTCTGGCTAATGCGATTTCTGGTGCATAATGTAGAAAAATTCAAAAGTTACAGAACTCGTGGATGTAGTTTGCTTAATAAACTAATTATAGCTTACAGTAAATAGATATCACCGTATCTGAAAGACAACCTATTTCCAGTATGTCAAATAGGCGAAAATATCACATGTATCTTTTTATGTTTGAAGTAATCAAAAAGCAAAAAAACCGCCTGACATTTTAAACATTTCATTTGCTCATAATCACATTAGGAATACTGGGAACACACTATTATTTAAAATTCCTGGTTATCGAACATCAAACTTTTAGAAGTCTTTTTCTCTATAATGCAACAATGTTAAGGAATAATTTCTCAATTAATACCAAAAATATCTAATTGAAAAACCAATTATGCAAAATATATGAAAGAGTTTTGTGATTCTAGCAAAAACTCTTTCATATAAGCAAATACTAGCAAATAAAACATAAAACTGTCTTTTTTTTTAAGTCTATTGAATGAATGAGTAGTATTATCCACAGTTTAAAAAATCGCTATACCACTCTTTTTGTCTAAGAAAACGCAATTAGTTTTATGTTTAAAATTGTTTTTCTTTCTAAAAGTATTTTGAATTTGATTGAAATGTTTAATAATTTATCCATCGTAATATTTGTGGTTTACAAAATGATTACCTAGTTTTGACTATCGTGGCTTTATTATGCTTGTCGACAAAATTTTCATGAAACAGGTATAAACATAATGATATCTCTGTTGTATTTTCAAAAATAATCAACAGTAATTTAGAAAAAGAGCATTATCCCAATAAAATCTTAAATTATGAGTTTAGAATCTTGTTTGAGTTTTATTGAGTATATATTTTAAGAATTTTTCTTCAAAACCAACTTATTTTATTAGAATTTATATTAGAAATTATTTTCAAGGAGGTAAACTCAATTTTTAAATAAAACATTGTTGATACATGATAAAATAACTAGAAATATATACTTCCTGAGATCTATTTTCATCATATACAGATAATTCCCTAAAAATATTTAAGTGCAACTTAAACAAATAATTTATTGTAATAAAGAAGTACTTATAAAACAGGCTTGTATTTGCTAAAAACCATTTTATAATAACATAAATTTAGCATAGCATTGATAATGGGACAAAACTATCTTAAAAATTATGCTTACATAACAGTTATAGACGTTTATTATAACCTTTTAAAACCATTTTTAAAAAGCCCTTTATTTTCTAAAAATGTTTTAAAATCTCATAAAGCATGAAATTGATAGTAGGAAAGATTCACAGAAAGTCATCGTTTTGATAGATAAGGTGGTATTATCAGGACATGGAAAATAATAAGATAATCTTAAAACGTCAACCTGTGCTCTTTATAAAATAACTTAAATAAAATTCAACTAGTGTTCAACTAAAAATTCAACTAATTCAAAATGTTTTTTATTTCGAAAAACCTGTTTGTCCTGTGCAACTCAATAATCAATAAAAGTGATCCCTTTATTTTTAATAATCTTCCTACAATATTTACTGCCATTTATAATATGGACAGGTATATAAATTGGGTTGTTTCACTGAAATTGATTTTTACATTAATGATTAAGCACAATTTTGTTTTACTTCAATACGCAAAGTATCATAAATCGAGTCGAGACATTGGGCAGGCAAATTGGTCGAAAAACACTTAAAAGATCAAATACCAGGTGGTGCAAAAGTAATGTCATAATTTGAACCGGCTTTCATTTTGTTATAAATTAAAAAAAAGGGGTTCTGTTGTCGAAAAAAGTTTATTTGAAAGTATAAGATTAATATCATTAATTGAAAAACATTATATCACTCAAGTGGCTAACTCCCAGTTGATGCATAATTGCGCTTGATTAATGGAATTTCGAATTGTCGCTCGCAATTGGCTACAAAATGGCGATCTCTTCTTCAATGTTAGCTTTCAGGGCTTGTAAACTGCGTTGCTTGTTGCGGTAAGCTTCCATTATAACTACTGCTAAGAAAAGATAAATGCCCAAAATTTACATTACAGCCAGTGTAGTTACTAAATTTCTTCAGAAGCAAAATAATCGAATGGCCAGCTATTTCTCCAAACCTTAATCTAATTAACATATCAGAAATGATCTTAAGTAATAAATTAGAAATTGCTTTTGGTTGTATTAACTAACGCCTCATCCAATATTTGAACAAATATAAAAAATTACTTTTTTATACAAAAAATTAAATGTGAAATTAAATTTTGAGTTGAAAAATTGAATTATTAAACCATTAACTTACTTGTGAGGAGCTACGCTTTCTTCAAACATGGTACTGCCCTCGTCCCCATCAATTCCAAAGTGATCCTTGGCTTGTTTCTTCTTCAAAATAATGTCAATATATCCCGCGATGATTTGCTGGATTTGCTCAGCTTCTGTTGTTTGTACTGAATAGTACTGGTCGGAATAGTCTCCGAAATCTAGGGTGAACGTGTTTGGAGAAGCACCCCATCTAAGAAAACATCAACAAATGTTACAAATCCTTTAAATTGAAAATGCTAAAAGGTACCTTCTAACAGTAGTCAAAGGCCAGGTCTGCATGGTTTCTTTAGTCTTCTCATCTAGTCTGAGCACAGAGTCCTTGGTGATTCCCAAGAGTCTTGGGACCAGTTTGTTTTTACCCTTCATTTTTTCTTTAACCAGGAAAAATGTCACTCCATAGGTTGGCAAGGAGCGTGCGGTCTTGGTGTACTTTACTTTGGCTTCAAGCTCGTTTAAACCTGTGCATTTCTTGTGTTCTTGAAATACTTTCTTTTCGATTCCCTTGATTTTCGTGTATGATTGAGGCAAGAATTCTTTCAAGCTGAAAACAATAAAATTGATATAGGCAAAAAGTATTAAACACCCTAAGAACTAAAGTCAGTTTAAGGCCAGTTTTACTGTTTTTATGTAGGGTTTTCCAGAAAATGGGTGAATATCTAAAAATTACCAAGAGTCGTTATTCAAAAGACCTGCTACACCTTGACGGTAAGACCTTATCTGAAATAATTGCAAAGTACTGCAAAATGACTTTTATTCAATAAACGTCAAACCTTATCCCGACGCCATAAAGAAGCCTAAAAAATTGCCTTCTGCTACGGAAGAATTTAAATTGGCCAATCAACAACGATTAACGCCGGCATTGATTATCATTCAAAGTTGTGGCTACATAGATTGAAAAAAGGAGAACAACATCAAAATGCAGGGAAATAGCAGTGGAAAACATAAATAGTGAAGAAAACTCAACTAATGTCAAGTTTGTAAATATTTTAGCGCCAAGCTACTCTTTCTCATTATAATATTTACAAAATTATTCAATAATTGTTGAACTTTCGTTATGTAATCGACATGGTACTCTTTTGAGCCAATTTATTTCCAGAAGAGTTAAAATTTTTACAGCATTAATTTAGCTAAAATCAAAAAAACTTTTTGAAAATAACCCCATGGATATAGAACTCTTTTTTAGCTATTCTGTTTCCAAAAAATCACTGATGAAGTCAAAATTTGGCTAGAATCGACCATTTTTCCAAAATCAAAAAACTGTTTCAAAAATCAAAGCAACCTTATTAGTACAGTCAAGTGTCAATTTCGGCCAAAATGGGCGAAATCTTGATACTTTGCCAAAAGTTAGTGTTCCTTATCAAAAGACCAAAAACAAACAGTTGCGATCACTCCCTCCGTACTCTTTTGAAAAACTCAAAATTTTTTTGTAATAGTTTTTTTGCGAAAATCGTAGGTTTTAGGGAAAAGTGTCCGAAACAAAAAATGCTTATAACTAAACTGCCTACAATTTTAATTCCAGGATTTTTTCTGAAAATGAAATACGCAAGAGATAGAGGGCGCCAAAGTCACCTACCATTACTTTTTCCAAAATTTCGTCCTGAATATTTTTTTCACTGTTTCAAACATTTTCAACGTGTAGAACTCTAAAAAAACTAAACAAAATGCATTTTTTTTAATATCTCGTTATGCAGCGCCTTTATTTTCTAAAAATCGCATTATATCAATATGAATGGCACATAATAATTTACTGTTGTTCTATTTCACTTAACGTTCCCGGAGCATGCAATTTACCCAAAAATTGTGCGTCATTGCTACTTTCTTGTATGATTTTTAAAATTTTTTTGGATTCTATTTCTTACAAAAATTACTCAATTTAAAGAAAAATATCTAAGACAAAAAAAAGTTTAGAATATTGTCTACGATTATTACCTATGTAAGTCGATGTACATTCAATAACACACAAGATAGAGGGCGTCAAAGTCACCAAAAATTTATTTTGATGTTTATTGTAGTGTAATGTGTTTTTCTACAGTTCAAATGAGAGAGATATACAGTTCAAGTTATACAATTGTTTTTATTCATTTTTTATTATCTGAGAAGTACAGTAAGCGAGATTTTTGAAATATATGAACAAGAACTAATCGCTACTAATAATTGGTTTGATGTGCAACAAAATAAAAAATCTCTAATGCATTACATTACATTGTTACCAAAAAGTAAAAGTAACGAACTTTATCAAATATGGACATTAAATATATGTCAACTACAGTTCCAAAAAATCATTGCGCTACTATAAAAATTTGAAATAAACTTTTAATGTCTTTTGTCTCTCTCTTGTGCAGCGACAAACACGGGTAGTAGTTGTACAACAATTATTGTAGGAAGAAGGAATCACAACTTTTTGTTTTTGGGCTTTTCATAACTTTTGGTAAAGAATCAAGATTTCGCCTACTTTTGCCAAAAAAAAGTTACAGATTGACTGTACTATATCGACAAGGTCCTCTTTTCTAGGTAACTAGATCTCAGAAATTCAATTGCAAAGTCAAAATTTTAATCAACCATTCTCCCAAAGTAAAAACCTTTTTCAAAAAGGAAGATAAACCGGCCGAGTAGTTACTTCGACAACTCTTTTTAGCAATATTTTTCCTAAACTGATCAAATATTGACATGGAAAACTTACTCTAGAAATCCAGGTTTATGTTTGCTCTCGATGTAATCTCCAAACTGAATCTGGCACTGAATCCCAGCAAATTCACAGGCCTTCTCTTGAGTAATTGGGTGTGCCCCATTTAAAATTGCATCTCTGGCTTGCACATACAATAAGTTCAATTGCACTGGGTCTCTTGAATCAATGTTCTGGTCCGAAAAGAAGAATTTTCTTTTAAGTAGCACTGTTTCGTGCTCGTCGATGCCTTGCTCTCTAAGAGTCTTGGAGGGATCCAGCCAATTCACTTCGTCATCAGTATGCAATTTCCTTTTAAGACTTTCCATTTTTGCATCACGTTCTCTTTCCTCTTTTTTTCTCTTCAGAGTAAGGGTTCCATAGTTTCGATTTTCGATGTTTTCTTGATTCTCAGGCTCCTCCAGGACTAGGGAATACTCGTCATGGTTAGTGATACCCAATTTCGTACAGATGACCACCATTAAGTTGGCTACTATCTGCGAGTCATCCACCAGCATAGTTTTTACTGTTCCATCAAGCATTTTAACTCTAAGGGTTCGGAGTTTCTTACGGTACTCGATAGTATCTCCATTTTTGAGGATGTAGTATTCAAGGTTTCTAGCTGGTTCTAACCAAACTCCTGTGGTGTTATCTTCGTCAGTGAGGAAAAGGCCATAGTCTTTGGCTGGAACGAGAAAAAGTCCTTAATGTGGTTTATGTTAGCAAGAATTATACTTATACTTACGTTGGCCTTGTACTTCGGTACATTTTTCTCGAATAATTCGGCATGCATCGTGAACAGTCGTTGACGGACTAAATACGATCGTTTTTGTGACATTGCTGTCGACGATGTTGATTCGTAGGGATAAGGACATTTTTGATGTACTATTTTATGTTGTTTTCTGGAATAAAAAAAAGGATAATCAGCTATGATAGGCCTGAGGTGTTGTTATAACAATTTTATGTAAATGGACTATTTCAAACTAAGGAAAAAAACAAGGATGTCTCAGATTAAATCGCATAACAAGGTCACAACTACTTAAAATTTGTAATTCATAAAACTTAAAGGTTCAATTAATTAAAATTGCATGATTTATTTAAATTGCCTGATTTTTGACATAAGCTTCTAATTGTAACTAGATAGGAAATAATTTGTTTGTAAATAAATTAAATTTTTGTTAATTAAAGATTTGTTAATTATGCACCAAAACCAAAAACTTCACAATCTCCATTTTAATTTTCTTTCTTTCGTTCGTTTTTATTAAATCTTTAGAATTTCCGAAATAATTTCTTTAAATTGAAAAAATCTAACAAAAAAAAAAAAAACAAAAAAATAATAAAAGTTATTTATTATCTTATTTATTTACATATTTCAAATAACATAGGAGTTACTTTACTACTTTCTGTTTTATTAATTGTATATACTTAAATATACCGGGTGTCTAGGAATTCTATCGACAAACTTCACAGGGTGATTATCCAACAAAACTCTTTTTTATATAAATGTATGTCCAAAACGTTTAATGTACTGAATCCGATGGCCGTCATGTAGAACAAGATAAATATTTTGTTATTGTTCTTGTATTTTTTTAAAATAAAATAACGATTATCTATTTAGCTTAAAGTTTACAATAAATAAAATTATTTAAACACTAGAACTTAGTTCCCAGAAATTTTTAATTTATTAGGAATTTACACTTAATCACTTGCGGTTTGCTTTTTCTTCCAGTTATCGTATAAAATGCTAAAAAATTGCATTGATTATCCTAGAAGATTAAGTTAATTAATTTTTTTTCTTAGGAAACTTAGGAACATTGAATTTTTTTAAAAATTTTTAACACCCTGCAGATTCGAAAAAGACATTTTGAACATATACAATTTTTTTTTGTTGGAGAATCACCCTGTTCAGTTTGTCGGTCGAGTTTCTGGACACCCGGTATTATTAAAATTTGAATATCTAATTAAAGAAAAAAAATAGTAACAAGCAATAAAAGAAAAAATGCTGTTACTTAGACAGCAATGTCAAAATCACGAAATCTAAATCATACCTCTTCAGATCCTCTTTGTATGATATATTGGTTGAAACGTCGATTATAAGAACTAAAATCTGAAATGTTATAGAATCTACTTAACACCCTAGGAAACCTATAAAAAACAGCCAAAACCATTAGCATCACCCCAAAAAAAAAACAGAGTTCTTTGACCTCCAAGGGACATTCAATATAATAATTGGCAGTCAATCTGGAGGCCCCCCTAAGAAAAATTATCAACGTTACGCCACTGAGTCGCTAAGCAGGGATGCTGCGTTGCCTAGCGACGCGTCGTACGGCGTCGGGGCGCCTTCGACGTCTTTCAGCGACGCGCCCCGCTGGCCTCCCAATCGATAGACGAGATTTAAAAGAAGAGGGCGCACGTGGTATTGGGGGTAATGGAAATGGCAATGGTTTGTTTGCACCAATCATTGAGGGAATGTTTGTCAATAAATAGGGGGACGGAGAAATTGATTTAAGGGAAAAATCTTGATTTTTTTGTTTTTGCACTATTGAGCTAAGAAGACAATTTAGAGTTATTTGTAATAATTGGCCCTATACAAGCTTGGCAGTAATTGTAATTGCAGATTCTGTGAAAAGCTTCATTAGAGGAGATTCTCGTGAAAAGAAAATGGCGAATGCGCAATTTTGTACAAGGATCTTGGAAATTAGTAATAATTGGGGCAAATAATTTAAGTTTTGTGGATACTACTGAAAACTAATTTTATTTTTCGTCTTCCTCGTTACCATGAACTCGTCTATAAATTAATTATAAACTGTTATAATTTATTTATACTGCTGTTGGGGTCTAGGTTGTTGGGGTTAAGTAGTTATACTATATGCAATTTTTTTGGTTATAATGGTCGCAATACCTCCATATCCGTCTGCTCTCGTCTTAGTACTGTGTACTTTTTTATTTTAATATTTTCAACTTGTTTTAAGTGTGTTATATTAATAATATTATGTCGAATTCTTCTTCAATAATTATATTTTTAAGTCGATTTGTTGTTTTAAAGCCATTGTAGTATTTTTGGTTCAATAATACAACGTTTTATTATGAATTTAAAGCCTTCCATTTTCTGTTGGGGTGTAATAGTTTTACTCATTTATGGGTGAACCTGGAATTGAAAGCAGTTGTCACAAGTTGTTGTTTGAAAGCACTGTCATATTCTATATCTTTTGTTGTGGCATCTAAAGGGTGTGTCAATAAGAATGCAAGATTTGAATGTTTGCACCATGTTTGAAAGAGTGATAGATTGAAAGTTGACAGATGGGAGTTAGTAAATATGAAGCATTACAGGGTAAAAAAACGCGTCCTGGTTGTCAAAAAATATTATCAAAATGGTGAAAGTTTAATTGCCACTATTCGTAAAGCAATTCATCTAATGGAAAAGAATAATCAAAAAAAGTCGAAAATACTGGTTCCAGTAGTGATGTGAAAGAAATGATACGAGCTTGTAGCCGTCGTTTGGAATAAAATATTATGACAATTTACGAAAGTGTGACCGAAAGGCCAGAGACGTCAATTCATCATCGGGCACAAGAATTGGACATTTCAACGGGCACTTTTCAGCAAAGTTTCACTAAAGATTTATAGCAGCATGTCTTCAAAATCCAACTGACTCAACAACTTCTGCCAACAGACCATGAACAGCGAAGAGAATTCACCATTTGGATACTTGAGCAACCTGCTGATTTTGCAAACAAAATCGTTTTATTTATTTTCATTAACAAAACTGTCGCATTTGGAGCTTACGAAATCCACGAATGATTTATCAGAAAGCAATAAATCCACAACGTGTAACTGTATGGTGTGCATTATGGCCTGAGGAAATAATGTGATCATTTTTCTTCGAAAACGAACAAAATAATGCAGTAACGGTGAATGGCGAACATTATCATGCTATGATAACACATGTGCCTTGTGCCTCATTTGGCAGTTACTGATCTTGACGACATGTGGTTTCAACAGGACGGTGCCACGTGTCATACCGCCCGTAAAACATTGACAATTTTGCACGAGTTTGCTCCTGGTCGTATCATTTCCCGATTTTTTTACCAACATTGGCCTCCACGCTCTCGCGATTTAAGGTCTTTAGATTTCGGGCTGTGGGGACCTAAAGTCACAGGTTTATACCAATAAGCCTGCAATTATCAAAGCATTTAAAGCCGAAATTAGACGCTGAATCAATGACATACCAACACATGTATTCAATAAGGTTATTGAAAATTTCATCAAATCAAAGGGTACGCATATGCCAGTAAAGCCGTGGCGGCCATTTACAAGACATTTCGTTTTATACATAATTCCCAAATGTAAATTTTCTAAATCAATAAATATTTAAATACTTTGCCACAGAAAACCATGTTTTATTGAGCACTGAAATCTGGCGTTCTTTTTGAAACACTCTTTATTTCTTTATGCAGTGTTTCTAGTCAAACGGTTTCTTTGAGCACTTTGCACTTGGACAACTAGCTCAAAATGTTGTTTATTAGTTGCGACAAGGATGCCAGGGTATCGTCAACTGACTCTCCGGAGTTTTGCCTCTTCATATTCGTTTATCATATTTCCTGAAGTTTCAGGAGCCACGACCACCTATGTATGTTAGTCTTGTACTTTTGTGTACTTCATTGACCGTTTCTGATGACTTTTTTGCTAGGTCTGGCTAGTATTCCTGGCTATATTTGCATTTTATTTCTTCAATGTTTTGGTTTTTTGTTAATTTATTCTATGGCCTTCTGATTCCTTGTTGTTTTTTATTGGCAATCTCGTATTTCTTAGGTACTGTAGCTCTGGCTTCGTAATATATGTTTTCAATTTCCAATTTCGACGTTGGTACTCTTGGCCCTATTTGTGGGTAGATAGTTGGTAAATACACACATTCAGGCTCTACTGTAAATTCCTCTTCTTCATGCTATTTTAGACACTTGCCGTATCTTTTCTTGCTTCTGCCTGTATTTTTAACATGCTTGCTTTTGCTCTATGGTAGTCTATGTGAACCTAAACTGGCTTTTTTTCCTGTATATGTTAACACTACCGATTGTGTTGGAATGTCTTACCGCTCTTTCAGATCTTCTATTTAGTCTTTGAGCCCCATAATATTAAGTGAACATCTGGTAAGCAGCTCTGGCTCAATTAGTTCATTTTCCGTGACTTCTGTTGACATACTTCTAATGACCCCTTTACATGTGAGAAAGCTAAGTGATATGAGTTCTTCTTGGAAGATGAAGTTGTTTGATGCTTGTGCAGTATTGAACTCTACGCCCAATCTGTACTTTCCTCTTCTTGTTATTTTATATGTCTTTGATGTTTGATTTTTTCAGTTCTCTACCCATTCGTATTGGGTACATGTTTTCGATGTTTCCATCTTTCAAACCGACTCTAAATGAAGTAAAGATATCATGAGTGTCAAACAAAGTTTCGTCAAGGTAAATTATTAGTCGATCTTCATCCCTATATTGTTTTATAGCCGTTAAGTATTTATCGCAATTCCCGTAATCGTTGAGACTCCATTATTGTTTGGCGCTTATTAATCGTCTTATACTTAAAATCCATTTTCGGCAAAATGTTTCTTAAGCTAGATATGCTACAAGAAATATTTGCTTCGTCTCCAAACAGTCTTTTTCGTAACCACAGTACGTATTGATTGTTCTTCATACATCTGATAAAGCTTTCTTCTTAATAGATCCAAACCACGCAGATTTCAAGGACCAGACTCGCTTCGTTTCTCCTGGAAATTGTGTATTTTCCTATTATACCTGTAGACAAATATGTCTGTATCAAACCACACGTCTCGGCTGCAGCATCCTCAAAGTTAAAATCTCTTGGTAGTAAAGATTTAAAAACTTAAATGCCTTCTTCTAAAGGTGTTACTACATTATGGCAAGAATTACTGTCAGAACTCGCCCATGGTCACCACATTTTTGCGCTATAATTGCACAAAAAAATTACTTGTTTAAATCACTTCCTTACAACAGAACATAATTAGAACTGTCATTGTCTCGCTCAATTTCTTCTTATTTATACTAGATCCTAGGTAGGTAATTACAGATGTAACATCAGAAGTTTTAATTTGGACTAAACTGAGGTATAAATATATACACATATTTACATTTTTTCCATTAATTGTACCTACTTAATATTTTGCAATACATGTATATATTAAATTTCTAATCCGGCTCTGACCACAAATATGATAATTTTGGGTCTTTTTATGACCTTACAGATAATTAGGGTTTTATGGCAGTCAAAAGATCAATAGTATATCTTTGAGTACACTATAAATGTAATTATAAGCTTCATTAGAGTCGATCTAATAATTAGAATTTTGTGGGTACTACTAAAAACTAATTCTAGTTCTTCAAAATCGGACAGCTGTCAATAGATTTGCGAAAAAACTGGCAAAAGAAAATAGTTATAGGAAATTTAATTTTTGATAAAATAAGATTTTTTTAAAAAAAGTTTTCTGACACCTGCTATTTTTGACATATTACATAAAGATATGTTGTTCTTTAATGGCAACGGTATTTTTAATTCTAATCAATAGAAAATGTTATATCGTTTGATGATGTATCACACGATAGGGATATTTTCAGACAGTGACGCTTCTCCATTGGGTCAAAAAAATATTTCTAGGAAATAATGTCAAATGTCGATAGGACAAAGATAACTTCTTAGAAGAAATTTGAAATGCTCAAAGTAAGATGAAAAATTACTTTAAATGCCTAAAAAATTGAAACTCATTCCAATTTGTGGAAGGCATAAAAACGACATCAAATGCCTGAAAGATAAAGTAAACTACTCGCAAAACCTGGATTAATAAGAAAAATTCCTTTAAATGACTAAAATATATGAACCAATGCATGGAAATCATCAAAAGGTTAAAACAAAATACTAAATGTCTCCAAAAGCTTGGAACAAAATTACTTTAAAGACTAAAATAAGTACGTCAAATGTGTGGGAGACTTCTAATACCTGTGGGATAATAACTGTGGGATAACTTCTAATACCTGGAACAAATATTGACAATTAGTTACAAAAGTCTGGTCCAAGAAAATGACTTTAAATCAAAAAGTTAAAAAATTCTAAGAAAAACGTAATGTATAAATGAGATAGTCAAATTGCTTCAAACAACTTCTTAGACTTTCATATGAAACAAACCACCAGCCGCCACTGATTTCAGAAATAAAGTATTGATGGCCATGTTCATATTATTTTTTTATTCGTATTTTACACTCTTCTAACAGTTTCTCTGGCGGTAATAATAAATGAATTAAAAAAAACAAAAATGGTCCAAATATTTTATTTAATTTTTCAATAAAATTTGATCAAACATTAGGATAATAAAGAAAATAAGATATAAGAAAGGAATAACCTAATCCTAATCTCTATTTAATATTAAACTTATTTTTTTTGTAACTGTTGACCTATTGGTGCAGTTTATCAGTTTCCAGGATGAAAACACCAAAAGTGGGTCTGTTAGAGTGACATAAGCCCTTTTATTATTTTTGAACTTATAAGGGTTCCCGTTACAGAAAAGGCCCCGTTATATCGTTTGTAGGGCATCAATGAATCGTTTTGTGTGAATATGTTCTACATATATGTACCGCGTAATTTTAATTAATTACCTGCCTGTATGTTGTTCATAACTTTTAACTTATCTCATAACTTTTCGTCATCTTCGATTTCCGTTCCGTGTGGATTCTATTTTTAAATATATAACTACAAGTTTTTGACCTTAAGAACCTGTCTGGTAAATTACTTAAGTTCTAAATTTATTTTCCCTCGGCCTAACTTATTGCTTGCATACAATACAAGTTGAGGTGATCACGGAAAAGTTATTTTAAATGATGAGTACATCGTGTTTGGAACAATCTGGTTAATAAACGCATTTTATATTATTTTTGGCGAGTGAGTTTGTTAGTATAACATTGTTTTACGTTGTCTATATAGATTTAAGGGAAATACGAGTGAAAATAATTTTTCTCCTTCTTAAGCTGTGGATAAAACAATAAAATAGAAATCAGTTGACGGGGCTAAAAGTGGTTTTCGCCTCACAGCTATAATAATTTCAATTAGAAACATATCAACAATCTTTTTTCTATCATCCATTCTTTATCCAAGAGACCACACAAAAAACAAAACAAAAGTAAAAAACTCCAAGTCCTGTTGTTAGTTGTAATGTGATCTGTATAGGTGTATGTCTAGGCCTGATCATGCTCCGATAGGAACGAAACACGTGTAGCTTTAAAAAAAAAATTGATGAGTGATTGAGACCTTGAATAAGACCCTGAATTGGAGTTTTTTACTTTTGTTTCATATAATAATGTCAGTTTTGTCACCATACTGAAAATGTCAGATTTTAAATTAAAATATCGGTTGGGGTTCGCTGTCAATGTCTCAGCTCTCATTCGTCAACTTATTCAATAATAAACTGCGTTTAATTACTAAAAATTTTTGGCAGTAAAAATTGGCAAAAAGCAAGAAGTTTCTTAATAAAAATCATCTGACGAGGCGAAAAATAAAATTCGGTAAAAGACTTGGATATAAAAAGTAAAACAGCTGTCGGTGTTCGTTATCCAACTGTTACTTTTTCTCCTCCATATATTCACCAACTGATTTATCGACAAACTATGGTATTTTTTAAATTTTAAAATCAGAATAATAAAATGCTGCCTTTTGCCAACGCCATCCCTTTTTAAAGCTCTACACATGCCAGTAATTGACAAGCTGCTTAAGAATCCCGTAATATTAGAAGTATTTATTAAAAATATACAGTTGCATGTTAAAATCAAGAAAATATAGACCCAAGTTTCGAAAATCTGGCTTTCGTTAGCTCCTTTGAGCACGGCAATCACGATGTATTCTAATTCAGTTGAATGACAAAATCAACGGATGGGGCGCAAAGTTTCTTTGCCTCATAGGGCGAAAAATAAAATTCAATATGAAAATTTTGCCAATTTGATATGACATTTTTTAATTTTAGGGCTAGAATCATAAAATGTTGCCATTTCTGGCGCCACTTCTGTTTAAAGTTCCTTACTTTATGTCACTGAAAAGCTGCGTGGTGTGCTAATATTGCAGGCTTTGTTTTTTATTAAATATAAACAAAATATAGAAATTTTTCATTGCTCGTTTATATAATCTTCAGAAATCTGGATTTCGTTAGCTTTTAAGCAGTGCAAAAACGATGGATTCTAATCCAGTCGAATGGAAAATCAACCGACGGGGCAGAAAATTACTTTTGCCTCATAGAGCAAAAAATCAAATTTTAATAAAATGATTTTCAGATTATAAAATATTGGTTGGTCAATATCAAACTGGACTTTCTTTGGTGAAACTTTGAGTATTAAATAGAGGATAAAGTTGATCCGAAAACGATGGATCTAATTCATTTGAATACGAAACCGATGGGGCTGAAAATTACATTCGCTTCACAGGACAAAGAATTAAATTTCAATAAAAATATATTCAGGTTTCAAAAATAAAATATCAATTGGTGTTTGCTGATAATGTTAAAACTCTCAAGGTATTGTTAAATATGTATTGTTGTATTTTATGTTGGTTAATATATAATAAATAAAAATAACAGAATGATGTTTCTTTCTATCAGAGTTTTTGAAACCTATTGGTTTCTAACATGCTTTGATAAGAAACAAGGTAAGAATATGCATTATTATCTTTTAGGTAAATAAATCTCAGATTTTTTTTTCTGTGCGCGTTCAATATACTCTGAATGACAATGAGCTTTAGGTGACCATATTATTGCCGCATATTCTAGATGAGGCCTAACAATAGCATTGTAAGATTTTACAACAGTGCTTAGATGTTTAAGTTTTTTAGAATTACTAATAAAAAAACCCAATTTTTTTATATGATTTATTGACAACAAATTTACAATGAAATGTAACTTGCTCTGCATCTATACACATAGATCTTTTACTTCCTTTTTTTCTCTAAAACTGAGTTGCTGATAGGGTAGTCAAAGTTTATAGGGTTGAGTTTTCTGGTGTAGGTTACTGTGACACGTTTACAAGCGTTAAGACACATTTTGTTTTGCAAAAACCAATTGGCCACAGAATCCAGATGACAAGTGTTTCATTATTTGCGGCATTAAAAGTTTGTGCGGTAAATTTGCATAAATTTGAAACTGTAGAATTTCCAGCAAGAAAACCATGCTGCTCAACAAAAATTTTATCATTGATATTTTTTAAAAGATATTTATAAATAATACTTTTAACTATTTTGGCAAGAGAATTAAGTATGCTTATTAGTCTATAATTTTCAATATCTTTTTGAGAGCAATTTTTATAAACAGGGACAATAACTGATATTTTAAGTTTTTCTGAAAAAGTTGAATGCTAAATAGCCAAATTAAAGATGCGTGCAATGGGTTTTGCTAGAAAGTCCATGCACCCTTTGAATATAAAAGAGATAATTATGTCAAAACCTGTAGAATTTTCTGGTTTTAAGTTTTTGATCCTTTTTTTGACCCTGTTCTCATTAATTAGAGTCAAGCCGATATATGGAAAGTTGCTATTCTGATATTGATTGTTTTGTGATTGTTCTTCAGTGAAGACGGACCGAAAACTAAAAGTAGCAAACTTAGTTACAGTGGTATTTTCTTACCATTGCATTGCATAACTTTTAGTATGCCACACCCAGTCTTGGCCCTAAAAAGGGTTGAGAAACTGTGAGGATCAACATGCATGCTTTCCTTTATATGTCCCTTATTTTGCTGATAATCAAATTTAGTTTGTAATTTAAAATTTACCTTTAAATCCCATTTCTGAAATTTCTAAATTCAGCAATCTGCTCGGCCCCGGCCCTACACTTCTTTATCAAATGGCGGTTTTTCTTTTTTATATTACTAATGGATCCTTTGAAAACCGAACAGGAAAATTATGTCGATTGTCCCTGACTTTAAATGATTTTTTTAGAAGCATACTAGTTGATGCATGAATAAATTCTATCATAAAGAGATCGAGGCAGGAATCATCATCTATCATGCCTTCCAAATCATTCCAGTTTACATTTTTTATTAAATCATTACAAAGTTTAAAATCTGCTTTTGAATCATAAATATAAGAACACTGAATATTATTTTTACAATTTTTATTTGACAAAATTGAGATATCAATTGATAATGATGGGTGGTAGCTATCCTCACTTACAAATGGGCTTAGGTTTCTGTTAACTTTAAAGTCAAAATTAGCCAGTACTAAATCAAGCTTTCTTGCCATAGAGTTTAAAATGTCATTATATTGTTCTAGGTCATAAAATCCATTAATGCTTTAATTTTTCCGAGGGACTACTTTCAAAATCGGCTAAATTAAAATCACCTACGATTAAAATGTTACTACTGATATAATTAACAGACTCTACTAGCTCAAAATATTCAATATAATCACTAAGTGGACTATTAGGAGGAAAATAAATTACAGAGAAAAGTATAACCTCACTTTTAAGCCTAATCTTAGCAAATAAAGATTCAAGACTCAGTAATGGCAACAATATCAAACTCCTCTAATAGATTCGTGGTATAAATTTTTTTTCCAGTTTTTGTCCTTACTTCCCTCGTGTTTTGATAATATAGGGTTAGACAATTTTTATTTACTTGGAAAAAAATAGAATTTAAGGTTGTTTTTATGTTTTTTCATTTTGATGAATTAACTTCTTTTGTGACACCATAGCACCTACTGATCCTGTGGTATAGTTACCTTCATGGAAGAGTAGGAGGTTGGATATTTAGAAGGGTATTGTTAACATTGCACCTCTGCAAAGTGTGGTTTTAGCATTGTTTTGAGTGGCTCAGGAGAAATATTAGGCTTATCATGACTTAAAATTAGATATAGTCTTTACCGCCTGATCATCAGCATTTTCCAAACCAAAAATCTTCGTTCCTTACGTCAATGTCTGTTGTTTTCAGTAATAAATAAGGAGTCTACATTACTGGTTAATTGTTTAATTTGTGGCGCTTTGACTGTGGTTTGTGCATTTACGATTTATTTGTTGTTTGCTGATAAGACTAGAATTTCGTTTATTGGTACTTATAAAGTTCATCCATCAAAATCCTTATATCATTTTAAAGTAACTTTTTTTACTCAATGAGATATTCATAGAAACAAACCTATTAGAATGTTAACTTAATCCAATTTTAAATTGATTAAATCTTCGAAGCTGGTCGAGTTGTCATTCCCATGAATCACGAATATATCAGAGCAGATGTTGATAAAATTGAAATTGCTTTCATAATATTGGCTTTATGGAGTCAATGATGCTGCACCTAAGACGGAACGTCTTATTTTAAATTGCTTAATATAGTTGCTATGACCAAATATCATAGCTATACTAATTGGAGTAAAAACATAAAACATACATACGAGGGCCGGTCAATAAGTCCGTGACTTTTTGGATAAAAGACAGGTTTTTATATAAAAAGTTATTTTATTTTTCAACATAGTCTCCTTTAAGTTCTATATACTTAGTCCAACGTTTCTCCAATTTTTTTATCCCTTCGGAAAAAAATTAAATTTGTCGAGGTCATCAAAATAGGCATTTGTTTGAGAGATGATTTCGTCGTTGGAGTCAAATCTTTGCAGTCAATTTGGAAACAAACAAAATCTTTTGTTTTGGAGTCAACTTTTCCAATTTTAAAAGGGCCTTAGTCCTTAGTTGAGTTGACACCAAAATTTCATTTTCAGAACATTTTTAAAAATGTTCATATAATTGATGATTAATATAGACCTACTTTAAAGGCCACCCTGTATATTAATGTTGGCGTTTCATATAGGTGTTGTCTGAGAAACTTAAAAATCATTAATAAAATACTAGTAATGAATAATTAATTCATTTATGAGAAAGTGATGCCAAAAGTGGGATTCGTTTTTTTCCAGGATATTTCCGAAACTTGTTCGATTTTTAAACGACTTTAGATCGAGCACCACAATAGGCAACATTCGTCGCATTAATTTTCAAAAATGTTTCTTAAAATTGCCTCATATTATAAAATATAAAGATGTAAAGAACACACTGTATAAACCTACCCACTTTGCAACTGAATATTGTATATTATATGCTGATGTTTTCCCGAGGTCGTATGAGGACAACGTAATTATTTGAGAAAATAAAAAAAAAGTTATGTCAGAAGTGGGATTCGAACCCACGCCCTCAGAGAGGACCAGAACGCTCGAAACCTACTGAAAGCAGGCAAGGAAACCTTGAGTCTGGCGCCTTAGACCGCTCGGCCATCCTGACATGTGTGTGGATCGCAGATAACCTAAATACTTTATTTTTATCAGCTGCTTATCGTATAACCGTTGATTGAATATTTGGGAAGATACGCAATTCTGTGTTAAAAAGTGTACCCGGTCGACTATCGGATTGCCGTTCAGTTTCGTGCACCGTGTGGTGCTGCCGCGAAGCGTCAAATCTAGGAACGATTTTATTTTAGCTGCGTGGACATGGCTTTTGGCCTCTTTGAGTCAGGTTTTCAACGACGCTGGAATCTCCGGTTACGCGGCCGTGTTGGATATTTTTTTAAGATATGGGATGATGCTGCCAGCTATGTTTTTATTATTTTTTTTGAACATACAACACGGTGTCATTTATGTGGTGGTCAAGTGATAAGTGATATACTTAAGGGTGGAGGCATATTGAAATTTCTTAAAAGTTTATTTTTATAAACAAATAATTACTTACCAAAATATGTTTTTGAGACAAAAATGAATACATAAATATATATAAAAAGCTATTTTTACAAAATTACCAACAAAGTTTAATACAAGTTATAATTCCAACAAACATTATGTTTCCTCCATTTTGTGTTCAAGAGGGTCAAGTTTTTAAATAAAAAGCCCGTTGCACTTCATTAACTAAAAACTAATATACATAAAATATATGGAACAAATTTTAAGATATAAGTAGGTTTCACGTAAATATTATAAAGAATAATTGAAATTATTCATAAGACTTAATACCGATGGTAATATAACTTCTTGATCAATAATTTGTTGTAAAAAGTAACCCATTTTATCATGTGATTCAATATCTGAAAAATTGTGCAGCGTAGTGAGATCTGTAAAGTAAGGGGTTGTAAGTGAGGATGTTAATAGAAATAGAAAATAGGCCACATTTTAAGTTTTAAGCGACACAGGAAAATTCTCAATTACCAGTTGTTACAACTATACTTAAAACTATAAAAAGATACCTAGTAACAAAAAAAACATTTTGTTTAAAGACCCCGCATCACGGTTATAAAGGACGTCAATAGAGGTGGTATAATTAGAGGAAAGTTGAGCGATATAGTGTCCTTTTATAATAAAATCTAAATACTTTGTAGGTAAAATCTAAATTTGGCAAAATCATTTAATTTTTTTTCTGGCGTTATTTCAAAATATATGACAAAAGTATTTATTAAATGAATAAATTATTGTGACCACTTTTTCTCGCCTATACGATGACACCTTTAAATTTAAAATACGACGTTCTGTCTTTAAAGAGCCATCATCAACTTTGTTTTTCTTTGTCGGCGCTATATTGACCATTTGCAGTTTAACGACGCGGGAATCTTTGGGCGCCCGGCCGTTTTGTTATTTTTTTTAAGACAAGGGCGATGATAATAACAGCGCTTTTATTTATTTTGTTATTGCCGATATTTAAATGAGCTGTGATGTCGCATAAATAACTAGATAAATGTGGTGGTCAAGTAATGTATTGGAAGGTGCTATCTCTTACAACTTAAATTTTATTAACAAATAATAAATTACTTACCAAAATCCTTTTTTGAGACAAAAATAAATAAATAAAAACAAAAGAAAAATTCAATAAGCTTTTATTTATTAATTAGAAAATTAACAACAATATTAAATAAAGATGATGATATAGGTAGGTTTCACGTAAATATAAAGAGTATATTAAATAATTAAAGATTTAATATCTATATACGGTACTATAGTTTTTTAGAGTCAATAATTTTTTGCAAAAAGTAGCCCGTAATGTGATTTTTGACAATACGGGTTTGTGAAACCAGCCAATATCTCAAAAACTGTATAGGGTACTGAGATCTGTGAAGTACACTTTTTTTGGACAAAAATATTGAAAAATAGATACCTTTAACTGAAATTAATATAAAAATAAAATCGCAAAATTTAAAAGGTTTTGAATAAGGGTGTAACAACACTATAAAATTTAGAAAATAGGTCATATTTTAATTTGCAATACAGGCAAACACTTAATTACTAATTCTTGAAACTAGAAAAAGTTAATAAGAAAAAAAACAAATATTTTGTTTAACAGTATGAAGGGTCTCATCGCGATTATACAAGATGTCCAAAGTAAGGATGAGCAGTAAATGGTTTAATTATGCAATCTAAAAATTGAAAAAATGCCAAATACTTCCTAATATTCAGGAAAAGGTGAAATTTGGCAAAATGGTTTTTTATTTGTTTCTGGCGTTATTTGAAAACATAAAATAAAATCGTTTATACATTGTTGTAAACACTTTCTCTCATTTACAAGTTAATATCTTTAACTTTTAAATACGACGTTCCTTCTTTAGAGAGTCATAATCAACTTTGTCTCTTCTTGTCGACGCCATGTTGGCCACTTGCAGTTTTGAATAACCCTTTTAATTGCTTTTTTAACGAGGTAATTTCTAGTGAGTAGTTGTAATCATCCCTATTAAATATTATATACCTCTCTCTCTTTAAAATACAATTTCGAATTTCAAAAAATTCAAAACATACTTTATTCATAAATACATGGTACCTACTTGTTGACTTGGTACTTTTATGATATAAAATAGGCACATTAATCGACATATTACTAACACATAATTTAAAAACAATACACAATAGTGGGTTCAACATACTAGTATAAACACAAAATGTATTTTCAATTTTTCACAAATTCTAACCTTTACATCTTTACCAAAAACTAATTATATACTATTGGCCTATTCCTAACTATCTTTAAAAAATTCTAATGCTATAAAATACTTGCTTTTAAGAAGTTCGTTAAGGACTTTTTAAAGCGAGGAGAACTTCTAGAGACTTTTATGACATTTAGAAAATGATTAAAAATTTTTATGCTCAAGTAAATAAGAGAATTCTTAGTTCACTTTTCGGGATGGGCATTGGAATATTATATTTTTTTCTGATATTATAATGTTTTAAGGAGCCATTATTTTGAAGATACAATTTATATTTTTTGTATATTAGGCAAGCAGACTCAACAATAAACAAGCCACACAAGGAAAGTATCTTTAAATAGGGGTCTGCATGTCCTGTGGAGATTTATGACACATATATTTAATGGCTCGTTTTTTAAAAACAAACATCGAGTCAAAAAGCCGTTTAATAATGCAACTCCAAAATGTTATTTCATACTGTAGGTATTTTTGTATGAAAGTAAGTTCCAACTTTCAACAAAAAAAAAATAGACCGTTTTTGCAGATATCAACCTCAGTTCATTTAAAACCACTCTAATAGCATAACATCGTCTAGCCAGTTTGTGCCTTTTGACATATCTCCATAAAACTAAGGTTTATGATCGATAACAATTCCAAGAAATCTGTTAAAATTATTCACTTCCAATTCTTTGTTGTGAATCATGAACTGCTCTGAACATAAAAACTTAACAATTTAGTCTTATCTATGTTTAAAGACAACAAATTAGCATCAAACCACTGTTTAATCATTAATAAATCTTTAGAAATTGTTCTTGTTAATGTGCTTTTATTATTGTCTGCCCATAAGATAGTGGTGTCATCTGCAAAAATAGTGAAGAATCCTCTTATCTGGAGAGACGCCAGGTCATTTATATACAATAGAAATAAAATAGGACCGAGAAACGAACCCTGCTTACTACACAAAGTTCAGACAAACTGCCATTTGGCCAAACAAACTTTTTTCTGTCTAACAAAACAAAATGTTAACCATTCTAGAGCAACTCCCCTAAACCCATATCTAGAAAGCTTACCAAGCAGTATTCCATGGTTGACACAGTCAAAGTCTTTAGAGAAGTCGCAGAATACCGCTGCAGCAAAGTGACCTTCTTCAAGCTCAAATATAATCTCTCCAGGAATGAAAACATTACTCGACATTCATTAAATATGATTTTTTTTTTAATTAGGAAAGCTACCATTCGTACTATAACCAGTTTCTCAATAACTTTAAAGGCTTTTTAGGCTTTATTTTTATCTTTTTCATGAATGAATTTCATCATAAAAACAATTATTGAAAATACTTAAAATACTAAAGACCATAAACATAATATATTGATTTAAAATTTTCTTAAAGTAAAAAAAAGAAAAAGAGAAAATGGCTCTCATAGACATGAAGAGACAATATCTTTAAGAGTTCGGATTGATTTTTGTAGATAAAATAGATAATTTTCTGTGAGGTTTATAATTAGATTTTTTTAAAGATTTTCTAATAAGATTTTGAGATTCCCATTTTAGGTTGTTATAAATCAAAGTCTTAATTAATAAATGCAAAAATTTATCAATATGCTGTGGACATAGGTTTGGTTTATTTATATTTATTTTATCTAGTAATATTTTATTAATTTTTAAAGGATTTTATTGTGTTTTGACATAAATTTGAAAAATTCTCTGATGGGTTTATTAGAGAAGATACATTATTTGATTTTGCAAAACTTTTATTAATTAAAAATATTTCTATCTTAAAAAACTGAGAACATTGTTTTTACATTTTCTTACATTATTGCACCCACGATACGCACACTGATTAATTTTGCCTAAAGGAGCCATTGTCTCACAAACTAAACACATTTACATATATCTATCTATTTGTGATTATGATATCCAAGAAAATTTTTTAACAACTACCAAATTTCAATACGGCAAACACGAATCTGTGCAAAAACTCTCCCACACGACTCAGGGATGATCGGCCGATTACTAATGAGAAGCGACGGACGAAATTATTTTCGCGCATACTGGAGAGAATCGCCATCTATTTTTCACGCATATTTGCGGTCACGCTTTAGCCCATAAGGTTGCGTATCTTCCCAAATATTCAATCAACGGTATAACTAATAAATATAAATATAACTAAATATATATTATATTTGTTTTTAAATTAGTAGAGTAAATAACCTATTGTCGCGAGTTTACACTGAAAAAGTAGTTACCCTTGAGTTTTAAATGAGAAGATTTAAAAAAAAAACGAGATGTTAGAGAGAAATTTTGTAAATAACGTTTTAATACCTACATTTTCCTGACTAAAACATGAATTCGTCTAATATTCTTTATTTGAAAATATAAAAATCCGTCTTGCGAGCAAATGTATGAAGTGTCAATAACAGAAAAAATAAGTATAAAATATTTTCATAAATACAGTGTTGCTGCATCCAATAATTGGCTACGTCTTTATGTTATTATACCAGGGCTGAAACTTATGAAAATGGTAGAAAGTAAAAAAAAAAGGGTGAAACTCATTGGAAAAAGAAAGAGAATAGTTTACGGTGATCTGAGGTCTGGGAGTG
Source organism: Anthonomus grandis grandis (assembly GCF_022605725.1). Lineage (NCBI taxonomy): Eukaryota > Metazoa > Arthropoda > Insecta > Coleoptera > Curculionidae > Anthonomus > Anthonomus grandis. The sequence goes on from NC_065549.1 coordinate 16,023,775, forward strand.
GAATGTGATATTCCACTCAGTTCCACTCATTCTAGATTCGAGTAGATTCAATCCGAATTCTAGTAATCTTCAAAATGTTTAAGACCATCATAGTCTTCGCGTCCAATATTATTTCCAGTCTGCATGTTCTTCATCCACAATTTCATCTGAATAAAATATTAACTTCCTTGTAGGTTTTTAGGTATTTTTTTATTTTATTTTTTTACACCATCAGAAACAAGATATTTCAACGAAAAAAAAGCTCAATTTTATAAAAAAGCAGACATGACGGGAGAATTTTCGATTGAAAATTCGGGTTCCTTTTCGATATTATGTGAAAATAAGGTGGAAAAATAAATATTTTAAGTAAAAAAAATTACAGTGTTTTAGAAATAAAAAGATTTTTTTTATTTCTTGAACTTTTTTGTTGTAAAAAAAAAAAAATAAAAATAAAAAAAACAAAAACTTGATTTTTTCACATACATTTTAAGGTTATGTGAAAAAAATAATTACAAAACTTGCGTTTTGCCGGAAATCGAGATAAACCGTTTTTCACCCTTAAAAACCCACTCCTTCCACATTCCGACCTCAGATTTCTCGTAAATTATTTTTCCTCTCATTTTTTTTATATTCTCTTCCTTTTCCAATGGGTTTCATCCAACTATTCTCTTTTTTGGATTCAAAAATTATTGACCCTGCTCTATATGTCAACGGAAGTAGTTTTAATTTAAGAATGCCAGTAATATTCCTAATTCCAATCTTTTTTTTACAAATCACTCTGTAATTCAGAAACCAATAAATATTTTGCAAGCCCTTAAAAGCATTTATAATGAGCATTAAAGTTCAGGGCAAAGGCAGCTTCTTTCTGATTAAATCGAATCTTTTATAGTTTCTAAGATAGTAATAATGGCATAAACTATTTAAGACACCCTGTAGAAGGTAAGTAAGCAAAAAAAACATTAAACGGATAGTTTTATTGGCGTATATACAGTGTTGTTACTTTAACTGCAATAAATTCAGTTAAAACTAATCAAATTTTATCTCGCAAAATTCCTGAGACCCGTCGATTTTTGTTTATTTTTTTTCACATTTCAAGATAGTTTTTGTATTTTTTCACCTACAGGGAGGGTCCAAATTATCCCAAACTTTTTTTTTCAAATGGAAAGCCACTTTTTTGATTAAATTGCCCTATTTACTTTTGTGATTATCTAAAGGAAAAATACGAAAAAAAAAACCATTAAATTATTAAAAGTCTCGAAATATTTTGTGTTGGTAAATTTTTGGCGTGTTTGTTTATTTTATTGGTATCGAGACATTTCCTGACATTGTTGTAGTGTCACTGTTAAAGTAAAATCGAAAGCAGATTTCGAGAAGTTGGGCACGTGAGGGATGTTTCAAGACAAAGGTCTTCTAAAATCGATGAAAACACCCAATTAGATGTGTTGTAGCGATGGAAGAAAATCCGGTAACTGCAGCCAGAAGAGTAGCTCGCGAAAACTCTATTCATCATAAATCTGTGCTAAAAATTTTAAAAAGTGTAAACAAACGACCTAAAATGCAACCCGTTCAAGAGTTATTGGAAGACGATCCAGATCGCAGAGTTCAGTTCTGTGAATTAATGATGAACGCCATTGACGAAAATCGCATATCTTCGGAGTGGATCCTTTTTTCTGATAAGGCTACATTCACCCTAAATGGCCATGTTAATAAGCAGAACTGTCGCTACTGGTCTGACGAGAACCCACACTGGGTAAGGGAAACTAATACACAATATCCCCAGAAACTAATGTTTGGGCTGGCATAATTGGCAGGCAAGTTATAGGGCCCATATTCTTCAATGATACTTTAACTGGGGAAAAATATCTAGAATTTCTTGAACATGAACTAGTTCCAGTCTTACGTGCCTTATGTCCGAGTCAGTTCGATCCAGATTTGTATGATGAAAGAATCTGGATGCAACAAGATGGTGCTCCCCCACATTATGATTGTAATGTACGCCAGTATTTAGATGACAATTTTCCAAACAGATGGATTGGTAGAAGGGGTGCAATCGAGTGGCCGGCACGTTCTCCCGATCTCACCCCACTTGAATTTTTTCTGTGGGGACATTTGAAAAGTCAAATTTATATGAGCAAACCAGGAAACCTAGACGAACTCAAAGAACGTATTAGGCAAGAAATCCGACAAATATCTCCAGAAGTGTTAGAAAATGTCAGAAACGAATTTTATTATCGTCTTGGGCTTTGCCAACAAGTAAATGGTGCTCATTTTGAGCATCTTATACGTTAAACGCTACTTTTAATAATTTAATGGTTTTTATTTTTTTTCGTATTTCTCCTTTAGATAATCACAAAAGTAAATAGGGTAATTTAATCAAGAAAAAGGGCTCTTTTCAATGAGAGTTTAAAAAAAGTGGCTTTCCATTTGAAAAAAAAAGTTGGGGTTAATTTGGACCTCCCCTGTAGGTGAAAAAATACAAAAACTATCTTGAAATGTGAAAAAAAAACAAAAATCGACGGGTCTCAGGAATTTTGCGAGATAAATTTTGATTAGTTTTAACTGAATTTATTCCAGTTAGTCACCACACTGTATACTTTTTACTATTATATTCCTAATATTTCCAGCTCTTTTTATTTAACGAAAAACTCAGTTACAATTCTTCATAAGTAGTTCAAGTCTTTAAAAATTTGTGATCAAAACCTAAAAATAAAAATACATAACGTTAATAAAATTATCACTTGGACAACTAGCAGTTACCAATATAATAAAAAATAATCAAAATTGATGAGGTAGTTCGAATAAAATAAAACACTGTCTTAAAAGGACTTTTGAAGACGTTCAGAGACTTCAGATTTACGTAAATAGCTTTAATAAAGGTGAGAGAAGAGAAAAATAATTTGAAACAAAAATAAAGAAAAATCAAAAAAACAATACATAGGACATGAATTCAATAAACATTAAAAGTAATTTTATATCTTCCTAGAAGTACTTTTTTAAATGCTTAGGTCGGTAAATTGGGTTTATAAAAATATTTAATATTTGTGGTAAAATATTATTTTTTTTCTATTTTTATTATTATTTACTTTTTTTCAAATTAATTTTATAAGTTCAAAATAAATAAACTTCTTAGGGCTCTCCTCTTGGGATGAAGATCAAATCAAATTAAGACAAAGAAGCACTTTTTTAATTTATTAATATTTCTAGAAAGCAGACAATAATACCAAACATTTTAAAGCTAAATATTTTTAGTGAGTAAAAAAAAGGATTTATAATTGAGGCGTGTTTTACAAAAACCGCACATATCCAAAATCAACGAAATTGAGCTAGTGGCACCATCTAGTTTAAAAATATGATGTTTTTAATGTCCTAAAATAAGATTCTACAAAAACGGCACAAGTACTAAGATAGAGCTAATTGAAAATTCGATAATTCTGCAAAAAACACACATGTCCATTGTTTTTCCACCAAATACAGCATTAGTCCGTGCAACAGGACATGTGTGCTTTTTGTCGTAAAATTTTGCTGAAGCGCTCGAATTATTAGTCAGTTTGTTATGGTTTTGTCTATGAACCAGACGTGTTCTTGTGATTTTTGACTGGAGGTTAGAATTTGCGTTTTCTTGCTCAAAAATTATACTTAAAAAAATGCAAGAAGTGTTAACTAATTGGCCTACAAAAAAGCCAAAGAAAATAAAGAAGGAGACAGTGATCAAAGAGTTAAAAGTTCGTGGTGAAGAGCACATAAATCACAAGGGCAAACGTGTTTTAGCGCATAAAACTGGCGAAGCATGCAGGTACGTCAGAGGGCATATTCTTTAAGTGTGGGTTTTCCAATAAAAAAAATATTTTTTTATAGTTGCAAAAATTCCTGTTTTTCCAAAGTTGCTGAAGAAAAAAGAATTGCCATTCTTACCCAGTTTAATAATATGACTGACAAAAATAATCAAGATTCTCATTTAACTGGTGTCATATCAATGAACCATATTATTAGAAGACGTCCCCGATCTGAAATAAATAAAAAAACTCACGGTGCTAGTTTTACTTACAAAATAAGGGTGGATGAATCTAAAATAAAAGTATGTAAGAAAGCTTTTTTCAGCCTATATGGCATTAAAGATGCTCGTTTAAGGCGAATTCGAGATTCCCTTATGACTACTGGAGCTTCTCCCAACGACAAAAGAGGAATACATGGAAATAGGCCAACAAAAACTCCAGATCACATTACAGAACTTATTAAAATCCATATAAAATCATTTTCCGCTAGACGCTCGCATTATTCACGTCGTAAAAATCCAAACTGTTCTTATTTACCAGAATCTCTTACGTTAAGGGATATGCATAGAATGTTCCAAAGTTATAATATAAACATACCACATAAAAGTTACTGGAAAGCATTTAAGACATATTTTAACATTAAATTTGGATTTCAAAGATCTGACACTTGTTCAGAATGTGACAAACTTGCTCAGCAACTAAACTGTACAGATCTTAGCATAGAAGAATGAAATAGATTAGAATTAGAAAAGGTGATACACCTTCGTAAAGCTGAAGCTTTTTTTGACCTAAAACGAAAATTTAAAATCAAAGCAAAAGCTGGAGAAGTAATGTGTATTAGTTTTGATTTTATGCAAAATTTGCCCCTTCCTCACATACCATCTAACCCTGTTTTTTATAGCCGTCAACTTTGGTATAATGTTTTTGGTATACATGACCTTGGAACTGATAATGTTTGGATGTACACTTATCTTGACAATGAAGCCAAAAAGGGTGCCAATGAAGTCACTTCGATGTTACTGCATTTCCTTAAAAACCACATCCATAACCGCAGTTTGGTTATTTTTAGTGACGGTTGCCCAGGGCAAAATAAAAAATTACGTAATGGCTCATTTTTTGTACACCTTGGTCAATATTCTAAAAATCGTTGATTCAGTAGAATACATATTTCCAATGAGGGGTCATTCCTTTTTGCCAAACGATTCGGATTTTGCCCTGATAGAGAAAAAGAAAAGACGCCTGGAGAGAGCCGAGAGACCAGAGGATTGGGATAATATCATTTTAAATGCCAGAATGAAACCTAACCAATTTAATTTGATAAAAATGAAGCAATACGATTTTTTTGATATAAAAACTGCGACCTGCAACTTTTTCCTAAAAACTCCAAAGCCAGATATCAACATTAAAAAAAATAGGATTATGAAAATAACTAACCAAACATCTTTACTTTTTTTAAAGGATTCATACAGTGGCCCATTCAGAAGCAGTATTGTGGCCAAAGCAAATTTATCATGCAACATCCAACTGGAAAGGCTTTACAAGGAACCTCTTCCGTTTGCTTCAAATAAAGCTGAGAATAAAGAAGATCACTGTTACCGTTACTACGTCTTGTAGCTAATAAAAACTACTATGAAAGTATTCTGGATAATACTTACCCTGATAACATGGACATTAATGAAGAAGATTATAGTAGTGGATGTGAAGATTAATTTACTACAAACTATTAAACTAATCCTTGTTTAGAATTTATTTTATGTTTAAATTTGTTAAATAAAACGTATGTTTTTTCTTATTTAACTTTTTTCTTGCAAAAACAACTTATGTCCAACAGTTTTTTCGATTTTTTGACAAATATATTAGAGTAATTTTTTGTTTAAACAAGAATTAAATATATTAGCTTAATATACATTGTAATTAATAAAAAAAATATGAAGAAATGAATTTATTTTAAAACAAAATGTTTTTTCATTTCCTGAAAATTTTGGATTTTGGACATATGTGTTTTTGTAAAACACGCCTCAATTATTTTAAAAACAAAAATGTAGAGAATATTAAAAGCATGGATTATAGTTTAAAAAAATCAGTATAATTAATAAGACATTCCGCCAAAAAAAATATTTTGTAAACCCTCATTGCATGTAAACAAATATCTTTTAAATTTACGTCAATTGTAAGATTAATTTAATTTTCAAAACAAACATACCATTTTTTTATAAAAAACAAACTAAAACTTTTAAGCAATTTCCAAGCTTAGAATTCATCCTAAATTAATATGGTCCGATAACGTTGTTAAAATTATCACTTGGGTAAGCGTTTTCAAGATAGAATAAAATTAAAATATAATCAAATTGTTTAGTGCTTACATATCTGATAAAAATAATAAAATTGATGAGACAGTTCGGAGAAAAGCCCTTACTTAAAAGGACTTTTCAAGTCGTTCAGAGATTCCAGATTTTTTAACAAAACATTAAAATTAAAAAAAAGGAGGAAAACAATACATACATAAGATATGAATTCATTCATTGAACATTAAAGCTATTTTAGTTCTTCCTGAAAGTAATTATGTTATTTTAAATGCTTATGTCAATAGATTGGGATTTTTTTAAAAACATTTGTGTTGCGCAGATGCAATCAAATTCATTCATTACATTAATCAAAAAAGACATTATTTAAATCCCTTTGATGCACTTTATAATTTCTAAATAGTTCTAGAAAGCAGCCAATAATGTTTAATGTTTATCTGTTTATTTTAAATTAAAACATTGTCTGCTACCAGACTATATCTGTGATAAATTGACAATTTTTAGTGATGTTCACAATTATCATACTCGCCACCGAACAGATTTCCAAGTTGACAGATGTAATACAACTCAGTTGCTCAAGTCAATATTATATAGGGGCTTAATAGAATTCAATAGGTTACCAGCTAGTTTTAAATCAACAATACTCGTACCTTATACCAGCACTATTATTGTAATATTATCCTTATTTTTTGGTTTTTAATTTTAGTTTATTAGTTTTTAATATTATATTAAATGCCATACTATGTATTTTATTTTTATGTAGCAGATTTTGCTAAATAAAGAAATATTATTATTATTATTATTAATATCAACAATTTTAAAGCCAAATATAACTACTATGTAAAAAAAAGGATTTATAATTCTTGTAAAAACAAATACATAATGAATAGTAAAAGCATGGAGTTTAATTTAAAAAACCAGTATAATTAATAAGGCACTCCGGCGAAAAAAAATATTTTGTAAACCCTAATTGCATGTAAAAAAATTAATAAACTTCCTTTCAAATTTACGTCAATTGTAAATTTAATTGAATCAATATATTAAAAATTGACAGTTATTTACGACCTATAAACATAATATGTATAATGACTTAACTTTAGGAAAAAACTCTTTATGTACGCAGCTGTTCAAGTATTTTAGTGATAATATGCGAATCACTATTTTTTTATTAAAAATCACGATCTTTAATTTATTCATGGATAATGAAACTAAAGATAAATTAACTGTCTGAGTTTTTTTCATTTTCTTCAAAAACGTATCAAAATATAGTTTTTTTTAAAATCTCCTAAAGTGAAGGATAGCTACCAAGTCTATTGATTCTATCAATATACATATTAATTTTTTTGTAACTTGAAAACAAAAAGGTTTTATCGATCAAATTGAATTATCCGAAAAAAGATTAATATACGAATTTCTTGACTTTAAAAATAAAATACGATCTGATTCCAATATTTAATTAAGAATGGAAAATGGAACTGTAGGGAAGAAAATACTTTAAAATGCGACTGCTAAAACTGAAGATTTACCTTCTGAAGTTTTTTTGAAAATTTGTTCATTAAATTTTCATTAAAAAAAAGCTCTTTTCGACTATCGGTTGTTAACTAAATAAAAAACAAATATAGCCAAATTGTTTGTGCAAAACAAATTAATAGGTTTAGGGAATTTTAAAAAATTAGAATTTATCCTAAATATAACGTTGTTGAAATTATCATTTGGGCATGAAAATGTAGTTAATAAAGTGAAAAATTAATTACTTAATTGTTTGCTCAATATAATAAAAATAACCAGTGATGAGGTAATCCGGAGAAAATAAGACTTGAAAGGAGTTTTCAAGCCGTTAGAGATTCCAGATTTACGTGAATTGTATTTAAAGGTGAGAGAACGACAATGAGTCTTGATTTTAAGTAACCAATCAGAAAATGTATTTAAAACAGGTGGTTAATTCAGTAAGAATAAGTAATTAAAATAATAGAAAATTGAAAAAAAAGATGCATCACCTAAAAATATCATCAATAAACGAATTTCTAAGCCAAAAAACTGACGAACTTGTTCCAGTTTATTCAATCAAGAATTCGAGGGAAACGGAGCTGGTGCTCGCATTTTAATTGATTCCGCTTCATCCCACGCACTTTTTTACGTTTCACTTTGTTTATGTGTTAATAAGATATTTTTGTTTTGGCCTATATTTCATTCAATGTGTGGTTTAATTTTATTTCCAATAAACTATATTACACTCGATGTTTTCCATTTAAAATTAACAAGAATACCAAATTCTGTGTATAATTTGTAGGTCGCCCGTGTCATTAATAAAAACCCTGACATTTTCAATAAATAACGTCATCCGCACTTTTAGATACTTAACGCATTTTAATAAATTTTTATTCGTCGCTATTGCATATCTTTTATACAAATTAAAATCCATTTGACCGGCAAACTCGCATCATTATTCACAAAATTAAATTCCTAGTTCCGTAAATTGTGCATTTTACAACCCTCTTAAAGCGCCAGGGCCGGGGCCTTTAATTTCTCTATTTACATATTTATGGTCAAACGATAAAAATTTCAACCCCCTACGAGCTAAGAATTATCGCCCTCGCTATGGTCCAATTAAGTCCAACCCTCACAGAATTTTTGCATATACAGACACATCGGCAGCAATTACGTGATTACTCATCAACTGAGATGGATATCGGACAGACAGTTTTAAATTGAGGGTTGACTTGTTTACATTATCTCGGATCTAATCAGATCATTCACTTTGGTTGAGCAGCTGCCAACCTCGGTTATATCAAGATGAGGAGATTGTTAGAATTGCGGTTCGGATATCTTATTCAAATGTTAAAACTGGATTCGGTCAGGCGTTATTATTTAATTTTTTCCCAAGATAATTATAATAAATTATAGAGTATTTCCACAAGTCATAAAGTAGAGCTAAATATATCCTTAAAAATAAAATACATAATACAGGATAAAACATCAAAATGTAATTATATGATAGAAAAACATCTCAACAGGGTAACGAAGACCATATATAGGACTTCACTGTATTAAGAGTAGATCATTTTTTCTCAGAGGGAAAATAATTTTTAGCTTTATTTACGTTTATATGTAATCAATTCATGCTAAACCATTCCTGAACTCTATTCTATCACAAAATCCTCAAGATCTCTGCATTCTCATCAGTAACAGCCACACACTCATCATTTCAATATATAAAGAATAATATAGAATCACAGCCTGTTGCCACAAAAGCTACAAACAGGATTTAAGAGAACCAATATCTGTTAAGTGTGCTTTAGCATTTCCTAAAACCAAACTAGCAGAAAGTAAACGCATTTTACTATCAGATGTGTTAGTTTAATTAAAATGTTTCAGGGTGCTTTAGGAATTTTAGGATCTCTATAAGATCATTCCCATGAATCAAAACTCCCCAATAATTAAATACTTACTAATCAAAAAAGTTATATAGGGAGACTAGTTTTACGATACGTATATTAATCTTCACTTCTACAAACATTGGCATTTATTTCAGAAATAATTCTTCTCTTCCTGTACCTCCTTAAAACGAATAATTCATTAATATTCTCATCAGAATACAATTCCGTAACAAAATCCGGAAGAACCGTGGTTGGGACATTCTCGGAAACATTTTTGACAAAGAAGTTATTGAACTTATCAGCAGTAGCAGAGGTCAAGTTACTGCAATTACTACCATTAGTCGCTCCTTTACCAGGAGACAGGTATTTGATTGTAAGTGAAAAAAGTTTTGGATTTGAACAAAATATATGCGGTAACTATTCATAATTTAAATTTTCCTTTCATTCACGTTCTGCTAATGTAATAGATTTTTTAAATTGATTACATTCATCTCTGGTTAATGAAAGAACATATATTATTAGATCATTTTGCGACAAAAACTATCAAAGAAGAATCAGTTTGGAAAAACCAAGAAATTTGTTCAAAGGATCAACTTGAAATTGATTAATTCATTCGTAAGTTAGAGCTTCATTAATAAACAAAGGAAAAACATCTATAGCAGTCGTTATTATCCTATCCAAAGTTATGCAAAAATGGCTTCTGAAAATTATTTCTGGTAAAAATATTTCGTCTTCCATCGATATTTTTTTAAAGAAAACAAACAAATTTCATCTACGTCAAATATATTTTTTTAATTTAAGAGCTGTAAGTTATGATCTGGTTTATTTAATACAGTTACAGTGGCTCACCCAAAAATACTGGTTTTATTTACCTTGCACTTTAATTGAGTAATTATTGTTGGTATGTCTTCTAAAGCATGTATGATCATGCATAAGCGCTAAAGGATGAAACAAGGTAAAACCTACTATAATATCCTTCTATTTTTATAATTTATTAAGAAGTATATTATGCGGGAGCTTCTTTAATAGTCAGAAGTGACATTAAAGAATTGGCCTCTAAAATAGTGAATCTTCAATTTATTTACCAGATATTCAAACGGTAGCTACTAGAATTTCAGATTAGATTAAGGCCATAACTTTGATATATTCAATCCTATAACAAGGTTCAAACTATATGCATATAATATCTTAACTGATGCCTTTAGAAAAGTTGACAATAAGAAATGTTTTAAGAGAAAAAAATAGTTTTTGCCTTAAAACATTTCTTAAAATTCTGCCTATATTGTAGTTTTGGTCTTTTATCACTTATTTTTGAATGAAATTCAAATAATTTATTATGTTTTAATATTTATTACAAGCAGTCATCAAACTTTATACAGACCTATTGGCAATTTCTTAGTTTAGTGAATAAAACCTGCTGATAAAAAGTGCAAAGGCGTGACAAAGAACGGATTATTTGTCTGTGTCGCACCTTTAAATGAAATCATTGCGACTACTTTCAATAAAATGACGAAAAAGGTCTATGGAGTTAAAAGACTTGAATTAGGGCACGAAATAAATTATGTCACCCATACATATATTAAAACGGAAATAATTTACATTCATAGTTAATGACGAAAGGAACTACTTATAATAATTAATGTGCTTATTAAATAATTTATTATTCATTTAAATGAAGCATTGTCACTTATTTATTATCCCTAAAAATTTCGTTGCCAATTTTTATTAATTTTTGTCAATTTATCCAGTTTTATATATTTTGAGGGCTTGAATTAAAGATTTTTGAACATTTGCAGAATTAAACAGTCGCTCTGGTTACCTATCTGCAGCTACTTCATCTACTGACATACCCAATATTAATATAAAGCTCATATTTGGAACAAAAAAAATGGTAAGTTTAAGCACATCAATTTACCCCAAAAAATTATTATTATTAACTGAAAGTCCAGAAATTCCAACTTTCTTGGAATGACGTTGGAAATCTACACTGTTTGCTTGGGGAACTGTATTGGTAGAGGTACGATTGAATAAATACCAACAAGGGCACCTGATTTAATGACTCCAGATTATTTTTGTGATGAACATCAAATCTCAATTAGTAAATGCTAAAGTAACAGACATTACCGTCTAACTGTATAGTCATGCCAGGTGATACTCAGATGTAGAGATGACTACCATTTGTTATAAAGCTGTTTCGGAAGGTGTATTGGGCCATTTTTTGCCAAAGAAGACAAAGTGGATAAGACTCAATGGGAGGTGAGCAATTTTAATACTAAAATAATCTGACTATCATATATATCTACTATCATAATAGTGAAAGGTACGCTATGTAAATGAGTTATATATTAAACAAGTAAACGGAAAAGGAAAATAGACAGCTAGATGATTATTTCTGAATTATGAAGAGTTTAGTGCAACTTCAAATCGAAAAGACTAAATGAAATTTTCAACACAAAATAAATACCAAGAACAAAATTATGGTTTTGATCAAAATGTTTTAATGTAAAATGCAACCCAATAACGGAAACATATTGTAGAAGGTTAGAATAGCACTTGAGTGTATGGGAGAAGGATATTCAATTTAAAAATTCTATTAGCTGTACACTCTAAGACAGCGGCAAGTTAATTTTAGTGAGAATTTAAACTTCTATAAACCGTAAAATCACAACTTTTTTGTACAAATACAAAAATATTTAGAGAAACACACCTCAAAACTAAATTCAAATAATTTTCGATGTCAAGATTATAACTCACCCATTTCATTTTTTTTCATCAATAAGTAGCATAAAAATTCCAATTAATAAGAAACTATTATTTGAAATTTGAAGAGAGCTCCTACTGATTGTATTATATGGCAACAGCGCTAGTGCAGTCAACCACGACTCGTGACGAGTCTGCTCGATTCATCATTTACGCGATCGATTGATTGGTCGATACACTTGCTGGCCGTTGTTGAGAGTACCTTATACCATGCGCTGTTGTCAAATGTGGACGGGAATAGCAAAATAGTTTGTAGTAAATTTTTTAAAATGTCCTTAACCAAACAAATAATTACAAAGATTTATATAAGGTTTGTTGTTTTGATTGGTTTAATCCTTTTGTCTGAAATAGGCCATATTTAATTAACTTTTTAACCAATAGTTTTACCAGGCAAAGTTGCCTAATAACATATTATTAAAGAAGATCTAACATAAATTATATAGCACATGGGTAAAAAGGATTATAATAAAATACATATAAATAATATAAAATTGTTAAACTAATTGTTCTTTCCAAGATATTTTTAAGTATTAGGGGCATAGTAAGTAGTTTTGGTGAATATGAAATTACTTTTAGGTATGTGAGATGTGGACAAATTTATAGAAGCTACTTAAATAATTAAGCAAAGGATTACTAGGAGGAAAATAATAATTTTGGCTGCAAAGGAATGAAATAATAAAAATACCAGTGAGGTTATATTGGACTTAAAGTTTAAACCTACTCTATAATAACTAAACCATAAACGAAAAACTTACAATATCATCTTGATGAAGTCACAACGCCTATACATAGCACACTTTTTAACAAAGAAGACTCAAAATAGGGAAAAATTCAACTTAGCGAATTTTCCAACCCCCCAGGACTGGTTAGAAAAGCCGTGTGTAACCGAACACCGCAGAGTCTCACTGGAGAATGACCTAAACTTGATCACATGCCAGGGTGAACGGAATTTCCTTCGTATCTCCCCCAGGGGGGATGGAAAACGAGGGTGGGGGATGAAATCGCGCTGCCATTGGGGCGAATGCGCTCCAGGGGTTGTTATTGGTGAAAGAGTTCCCGGCGCCTATTTGGCGCGACGCTTGAAATTCGTTCGGACGTTTGGAAAACAAGTTTTCGTAGTTTTTTGGGGGGTTGATAAGGCGAGATGGTTAGTGGGGTGGGATAGTGGGGAGTTGAGGGACTGTTTAGATTAATTGTTGTGGAGAAGTTTGGATAAGCGGTTAAGATACATCAGTAATCGGGAAGTTTATATAGTAAAAAAAAGGGCAGTTATCAATAGAAATATAGCTATAATAAAAAAAATTTCAAAGAAAAATGAAGCTTACGTTAAGAAAAAATAAACCATGTCCAAAAACGTTTGGAAATATATGCGTATTGTGTCTTTTTTCCTCGCATATTTAAAAAAATATGAATACAATTTCTTGATTGGATCGGATGTGAATGAAATTATGACTAGAATCAACGTCAAAATTATATAAATCTTTTCGAGTAATAAGTCACTTGCTCCTTTTCCAAACTCCTTGTATGACTTATTGGTTTACAAAATTGTCCAATAAATACTGCAACAGCTCCTAAAGAAATGTGCGACTCGACCAGAGTATGAAGTTCTTTCCCTCTCTTAGACTAATCTCAAGACATAACAGCTAGAGGATAATTTCCTCAAGAAGCACAATATGTTTTTTGAATCTAAGGGTATCCTTATAAGTCCAAGGAATTTTACACTGCCAGAGGTATGTATAAAATTCCATATAAGGAGATGCTGGGGAGAAAGAAAGCAATTAAATTTTTAGCTATTGCCATATTGATCATTGTTATGTTAAAAGATAGCTTGTTGCTGTCGCACCGGGTTTTGATCAGATTCAAATAATCATCAACAAAAAGTCGAAAGAAAAGCCACATCATTAAAATAAATGAGGAATAGCAAGGGGAAGAAAGGGCCTGTGAAAAACATTACCGCCATATAATACCACTCGCTGACGATCACACAAAAAAACAAGATGATCTACATAGTTACAATCCTTAGACAAGTCATAAATTAAACACAGCCGAAAGATCATTTTAATTTGTCCTCAAGAATGTTTCTTCGAAAAGAAAGAATGTAGCGTCAAATGTTTACTTGATACACTGGAAGCGAAATTGATGAAAAAGAACTCTCTTTTTCACTAGTTTTTCTAAAAGTTTACCTTATGTCAGTTTTAGGGAAACTTTTACGGAATTACAAGAAAAATTTCTAAGCCACCTCCGAGTAACCACTTATGTAAAGTTACATTGTGGTTTAGAACGAGTCCCACTTGAATACCACCAAGAACGTAGACCATCCAACCTTCATACACACCAAGAATGGCTGGGAACTTGTACTTATTGGGAGCAGAAATTACTAAGAAGAGGAAATTCTATCAGAGTTCCCTAAAACCTATTTTCTATCTGAACAAGTGGTAAAATATGTTTGAGCCTCATTCAAAAAAGCAAAATGTTTTAAAAGGATAACTATAAAAAAAAAATTAGGATTAATTTAAAATCTATTTTACTGAGGACTAAGTTTATTTTATTAAAACTAGTACTCGAGGGAGCAAAAATACTCAATTTATTTAATAGTATTACAGACCAGATTAGTTTTTATCCTATATTTTTATGAAATAATTAAATATTTTTTTAGTTTTAACAACTTCATAATTGGTGCTTAAAAACTTCAGTCAATTTACACTATTTGAACATAAATAATTTCCCTAAGATAAGACAAGAAGGCCAATTTGCTTACGACACAAAAAAACCCTGAGAAATCCTGAGATCCGGATTCTTCAAATATTTGAAGATTTCATCCTCTAGGGATCAACTTGAAGAATATCAAATGTCTCAGGATTTTGAGGATTCTAATTATTTGTCAAAAATAAACTTTAGACTAAGAGACTTGGGAAGAAAGCCTGATAATTATTTTGGATTTTCTTCAGATTTGTATACTCTTCTGTTCTCTTGTCAAATAATTTATGATTATTTGATATAAGATGCTAATTCAAGTTCAACGCGTATACCCTAAACCAGACTGCAACAATCTTAAACCTCTTTTAAGAGTTTGGTCCCTTTAAACGTAATGTAAAGTATGTTAAGTACTTTTTATGAAACACAAAAACCGGGCAAATTCCACAGTAATAATTATTAATCATAGACCATAGAATCCCATTAAATCAAACATGTATAAAAAGTAGATAAAACATCTTAAACCTTCCTTCATATTTTCCTGTGAAAAGAATATTATCTAAGAACTGATCAAGTAAATAGAATAAAGTCTTATCGTTAAATAGGGTTTCATTACAGAAGTACTTGTAAGTGTTAATTAGAACACTTAATACAAACCAAACTTCCAATGAAGTCTGCTAAAATTAATGCAAATGGAAATACATTCCACTCCAGACTCAGAGAATATCCAAAAACATCTGGCACAAATGGTCAATTTCTTGTTGTCCAGTGGCTGCTCTCCCCCATTCCAGTTTATATTTAAGAAAGGTAAAAATAAAAGTTTTGCTGTTTTCTTGAATCTGACGTATTATATTATATTCCCATATATACATATATGATCAATATTCCCATGTAATCTACCTAAAGTTTTCAACAGTGGCAATGGAGTTTGCTTATACAACAGGGTTTATTTTGCGCAATTCTTCTGAACTATCTGTGTCTTCATAGCAAATTCTTTATAATTCCTTAGTAAAATCATTGCTCAATTATGCATCTCCTGTGTGGTCTTTGTTTTACCAGGTGCATATTGACAGGATTGAAGCTATACAGAAAGTATACAGAAGCTATACAGTTTCTGAGATATTGTGGGTTTAGGCCTCATATTCCTAGAGAACAGCGGACATATCGGAATATGACGGCAATGGGCAATGTAAGAAGTTTGGAAGATGATCGAAAGTTTTCTGATTTATGCACATTATTTAAACTTATTTCAGGTGACTCTCACTGTTCTGATCTTTTAAGCAGCATCAATTTCCGAATTCCTATAAATCACATCATTTTCACTATAAATAATACTCTTTTCCATATCCCTTACCATCAAACAAACCATAGGTATAATGGTCCTTTGGGCCGTTTTTTCAGAGTGGCAAATGGTATTGATTATGACTTCATTGACATTTCTCTCTCTCAATTCAAATGTCAGTGTCATAGATTAGTTAAATTCAGGTTTAAAATTATTGATCATGATTTCATAGAATGTTATTTTCGAAATGTGATAACATAGTATCTGCCTTTTTATATATTTTGTTAATAACTTTTGTAAAAAAGAGGGGTGATCCCGTTAAAAAAATAAATTCATTAAAAAATTACTTCATGAGTCTTTGCTTCATAAGGTCCTCTCTAGAAGACAGAGCCTAAGTATCAATTTTTCGCTCTTAATAGCACAACAATATGATGGAGACCAGATTCTTTCTTTGCAAAAAAGAGAACTAACTATAGGGATTTCGGTTTCATTAAAGAGATTTGGGAAATGTGATTCTTAGGGTGGATAAGAGTTATATTGCGTTTCTGAGGCTCTTAAAATGTACATGGGGTCGAGTCATCAGCATTAAACATCGTGCATTAAGAGTTACTTCTTTGGTATTAGTTAATATCTTGCATAACTTTATTCGAGAAGCAGAAGTACAAATTGGACAAGAACTTGGAGGCCCTACTTTTCTTAAGTTATACATTCTTAACACTTTACAGACCATTGTGATGCAAAGATACGCAATTTCGTGTTAGCTTCAATCTTAAAGATGCAACTGATATGGCTAAGCCGATGAATGCATCTCTTCAACATGTTTATTTACGAATCATGAAACAGTGTAAAAATAAATGAATTTATGTCGGCAGTTATGTTTTTTTTGTTTCAAATAGCCAATGAGCCGAACAAAATTTTGAATTCAAAATAGCTGATGATAATATCTCAACAGTAAATGAGTATTAAAATTTAGGCGTGTTGGTTGAAACTAATCTTAGATTTAGAAAACATGTAGAAAAAATTGTTCATTATTTCATTAAGGCAATTATTTAAAATAAATATATTTTAAATGTATCCTTAAATAAACGAGTTTGTGAGTCATTGGTTCTTTTTTATAGCATCTATACAAGTATAGTTTAGTGACCATATCTTGATTTTCAGTCAAAGAATCCCTTGCAAAGAATTTAAAGCTCATGTATCTGTCTTATTTTTAATCTTAACATGAAAGATCAGATCTCGCATTTTTTTGTTAATCTTAATTGGTTAAATATGGAGGATTGACTAAAGCTGCACATAGCTTGCTTCTTGCACAAACTTTTAGAAACACGGTGTCCGGTGTAACTTCTATACGTTTAGATCTGCAACGCATAGTCTCGATACTCGATACAATAACCTAACATATGCCACGTCATCACACTGTCCTTTTCAAACGGTCATTCTCTTACGTTGGAGCTAGCCTATTTAATACTATAAATAAGCATCTAAGTTTTGCTACTTCTAAATTTTCGTCCAAATATAAGCTAAAAAAATATTTTTAGCCAAGCTCCTTATTGTAGATATGTTTTTTTTTGTTGCCTAGTTTTTTTTTCTGGGTACCTACTTTGTTATTATTTTTGTTAATTTTTCTTTAGTTACTACAAAATGACTGTATTCTTTTTTAAATTGGTAACTGTGACCAGTTTTTATTACCTGTTAATCTGTATTTATATTTTTGAAATTCTTAATCTGTAGTAAAATTTGTACTGCGAATAATAGAACAAAGGAAATTTGGCGCATAGTGAATCACTTAAGAGGGAATCGAAATGACAAGGGTAATTATAGGAGCGATATGGATCCGGATAAACTCAATAACTTTTATTGCAAAATTGCTGAGAATTTGGGAAAAAATATATGTTCCGATACTGATCCTTTGTCATTTTTAAGGAATGTGTCTGTACGAGATTCATTTTGTTTGTATCACACTGACGTAAACGAAATAAAAAAAAATAGTTTCAATTAAAAACAAACGCTCGGCAGGTATTGATGGCATTTCAGTCGAGTTATATATGAATCTTCCAGATGCTGTACTCTTTTTAAGGGCGGTGACACTAATGACCCTTCCTGTTATCGGCCGATCTCAATGCTTCCAACTTTATCAAAAATAATCGAAAAAATTGTCATTGTGTTCAAAATTAGAATGACTTAATTTCTTGAAAAGCAAAATTTATTAAATAACAACCAGTTGGCTTTTCGGGACGGAAAGAGGACTGGTAATGCAGTTTTTAATCTTTTGGAGAAACTTTATTTAGACTTAAACAGGGAAGTGATGGCTGCGGCGGTATTTTATGATTTTTCCAAGGCCTTTGATTGTGTGGATCGTAAAATATTGCTGCAAAAGCTACGTTGCTATGGATTTAGAGGCTGTGCTTTGATGTGGCTTGAGTCATATCTAGCAAATAGAAGACAGGTGGTTAACGCAGTACTTCATCTGTGCACAATATCGATCGGGATGCTTCTTCAAGGATCGGTTCTTGGTCCTTTATTGTTTCTCATTTACATCAACGACAACGTTTTTATTGACTCAAAATTTAAATTTAAGAACATTGTTGAAGTGGAAGATTGCCTCTGCTTGTTATGCTCTTAGAGTAGTCCACATTGAGGTTGGTATAGAGGTAGCCAGAAGTGTGTACTTTGCTCTAGTAGAGTCCCACTTAAGATATGGAATTCAATTTTGCGGCTTTGCTGGGCAGGGTCTGGTTCAATCACTTTTTGCCTTACAGAAGCGTGCTGTGAAATATTTGTGTGTAGCAGGCTTTAGAGACCACTGCAGGCCGCTATTTGTTAGGGAGCGAATACTCACATTAACTTGCATTTTCATACTGATGACGGTAGAAATGATTCATAAAAAATACAAAAGTACTAATGAGCCCAACATATATCTCATAAGATTTAATACTACCAATCTACGTATAAGCACCCCAAAGACTACGCTTACAAAATACTCAATTATAAATTAATAATTAATTAATTGTAATATTTAATTATTAATTAATTGTATGTATATGAGGGTAATAAAATGTATAATCATTTGCCCCTGGAATGCAAAGTTATTTAGCTGTTCTGTCTTGATTTATTAATTAAAAAAGCATATTACTGCCTAGAAGAGTTTTATAGAGATGTTTTGTAAGTCTTGAATATTTGACATAGTTTTTTTTTATTAGATCTTTTAACCTACCTGCATGTTAAATTTTATTTATTATTGTCCATTAGTTTTCTTTTTGGTTGACATATTGTTACTTTATACTAAAACCTTTTTTTAACGACTTTCGTTTCTTTTTTTTCTTTTTTACTGTATCCATGATATTTTGTCTTAACTGTATCATTATATATTTTTTTCTGTATTATTATATTTTTGCTTTGTTCATAACAATGTTGAAAACAATAAAGCACATTTGATTTGATTGTTTTGTACATGTAGGTTAGTAATGATGTGTAATGTGATTACTATATGCTTCGTTAAGCAAACCGCTATGCTACTCTTCGGCGAGGTTAAAATAAGAAACCCTCCTTTTTTACTTTATATACTATTTTATTAGAATTAAAAATAAAGATAAATTTGTGATCCATTTATTCTATAAATTACAAAAAAACTGTTCCAAAAATTCATAATTAAGATCTGCTGAATGTCGAATGTGGGATGAATGTTCTTATTGTTATATTAATTACTTTGTTTAAATATACCTTAAACAAACATATCATTGGATTTACATTTTTGTGGTTTAAATAATAAAAAATTATTTATAAAATCACATGTTAATATTTCCTTTATCACGCCAAGTAAAAGTAAAAAATGTTTATCCGAGAGAAAATCGTTGAAGGTAGTTATCCAGATTATCGGTCCAGGATCCAGCAGGATGCTGGCGACCGACGACTGGCGCCGCGTTAGAGGAAAATGACGGCAGGAAATATCGAGGCGCCCGCCAGACGGCCTTCTCCATGCTGGAGATGCTGATGCAGTGCATGGCCATGGAGAAATAGATTTTACGAAAAAAAAACATGGATGGATATACTGCATCGTCTATTCTTTGTAACCTTGAGAAGTAGTGTGTGGGTTAACATGATGTTATTTTTAAACTTATATTTTATACCTTATTATCTATAATGATTAAATCATCTAATTACCGCGGAAGTGGTAAACTATACGAGACTTTTCCATTAACCATTTCCAGTTTATTGGATAAGAGCAATTACAAGGGATGCTATCGACTCTCTGCCCTTAAGAAATAAATAATGAAATTGGTCATAAAATGGTCTGGAATTTGCTACTAAAAGTAATTATGTCATTTCCGTCACGGTTTTATTTCGCCGAATAATACTAAGAAAATAGTCGTATTTCTCGGTAATTCAATTTTTGGCAACCGGTTCACTATTTATAATATCTGGAGTAAATGGTGACTCACCATTAGTAAAAACCAAAAATAGATATTTGAAAATGTAAGAAATTTAAATTTGTATTGGTTTCACCAATTCCATTCAATTTTTGATTGATTTTTTTGAGTTATCCCATCAATGAATTATTGAAATGTGACTAAAAATTACAATTTTCTAAATAAAGCACTTACTAAAATAATCATTAATTTCAGTTTTTTTCTGACATATGACAAAGTATCTCACAATTAAAATGATAATTTCATTGCCACATATACAGGCCCCGACACTTCCTAAATGCTCCTCTCCTAATAATATATATAATAAAATGTGGAAACTCAGTATACAAGCCTATAAACGTACCATTGGCAAGCAACTTTGTGAACAACATTTTGTTTGGATAATAAAGCTATTTCTTGAATTTAAAAAGTATTCCAGGGAGGTGTCAAACTAGTCCTAATTGCATTAAACGTTAATTGTTATATTTCCTTCAATTTGTACTTATCGCGATTTAGAACTGCTAATGAAATGAAAGACCTGAGTACGAACGTGGATATTACTCAATAGACATTTACTCTCCTTCATTCAGTATGGTGTGTTTTATAATATATGTGTAAATAAAGGACAAAAGAAGAATTTCCAAATTTTATGATAAAAAACCATATTGCCAACAAGTTAAAGTATTCTAGAGTATTGATATTGAAACAAGCTCCTTAAGTAATTTAATATTAATTAATTATTGGGAACAAAAGTGAATATAACAGAGATTATTACACTTTTTGAGATTTTTACATTTCACATAAGCAAGTATACACCAATTTCTGATAAATGAATTAAAAATTATTGACTGGATTCCAATGAGTGAAACTTGGAAAATGCACTTGTTAATCTTTACACATAAATTCTTGACCAGGTACTCTGTTACATAAGGAAGAAGCTTGAATTATGTGCTAATTTACATTGGCTACCCTTACTTCCTCAGCCTTTAGATCCTCTAGAGTTTAAAACTTCAATTTTTCAATTTCTTTTCATATATCAAGTTTTCCTGTCAGATTCCAAAAAAGTCACCCAGTGATAAATTATCCAGGTGTTTCTCACTGGTCATTGCACCAAAGTATAAATAGCAGTTTAAGACAGGGCCCCAATAAGATGTTTTTGTTAATAAAATTTTTATTCTTTATTTGATATCATTTTATAAGATGTACTCTTTTAATTATTTTTTAGTTTTTACTTTACAATTTCATGTAATTTTATTTTTTTGTTGATAAAATTATTGCATCATATTTTAAGAAGTTTTTGATGTAGATAAATATTAATTTTAGGTAATAATATTAAAAGGATTTATGTCTAGTCTTATCCAACATTTACAAATTTGGTGACAAAATGGCGGATAATGCTTACTTGCTTATTAACGATAATACATTTATATCTAGATCTATATGATTCCACTTGAAATGATGTTTAGCTTTTCATAAAAATTTTTAAAGTGAGCAAATTTTCTGCAAATCCCCATCCATCAACAATCCTTTATCATCAAAGGTGCCATTGGCAGTCTTTCAGTGGTACCTTTTACAAACCACAAAATAGAATACTGGTAGAGGCAACTATATTCTCGTCTGCCAACTTGTATCATCAACAATCTGAGAGCTTGCTTCTAAAAAAATTATTAGAAATTTCCTCAGCTTATTTCTAGTTTTTTTCTTTTATCATAATTAAATTGAAGTGTATATGTAGACTTAAAATATGCATTTGAGACTATTGACAGGGGTATACTCGTACAGACACTTAGTTTTTTACACACATCTGCTTAAAGGATTTTTTTAAAACTTAGATTTCATTCAACTAAGGTTAAGCATATTCTGTTATCTGCAAGGGAAAGTGTGTGGGGTGTACCACAAGGGAGTTTATTGGGACCTCTGAGGTTTGTTATTTATGTTAATGACATGCAAACATGTGTAACCAACCAACATATTTAACCGATTAATTTGTGAATGACACTCTGTTTCTCATACAGATTTCGGGAAAATTACCACCACCATAAATAAAGAACTTCAATTGATGTATGAATGGCTTAGTTAAAATAAATTGAAATTAACTATCCTAAAGACAAAATGTATGGTGATTGGTATAGTGATAAGCCAGTAACAGAAAACACACTCTAGAAAATACACTCAAAAAAGAACGGTCTGGGTGCCAGGTTAATTTCTAATTATACTTACAACCACATCTCCAGTAAAAAAGTATTAACATAAAACTAAACCTATGTAACAATTAAATAACAAGACGAAAGTATTCATCAGTTCTGTAGTAAACCTTCTTAACTCCTATCCTAAATAACTTATAAGATTCTTCTTTCTAAGCAACAGCTGAAGATGGTCTTCTCACTGTGGTACATGACAGTCTTGGCTTAAAGGCATTGTGGGTATTTGTAATTTTATAATAAATGATGTACATCTATTGAGTGAACGATTAAATAATATTTTCGTGCATTAAAGAAGCAAGAATCTGAAGTATAAAAATCGATGGGAGTGATAATATTTTGTAAACTGGTGAAGACAAATATCTTATGGCATTCTTTTGCAATACAAACACTGAATTGAATAAGTAGGCGGAAGAGTTTTTCCAAAAACAAACACCATACCTTAGGTGTGGCTCAACCAGCTTAATAAGCATCCTTGCCCTCTGTTATATTTAAGCTATTTCTAATCACTCTCATTGCTCTGTGGTTTGGGATATAAGATTAGTATAAATAAATGTGATATTAATTTGGTTCTAGCATTAAATACTGGAAGAAAATTGAATTTTTCTGTCAGATGTCTAAATTTTTATCTCAGTGGGCTGTTTATTTATAATAGTATTATTAATTAATTAATAAATTGTGATTTCGTTCAGAACATGCTGCATGTCTTACAGTGGCTTAACATCAAGAACTTTAATAAGAGAATAACATTCTAATTTATCAATGACTTACAGAAGACGTATTTGATATCATATCTTGCAACTCAGGAAAAACTGAAATCTGCATGAACACACTTTACCATCAAACCAATATTTTAATATTTCAATGATAAGAACAACTGCATTGCAAAAATGATTGTTTTATAATGGAAATTGCTCATACAACTGTCTACCTAAATGGGTTAAATGTGGAAGGACTTTGGAGGCTTTGGGAGTCTCAATACATGCTTAAAAATTTAAACTAGTCTTAATATTTTTATTAATAAATTCATTGTGTCGAAATTAGTTTTAAGGCACAGAATAAATATCATTTATTTATTATTTTTATTATAGTGCGCCCTTTATTCCCTACTTTTCTTTCCTGTACCATCATATATATCATAGTCTGCTTCTCATTGCTAAATTAAGTAAATATAATTTGAGTGTCTCTAGTATATTATTGATAAAAAACTACCTATCTGCCAGAGGGTGAGATTTGCGGGTGTTAAGTCAGAGAGAGAATGTTTGTGCATAGGAGTTCCATAGGGCTCCATGTTGGTCCCTTTACTATTGATGATTATCCACTATCATGTAAAACTGCACATTTCACTCTCTTTGCTGATCACAATACAACACTATCCTACAGTAAAGATTTGGTAACAGTGGTAGGTTCCTGGGTCTCAGTATTGGAGGAAGAGCAATGGTTCCATTCAAATAGGTTGTTTCTTAATGTAGGCAAAACCCAGTCCTTTCTGTTTTTAACCAGAGATATTCCTAATGAAGTGGAAAATGCATCCAGTGCTAAATTTTTGGGTATTCTGTAGGATCCTGGTCTAGTCTGGGATGCTCATACCACTGCTTTATAGGCAAAGCTCTCAAGCAACACATTTTTGCTTTGTGGACTTTTATCCTGTGTTTCCATTCTCATTTTATAACAGGAATATTTTTCTTTGTTCATTCTCACATCTCTTATGCCATGCTTGCTCGGGGCCATAGTGGAGGAGCAAAGGATGTTTTCAGACTAGAGAGAGGGGCTGTTTGTATTGTAACAGGTTTGTCATACAGAGCAGATTGTAGACAGATTTTTTAAGATTTAGAAATATTAACATTATTCTATCAGTATATTTATGCCAATCTTATTTCTGTAAAATGCAATATGCACACTTTTCAATTTCATGAAAATATTCATAATATCAAGACACACTATAGAGTTCCCAGGAGGAATTTTGTTTACGGTGATGCAATTTTATAGGTTCCTGTTAAAAATAAATATATGTTCTTGCCAAGGTTCTTACTGTAGTATTTTAAATCTATACATATAATTATTATTATATCACATGTAGCATTATATTTATCTATGAATTTTATGTTTTATCTGATTTGACTTATGTAAATACTTTCTTTATTAATATCATGTATATGATGAAGCTCAGAGGGTATTGGACTTTAAAACACTGAGACAAAGGAAAGTTCATGCATATTTGGTTGTTTTATACAAATTAGTTAATTGTCAAATATTCTGCTCTCTCCTGTCAAAAGAACACTTACAATTATTAATTTGAATGATATTGAAGTCTTGGGCATATCTTTATCCAACTTTAAGACAGATTAAAGACATCAATTTAATTACAGGATTGGTTTATTACTATTATAATTTGTTTTTTTTTAAGTTGTAGGTAGAAGTGTTATATTAAATATATAAATATTTAGGATATTATGAACAATTTTACATATTATTAGGTCAACACTGGGTAATTTAGGGTTCTTGTCATTGTTTTTGTAATTGTTTTAAATATGTATATACCTAGTCATAATTTCATGTTGAGTATATTGTTATCTATACAGAATTTTGTTATATATATTTTTCTTTTATTATTATTATTATTATTATTGTTTTTTTTTAAGTGTTAAAATAAGGGTTAGGCAAAAATATATTGTTTAGATTACTATTTATTTTTTGTAATGGGTTGATCCGGTAAATAAATACAAATCAATAAACTGAACTGAATTGAATACACATTTTCGGTCATTTAAATTCAGGTTACTTAGGAAGGTTACTTAGTATGTATCCTTTTAATTTTAAAGCTTGTTTCTCAATAATGCTTTTGAATTATATTTAATTCATATTCAGGGCTCGAATAAACATGGATATTAAAAAACGTAGATATATTAGTATAGGGAGAGTAACATACAGAGGATAATATTTATTTATTTCTCTTCCAACGAGCAATTGCCCAATTTACAAAAATATAAAACATTTTACAAGAGAAGAAAAACTTAACCTACACTACACATTGCACAAAAATCATAATAATACCTAATAAAAACCTTAGAAATAGATATGGTACAATTTGACTTAAATATTTTCCCATGACAGAATAAATTCACAGAACATTGGCTTTTAACAGTCTTAAAAATTCTATTCTATTAGTAAAACAATCCAACTGATCCGAGTACTGGTTAGCAAGTTTGCCTGTCCTGGGAATAAAGGAATTATTTCCATAATTGGTTTGGTGGGATGGAATATGGAAGTCCGACGGGTCTGCCTATAAGGAACATGTAGACCAATTTTACCAAGTATATCTGGCCAGCAAGATCCAGAATGGAGAATGTCATAGAAGATTGACAGGTCACAATATTTATGATGGGTTTGGAGAGTATGGATATTAAGTACAGACTCAAACTCATGGTAGATAATAGGAAGTGGAACATTCCTTTTGAATGCAATGTATCTTAAAAATTTGTGCCGAACCTATTCAATCATCTGATTGTGATTGTTTTAATGAGGTGTCCACATACATGAACATCTATACTATAATCTAGGTGAGGAACAACCTCATCTATAATCTAGGTGAGGATGAACTAGTGCACAGTAAAGAAGCTTAATAGAAGCAATGCCCTGGAAATCTCTGGTGCACCTCTTAATAAAACCCAGCATTTGCATAGCCTTTAATACAGTTGTTGTGACATGAAGAGAAAAATTTAACTGGGAGTCCAAAATACCAAGGTCTTTTATACACTAGATAACACCCCCAGAGGGGTTTCACTAATAGTATAAATTATATATCATAAAATATATATAAAATTGTCAACTAGAAAAATGGTGTATCTATATTATTTATTCATTCATCATATACTACATTCATATATACCAGATGACACAGGAAAAAGGGAATACTTAATAACTATTTTACTCTTCAAGATAAACAAATGAAATCTGGTATATTAATGGAATTATTATAAGAGGATTTTTTGACATATCTGTTCAGTTCTTTTCCATCACTTCCTGTTTAACTGGAAGTGACACTAACTTTCTTATTTTAAATGAGACACTTGATATATTATTATACATTTCAATAGAAAATAATATTCTGAGAACAATGATATTGCATTTGCTGTTTTATACTTTTTGATATGATTATTTTTAAAATCAGTGGATAAATAAGCCCATGAGAAAAAAAAATTAAGTAACATAAAGAAATGCATTTAATTAATAGAAATAGCATATAAGGCTTTGATTTCTTGACTAGGAGGCTGTGTTTTGAGGTGTTCTTGAATTACTTCTCAATTGACATAATACATGACATCTTGTCAAGTTCAATTATTATTTGTCATTCAAATAAATTTGCCACTTTTTGTTTGTTGAAAGAATTTTAGTGTTTACTAATATCTCAAATGTTTACTGTCATATTTCTGAAAAACTGCATTTCAAAAGTGGTTGTTCATGTGTTTTGTATTGTCGATTTCTCGGCCTCTTCATTGATGAGAGTTTAAGGTTTGACAACCACGTTTTGGGCCTCGCTGCTAAACTTTCTTCTGGTTGTTTTGAAGTCAGGGTTGCCAGGCCTGAGTTGGGGGGGGGTTGTTTGCTCGTTCAGTTTATTTCGCCTTAATAGACTCTCATATCCGTTATGGGTTGCCATTTTGGGGATTGTGCTCCAAGGGACTCCTTAACATAATTTTTACTATTCAGAAGAAAGCATTAAGGTATCTGTGTGGTGTTGGTCTGAGAGTCTCTTGTAAACCTCTTTTTGTAGCTGAAAGAATTTTAACAGTTTTCTCACTCTTTATATTGGAAAACTGCAACACTTATACATAAGTCCGTAAGTCCACCATCCTGTACCAGTCATAATACTCGTCAAGTGGGCAACTTATCTCTTCCAATCCCCACCTCCTCACTTACGAGAAACTCTCTTATATTTATTAGTCGTAAAATATTTAATCATGTTCCTTTTTCGATTAGGACTGTTACAGACCTTAAAAAGTTTAGGAGAGAACTAAAGAAATTAATCTTACCAAAGGCTTACTACAGCATTGAAGAGTATTTTAACGATTCATTTTAATATTTAAAATTATTTGGTTTTGTCTTTGTTTATATAAAATATGCTTCTATGTACAATCAAAATCGATTCTGTATTCTGTTTTTGTCCTGTATAACCAAATAAATACTTGTATTATAAATTCTAGGATTAGGAAGCTTTTAGCATAAGTTTGTAAACTTGGCAAATAAAGTATATTTTGACTTTGACTTGACTCATAATAACATACTATTTAAAAAATAAAATAAATGCCAAAAATACTGGAAATTTTAAACAGAGGTGTAAAAAATTTAAGTAATGAAACACAATGAATATTATTTTTTCTGTGATTACTTCATTAAAAATTAAATTCATGGAACCCTATTTCAACATTTAAAAAATTGATTTCTTTCATGAGTATAAAACCAAAAGTCGCAAAAGCGGTATCATTGTTCTCAGAATATTATTTTCTATCAAAATATGTACCTCATAATATAACAATTGTCCTATTTAGGGCCAAATTACGGACCAGCTGGTAAAGTACCTGTGTGTTATCAGGCAGATAAATTCTATCCTCTCGGTAAAACTACCAATAGCTGTAGGAGGAATTATGAACCAAATTTTAACCTGTTGTTAAGTAGCAGAAGGTTTACAGTTTGGCAACAACATAATTGTTGTGGCCGGTACAATAATTAATACTATACTATAATACTTAAGAAAAAAAGAAAGATTAGGGTTATGAACATCCAGTCCAGAGAAAATAAATAAAATAAACAAAAATAATGGAAGTGTTTGGTTTTTAATTTGTGATAATAGTTATAGGTACTTGGATACTTGTTTGGTGCCAAATCCGATATTATTTCTGTTAGTACTAGTATTTATACATATTTGCATTTTTGCTAATTGTTTCTAAGTATCCCACTAGACATTTGGCAGAAATGGAATAATATTGATGCCAATTTAAATTTCGAAATGTCTAAATTTAAGTTATTGACTTTATCTGATGCTCAAAAAATAATTAATAAACTTGACAATAAATGTTCAATACATGAAATACTAAACTCAAAAATTTTAAAATCTTTATTTGAAACTATTGGTCATGTTATATTGAATTTATTCAATACATCTCTTAGCTCTGGTGAAATCCCTGAAAAACTAAAATCTAGCACAATTATTCCAATTCCAAAGGTCAATAATACAATAAATGCCAGTGAATTTAGACCAATAAATACTTTACCTCCTATTGAAAAAGTTATAGAAATGGCAGTATATGATCAAATCTTGGAACATATTACAAGTAATAAAATTTTGATGACTAATCAATCAGGTTTTCGTCGTGGGCATTCATGCGAATCGGCCCTTCAATTGACCTTATCTAAAATAAAAACTGATCTTGATAATAATAAATATGTGGTTGGGGTGTTCTTGGACTTAAGGACAAACTGAGACAAAATGAACACAAAAATGAAACTATTGACAGGGACATATTATTACAAAAATTAAAGAACTATGACTTTGCTGGTATTGTTTATAACTGGTTTGTTGACTATCTAAGTAATCGAAAACAGAGAGTAAGGTTTAATGGAAATGAGTCTACTGAACTAAATAACAATATGGGAGTACCTCAAGGAAGTGTTTTGGGACCTCTTCTATTTATATTGTATATGAATGATATTGGGCTTTTTGTAAATTGTGAATTTATAAACCTTTTTGCTGATGACACATTTTTGGCATGTAGTGATACAAGTCTTAACAGAGCAGTAGATAAAATGAATGGGGTATTGTCACAGATATCATTATATTTAAATATTAATAAGTTAAAGTTAAATGTGGCGAAAACTAAAGCAATAATATTTACATCTAAGTATAAATATCGGAAAATTGTGGATATTAGTCCTCAATTATTAATTAACAATGAACAAATTGAATTTGTAACATGTATGAAATATTTAGGTCTGCAACTTGATAATATGCTTAACTTTAAAACTCATTGTGATTACATTGAAAAGAAAATTGCAAAAAAAATATTCTTTTTTAGTAGAAATTCAACAAGTCTATCTTATCAATCTAAATTAATGGTTTATAATACTATCATTCAACCACATTTTGACTTTTGTGCCTCAGTGCAGTATTTATTTAATATAAACCAGACTAACAGACTTCAGAATCAGGGCATGAGGGTGATATTAAATGCACACCGCCTTACACCAATATCCTTTATGCTCAACACTCTAAATTGGTTTTCTGTTGAGAGAAGGTTTTGCTTTCTTTCTATGATTTTTATATATAGGATTGTAAATAATTTAGCGCCACCTTATTTCAAACAGTTCATTACTTTTAATAGAAATGTCCATGATTACCCTACAAGAAATAGTGATGATATTTTTATTCCAATAGCAAATTTTAGAAGTACTATGAATTCTTTGTTTTTTAAGGTTTTTCAAAAATATAATAGTCTTCCTCGAGAAATAAAGGAATCACAATCTCTTGATCGGTTTAAAACTGTTCTAAAGAATTATATGAATAATATAAATTAGTTTGAATAATATAAATTAATTTGGAAATTGGCGAATTAGGGCAATAAACTAATGTGGTTGGTGGAAATTCATTTATTTGTTCGTTTTTCTTTCAAGAGGGTGAAATTGTGCTTATTATTTTTTTTTGTTTATTTTTTTTTTGTTACCTAGTTAAGTTACTTATTTAGTATAGTTTTGTTTTTATGTATATTGGATGTACCTACTTAATAAAGATATATTTCATTTCATTTGCCAGTGAATCACAGTACACAGCTTTTTAGAAACTGTATACAGTACAGCAAATTTGGTAGAATTTGAATCAATTTTTTTTACATAATTTTTTTAGAGGATGTCTCAATAACCTGATAAAAAAAAGAGGTCAGTAAATTTTTCTGAAAAAGAAAAATCTAGTAAGTCAATATGCGGGTACAATTGAATCAAAAAAGACTGATGCAACATCTTGGAAAGAAAAAGATCAGGCCTGGGAAAAATTGACAGCACAGTTTAATGTAAAAAACCCTGTGTCAGGGGTGGTTCGAACCCTAAATAATCTTCAAACAAAGTATGAGGGTATAAAAAAAGATCTAAGAAAAAGTAAAAAAAAAAGTAGCCAAGAACAAACAGGAAATATTTAAAACTGGTGGCGGTAATGCAACCATAACACCTCTTACCACCTATGAGGAAATAATTTACAAGTTAATAACACTGAGTGTTGAGGGACTGCCTTCAAGATGATGATAGTGAGTGACAGAATGTGGTGGCTCGAATTTTCATATGGGATTTCTTAGATGTATGTTTTTGTTTCATTTCTCAGTCACATAACAGTGGCATAGCCAGCAAAGAGAGGCAGGTGAGGGAAGGGTGTAACCTTAAGTCGGGCATTATCATATTAAATAAAGAGATATTTAACTAGATGAAAAACAACAAAGTACTCATACAGATTAAGAAAAAAAATTAGAATATTATACACAAACTTCTTGAGTTCTTGCAAAACTATGCAAGCTCCACCTCTTTGAAAATTTGAGGATAACTTTTCCAGACACTTTACCAGCCAATCCATAATTTGGCCCTTAAAAAAAAAGAGTTTGCGTCACTTCCTGTTAAATCAGAGGTGACAAAAAATAACAGAATATGTCAAAAGATGCTCTTATAGCTGTTCTATTGATATACCAAATTTAATAAGTTTATCTTAAAAAGTTATGAAGTGTTCCTCTTTTCCTGTGTCACCCAATATATTTTCTAATGGGATAAAATTTCTAAGTTTTGTTTTTGCATAATATAAAAATCTCTTCCTAGGGTGTGCTATTTTCTTTAGGTTGTACATACAATGAAAGTTTATTGATTTAAAACTAATGCTTAAGTGACTTATTTTAACCTATTTTATGTTTCTTTCTAATGGGAGTGTTTACCCCCTGAGTAGACTGGTATGTTTGTAATAATGACTTTAATGATATTTATACATAAATGTAATTGTATATAACAGGAACAAAGTAGGATGCTTATGGTTTCTATTTGTAAATAGGTCAAAGACCTCGAGTGAACACCGCGCCGCCCCTGGTTTAAATCACCCCCTTGACATCCCTACTACTGTGGTGGCGAACATAAACACAAGGGACCGGCGGAACTATCGATTTCCACCCCAGAAGAAAATCGAAGGGATCCCCCAGGCCCTAAAAAAAACAATCGATTTTCCGGCAACCATTTTGGATTTTCTTTTTTAAAATAACTTTTGTTTTTAACCAAACGTAAACAACGCTATCATGGCAACGTAGGGAAATGTCAAGTTTTTATTTACGTTTCGAGTTGTGTCTGTGTGTGTATAACCTTTTTCCTTAATAGGAATTTTCATTATTTTGTTATAAATCAAATAAAATTAGTGGGAAACTGGATAAAAAAGGATGTGGTCTAATAACAGGTGAATCAACCAAGGAAATCCTAGCAGAAACAAACAAAATCGCTATAAATAAACCTTTGGGAGAGAACATCTGATCAATAAATCGATCTTTTAATTAGAAATATGCGGCCTAGGGCGGTGAAATTTAACACGAAAAATTATCAAAAGTTAGGGAAACCTTTACTATACCTTTTGTAGTAATCCAAGGGTCACATATCTAAAAAAACACACACTTTTCACGCAAACTTTGGGCGAGTTTCACGCCCAGTCGGTCTTGCACTATGACTGCCAAATGGAAGCGACGTTGCCGCACTTATTCAGATTAAACCTCTCTATTTTCCTGGAGTACATTTGATAGAGGGTTTATGCGGTTGATATACATATGGATGGATTGCATTTGCATAATAAATATTTTATTTTATATTGTGGTTATCTAAAAACCTAGACATTTTTAAACCTTTAGTCATGGTTTCGATATTATTATCATATTATAGCAAATAATTATTAATTAATTTAATTTAAACCTTTGTTGGAATACCTATTCGTATTATGATTCATTTTTTATTAATGAATCCTGTATAAGATATCTAGGTACAATGCATTCATAAAAAATACCGTTTAATTACCATCTCAATAAACATTTGCCGCAACTTATAGTAACATACAAGATATATAAGGGTTGTATAAAGGTAACAAAGATATATAAGCAAGTTTTGGGGTTTTATAAAATTTCTCTAGTAATATTTTATGTTTATAGTGTTACTATAACCTACAGATATATAATGGGGTGATATAGCGTTTTCCATCACTAATTTATAAAACTTTTATTAACCGTTACTCATGGTAATTTTAAAGAGTTTATATAAGGTTTGCCGTAACCGTATTTATATAACTCGATTACCTTAGTTATATAGGAGTGTTCTTGTTTACTCTTATAAAAGTTAGTGTTTTTCAAATTAAATTATATCACTCTTAGTGATGGTTGTCCCCTTTATAAAACTTAATAAGCTTTGGTAACACATTTTACCCTTATATACCCTTAATGACATAACCTTACAAAAATCAAATAACCAATTTATTTTTTTACTTTATTATGATGTAAATAATAATAAGGTAATTAGGTACCTACTTAACAAGCAAAAATTAGTTTATAGTTGTTGCTATTAAATATGAGTTCCATAATTGGAAAAAAATTAAGTTTAGCACTTTTTTTCGTCGCAAAGTTGCAAAAAATTTTAGCAAAATTC
Organism: Anthonomus grandis grandis; assembly: GCF_022605725.1. Taxonomy (NCBI): domain Eukaryota; kingdom Metazoa; phylum Arthropoda; class Insecta; order Coleoptera; family Curculionidae; genus Anthonomus; species Anthonomus grandis. The sequence continues at coordinate 16,057,242 of NC_065549.1, forward strand.
TGACTGGTGATGAAAAAAAGTTTTTATCCGAGAAAGAATATGTAAACCCTATCAGTTTAGCGAAGCATCCACAAGGGCCTACAATAGAAGTTCCAAAATCTCCAACAGTACCTTATGATGAATCTCTGGAAGATTGTGCAGAAAGAGCTAGTAACAACGAGAATATTGATAAATGGTTAGTTGAACTTGGCGATGCCGATGTTTCAGGCCATGAAGCAGGAGGTATTGGAACGAGAAAAAAATGAACAATTTAAGCATGATCTTCAAAAATGGGCATGTACTTTTAATATTACACAGAGAGCGTTTATTATTATTATTAACAAACGTTTACCAAATATATTACCAACAGATCCAAGAACATTGTTAGGAACTCCTACAATAATTTCAATTCAACTAATGGGAGAAAATGGATACCATTGGCATCAAGGCCTTGGATTTTGTCTCAATCAATGTCAAGAGAGCTTTCAGAAGATATCAAATATTTCTTTGAATATTAACATAGACGGGTTGCCAATATATAAAAGCTCTAATGACGAATTCTGGCCAATACTGTTTAATATTTTTGAAGTACCTCAATTAAATTGATTTAAAATTGGTATTTATAGTGGAAAAAGCAAACCACCCGATGTTGAAAGGTTTTTGATGCCTTTTGTTGAGGAAATAAATCATATTTTGGAAGAGAACATATTTGAGAAGAGAAAATATACTTAATTAAACATTACTTTAGTTAGCTGAGGTCTCGTATTTATTAGGAAAAAATCAAATTTGGTCAAAACTTTATTTGAAGTAAAGTGAGTGTCTTTAATTTTGCTATTCGCGGCACGTCTTGCGTGCCTGTAGTCATAGGGTTATATAAAGGTGTCTTATAGGTCGTTAAGTTATATACCATCACTAATAGTTATTTAACAGCTCTTTGAGTGACATAATGCTTTCGAAATGGTGATTGATGGTGATTGGTATTTTGATGGCCCCTATATTTTTTCGAAGTGAATTAGTTACATTTACAGTAAAAAATCATTCGCGCATACATTTTTAGATACAAATTACTCTTAATTCCATTATCTCAAGGTAATAAATTATTTTCTGTCTCCTCCATTTTTAATTTGTTATACCTAGTATCTCATGATTCTCATGTCACCAAAGTGACAAGTCATTGTATTATTATTTTTGAGAGGCAGAAAAGAACCACAACGGTATGCCAATGTGTATAACAGAGAAAAAAACATATTTTTATTTAGAAACATCTGACAAGACGTGAAAAGTGACAAGTGACATATGACAGAAAATAGTGATAGAACTATTTTGAACACTCTTATAGGCAAAGTATATAAGAGTAACCACAATATTTTCAACACTAGCTTATATCGCTTAAGTTTTTTAAAGGTTCTTCTGGTAAGTTTTATAACGGTTACGGAAATAGTTTGGTTACTGTTGACTCACAACTTAAACGTTTATAACGTTACCAAATATGGGTTGCCGATACCCTTATAAACTCCCCATTTAAGCTCTTTAACAGGTTTATAGGAGTAACGGAAATATTTCGGATACTATTTATATAGCTGTAGAGTATATGAGGAAGGTGATATAACAGTTGCGACAAATATTATAAAACCAAAAATGTTTGGGATATTTTTTATATTCGGACTTGAAAATTTTTGTTATTTGACTTAAACAATTTTACACTCTGCAATCACAAAATGATGCATTCACATTAAAGTGGCGGAATTTTAAGCAGAGATTTGAAGCACAAAAACACAATTGAAAATAAAGGGCGTCAACAGGTTTCTTCTGTAAATTAAATATATTTAGCACAACAAAAATGACTTAAATACAACAAGCAGATGTGATATTAAAATGTTAGTTTCCTATGGACAGATGGTAAGAGAAGTAGGTAATGGTAGTCGGTATAGGTGATGGTAATAAGTAAGATTGATAAGTTAGGTAAGATGAAAAAAAAGGAGAGAAAGAATGAAAGTGACATTTTTATCTATTAAATATTTGGAAAAAATCAATTATATATGAATATAAAATGAGATACGCCGTAATAAGTTGTTTTCACACCTACTCCACTCGGTCAAAGGATTTGACTAGTTCAGCGATATTATCTATTTTTGAGCACTAAAATTGAGTCTCAAAGTAAATCAGTGGCCTAAGCCCAAAAGAATGCTTTGAGAAAATTGAAATTATAATTTTAGCGTTAAATTATAATTTTTTTTTTGGTAGAAGTTATGTAAATTAGAAAAACTTTTTACAATTTTTAATCTATGTTTAATATTTTTTATTTAATGAGCCTATAAGTAATTGATTTTAGTTTTTTTTTTGAAAAAAATGTGGGTTAGGCCATTGTTGCATTATTAAAATTGCGATAATGTGTTAATTAGCCTGATTTATTGGTAGTATATTATTACTAAAAAACAAAAAATAATTAGAAAATTTTATTAGAAAGTCATAAAATTATAGTAAACATTAAACTAAAAATACAAACAAGCAAAATGTCAAAATGTGGCTAAACTTAGACGTCTTCTGTTTCTTCTTCCTCCTCTCCTTCGAAAAAAATCTCTTCTGAAGTATTTTGTGATGTTTTTAACTTTTTGTAAGAATCGTGATGAACCGGCGGTATGAAAGGAATTAACTCAAGAAGGTCTTTCTTCTTTTTAACGTCTATGTTGCGCCCTTTGGGATACAAGTAACTAAGTTCAATACTCTCCAAAGTTTGTATTGATCTTCTTTTTTCAACACTAAATGATTCGAATACTACATCTTCATTATTGGAGTACTTGTAAAATATACAAAATGGCTCTGATTTTTTATAAAGTAGCCACTGAATCTTAAGCCACTCTACTTTCGATTTAGTTGCTGATATTTTTCGATTAGTTAGATTTTGTTCCAACTTTGCTGTAGAGTAGAACTCACTACCAGACATTTCTATTACTTTAAAGGGTAATCTTTTTCTGGATGATTCAACAACTTTCCTCCAATCATTTGGAATAAAAATGTCTCTAAAGAATTTTTTTTATTTTTCCACCAACCCGAAATCCTGGTCATAAGGTAGAAAGGAGTGCCCACTTACTAAAAATTTATGATTAATTTCATTAACCGTGTTTAGTTCTGAGGACACAATGTAACTGCATAAAGCTGCCATCTTAAAATTTCTGTTTTGCCCACCGCATTGATCTGAATACATGATTAGTTTTTCAGTGCTGACATAGTTTTTAACAAAATGGAAAATGCATAAACCCACTTCTTGAGGACCTCTGGAAGCAACAGGTTCGTCCCATGTGAACATAAACACTTCATTCGTGCCTAAATTATGGATACCGAGGCAGTACGTCCAAAGTTGTCTTTTATAATAACAAATCCCAGTAGATATGACGGGTGTTGGTAAAGTTTTCATGAGGTCGAAAGCTATGGCAGTTACTTCTTCTGGATTTGTTTTTGCAAAATCCCCATCTCTCTTCATACCATCTCTAGCAGAAGTTGCTTTCCGATGATGCAACTCTCGTTCCATTTGAATTTGTTGTTTTTCTGCATCATCCGTTGAAAACTTTATTTTGTTTTCAAATAAATCACACTTCTTGCAAGAATCTTTTATCGGGGCGTGGAAACAAAGGTTAAATTTTTTCAATAAAATTTCTCTGAATATGAACATCGAGACAGGAGTCACGTTTTCGAGCTCTTTTTCATGTTTATAAAATTCATACATCTTTCCAAGACTTAAATCTGGGGCTAAATACTTTCTGTGTGGGTTTTTGCATCGAGTGTAATGAGACTCATACGCAGGGAATTTTTCAATAAATTGTATTACGCTCTGAACCATTACATCTGGAGTTTTGTTTATAGATGTTCCCTTACCCCTTCCATCTACTGGTGCAGCTAAACCTTCTTTCTTATTAGCCAACACCCGACTGATTCTGCCATCAGAAACTTGAAGGACTTTTTTAAAAAACAATTTGCAGAAAAAATAAATAACATTTATTTTTTGTTTTCTAATTTTCAGAAACTACGGAGAATAATATTAAAAAACGACTCCTCTGTTGAAATTATTATGAATTGTTATTGTTTCAAAAAACCATGTTGCAAGAACTTAATTGGGCAATCTAAACCACGTGACTTTTTCAGCTATTCAATATGACGGTGATGGTCAAACATTGAAATCGATCCGCATTTACTGACGAAAGTCAACACATTTTCTTATATCGCAGGTATTTTTAAATAATTTAACAATTTGTACCCTTTGTATGATAAAAATCCGCCAAAATAATCAGTAAAAATTGCAATTCTCAATATTCAAAAATAATTGCAATTAAACATGTAAACAACACACTGTTTGACCATCGCAGTCACATTGAATTTTGACTTTGACAGGTGGTTGGATTGCCTAATTTGAAAAATTGTTAAAACCTAACCTCAAAAATATATCCGGTTAAATCGTAACAAATAATATAACGTAAAATGTATACAAAATACTTACCGACAATAACAGATGAAGAACAAGCCATAATCACATCAAGTTACTTCTTTTTAACTTTATACTATAAAGAAAACAGTCTATTTTCACTTTTACGGTGACGCACGAGATTTTTTGTTTACAACAGAATAATAATGCGACAGTGGCCTAACCCACAGACTACAGGGTTAGGCCAGTATTGCACTCAGTTATACGACTAATCTGCCATCTATTATGAAAGAGAGAAAGGTGGCTTGGGCCACTATTGCCTTAAAGATCGTGCTATATGGAACATAAATGAGCATAAAACGTAAAATGTCAATTTTGTGGGTTAGGCCACTCTTGCGCTGATGAGACTCAATTCATGTAGAACTTCCTATCATAATTAACAAAATAAATGCACTTAATCACTATGAAATAATATTAAAGAAATTGATAAATAGCAAGTCAAGAAAGTATACTGAAAATATAATTGATTTTTGAAATGTGTGCATGGAACAGAAAAATATTTTGACCTTAATGTCTCGACATATTGTTCTTCCGATTTTAGACCTAATACCAAAGTCTACATGTTTCAACAAATATATAGACTTTGCTAATAATACTCTTCTGTGACCAGAATCACTGCCTTAACATGAGTCTTATTTAGTTGAAAAATGTGTCAAAAAGATTAATCACTCAACTCTGTCAATTTTATCGCGTTGTGTTCTTTTGTGGAAGAATATAACGATGAGAAATATTTAATTATGTAGGCTCAGTATTTATATTTGGAAAGTTTGTTTAGAGTGCAAATAGTGTGGTGAAGTCCCTATCAAGGTTTTACTTTTTGGAGCAGCGTGTTTATTCAGACAAGTGTATTTACCTTTAAATTATTTATTATTGTATTATTGTATTATAGTAAGTAGTAACAATAGTAATTATCTTTACATAGAATCATAATAATGTATGAGCAAATTTATTTCTGGTAATAAGTACCACGTACAAGTAGTATATCACTTGTTCTGGAATTATTGTTTTTTTTTTAATGTAATCATAGCTGATAATTTTGAAATTTTTTTTTATTTGTTATTAATAAACTTATTTATTTATTATTATAATATGGACAGAAATAAGATGAATAAAATTGAGATGAAAAAAAAAAAGAGAAGAGATAATGAAAATTGAATTTATATCTATTAAATATTTTCAATTAATCAAATATCTATGAATAATAATAATAATAATAATAAGCTTTATTTCCAACTGGTTACATATACCCAGTTACAGGAGAATCAATTAAATATATAAATGTACAAGTACGAATGCATGAACTGTATTAGATTCATGCAACTAAACTATAAAAGAATTGCTATATAATAAAAAAAAAGTAGTGAGTTTGAGAAAATAAATAATAAAAAATCAACACTAAATTAGGATAAGAATCAAGAATTAATTTAAATCAAAAGAGCAGAAAAAAATGAAGTAAATAAATGTATTCAAACTAAAAACTAAATAACCTAGCCTTCCCCACCGACCATACGCAGGTGACTCAAAATAAGTGCCCAATTGTCATGGTGAATGTCACAGGAATCAGCAATAGTGTTAAAGTTTTGACACATAAAGTGAATAGGACTCTGCTACAGAATGTTGGACCTGGCTGTGTCCAAGTTAAAAGCTGGACACTGTCTAGATCCTGGGCGTGGTATATGAAAGCAAATCCTTTGCAAAAGGGATGGCAGTCAATTTTATGGTTAAGTAAATTAAACAAGAATTTCACCGAATGCATTTCTCTCATCTTCGCAAGTGACCATTCAGTATATCTAGAGAGCAGCAGGTTATGGTCAAAACCCCTTGGAGGATATACTCCATCATCCTTAAATGCCAAACATTTAAGGAATCGCCGTTGGACTGATTTTCTATATATGATATGATGAATAAATCTGTCTGCTTCAAAAAACAATTTAAAAGTCAAAGTTCAACCCTGTCGTATTCCAAAACTCACTTAGATGACATGTGACATATAAACAAGGGGTTTACTATCACTTATCATTGAGGTAAACTATACATGAAATTTAAGATAACCCCGAACTATGATTAACTAATAATTAAATTTGTACATATAATTGATTTTTCTTAATTTTTACGAAGTTTTCTTCCTTTATTTCGAATAATTTTCCTTTAGCTAATTTAGAGTTTCTTTCATCGGGGGCAAAAGCCCCGACAGCCCCGCCATTTCCAATTCCACCCTTTTTAGTCAGTTTTATTACTTCATCCACTTTGCTATCAATTTCTTTAATGCCTACATCTGACTTATCATTGGTTGACGAGTATCACGTAATAATATTTGTATGCCATTCTTAATACGATGAGATATCTGAAGTTTCATCTCGACCCTCTTTATCTCATCTCTGATAAGTATTGCCCTTTCGGACGTATGAGCATGATGGCATCCTCCTGAATAGTATATATATCCATTGTTAGTTTTTATTTTACACGATGCGAGCCACCTGACTTCGTTGCGACCTAGAATATCTGTGTTGATCCTGTTCATTACTTTCTCCACATTCCCAAGTTTCCCTGCTATGAAGACACTGCGTATGTTTCATGTCGCAATGCGTGTTGTCTTGCTGTACATTTTGATTTTGTCATGTTAATTAATTGCCTTTAATCTGTTTTCGTCAGCTATTAATATTCCCCTATAGCTCCGCTCTCAGTACGTAGTATTTTACCACTTCAAAGTGGTTCTTCTCTTGTCAAGAATCTGATTTTAATGAGACTGCTGCGTTTCATCAGTGCAATTTTTGGAGGCACCCGATGGAGGACTAAAATAAACAGAATGCACATATCATATACTTTTCTTTTCTTATTTAATGTTATTTTCTTGTTTCTGAGTATATAACTCAGTTTGCCAAACGCCGCCCAGAATTGCTGTATTCTTCTTTGGAACTGTTTGATTTTCTCTTCCAAGTACAATTTTTTAACCCATATATATGTATTTTAACCTGGAAAATTGATTAAGTTTTGTTTTACATTAAAATAATTTTTTTTGATAATCTTTTTATAACCTTATGTACCACGAGGCTTATATTGGAGCCATGTTTTTTTATAATTCATACTTCCGATATCCTAACGTCCTGTAAAAAAGGCCATGTCATGGATTATGCTGATGACACTCAACTGTACAATTTGTTTTAAACCTGAATTACTTCATCAGGCCACTGAGTCTTTAAATGATAAGCTTAATCTATTATGCAAGTTATTTCATAAACATAACTTAAACTTAAATTTAAAAAAATCAATTTTATTGGTTTTAGGAAATAAAAATGGAGTTGAGCTAGTAGAATCAAACATTAATATCTATACACATCATACAAAGCTGCAATTTTATAGCTCTTGCTTACAATCTAGGTATTTGTGTTAACTCTTAACTACGATTTAGCGATCATGTAGAGAAGTTAAGATGGAGGAAATTTTTTATGCTGAAAATCCTTTTTACATTTTTAAAATTTTAAATTTTAAAATTTTAAATTTTAAACAGATTTGCTTGTCCTTTCAATCTTTGACTACCGTAATTTTTTATACTATCCTTACCTTGACATGCTTTATAAAAATATGATGCAAATCATGCAGAAGATCTATGCTCGTTTGATTTTTGAGTTAAAAAACCAGGATCAAATATCTCAAAACAATATTGATTTGAAAAGGCTTCGTATGGAAAATAGATGGAAATATCATTTATACAATTTTACATATAAACCTTTAGCTAATCATGATCACAATTTTCTTGCACAATATCTTTAAAGCACGTCTGTACATACTGTAAATATTAGACATAAGACTAAGGACCGGTATTATAAATATTTTTAAAATTTAACTTTAACTTTAACCATCAAGCTACCCTAAAGCCATAAAATGTTAGTTTAATAAATGTCCCATTTCTTCTTCTTCGTCTTTGAGACGTTATTAGGGCCATGTGCTACTGTCTAAAGATGAATTTTTCATGTTTTTATTTTGGCTTGGCTTGGCTGTGAATATTGTTCATATACTTACTCATTAGGGGTTTTCCTACAATATTTTATAGCAGGTCCTTTCCCTATAACGCAATAAACTTACATTGCGTAAACATTGCGTGCAAAACATACATTAACTTCAATTGCGTAACCTTAATAAATTTAAATTTAAACTCAAACACATTTTTTAAATGCCGGTAGATATATCATCTACAAAAATATTTTATGCTTGACTATTGCTGTATGTTGTTCCAGCAATAATAACTAATCTGTTTTTTTCTATCTCTCATCTTTCTAAGGGTAATCAATAGATAATTATTATTATTTTATTTGTCCCATCATATAATTATCAAAATAATAAGTACATTATATTGTATTATTTTGTTTTTTGCTCTTCGTTTTACGTTAAAAAGCTTTTTGATTTTGTTTTGGTTTGCTTTGTATTATAAGTATGGATAGTTAAGTAGAATAGCATTCATTTGCTAGATAGTCTTGCATATTTAGAATGATTGAATACTTTTTCATCTCTTTATTATTGTATCAAATATAAATATTAAGACAATATTTATTTATTTAATTACAAAATCAGCAAATTCCTTCATATTAGGCAAAATACTGTAAGCAAATAAGAAGTAATATAAATTGTTCTGCTAATTACTTCTAAAAAAAACATTAAATATGTCCTTGGGATTTTGTACAATTTTACCGACAATACCCAGATTTTTTTGTAAAAATAAAAAAATTAAAAATAACTGGAAAACTTCTAGGTACCGGACCCTATGTCATATGACCGTTTTTATCAAAAATGACTTCCTCTATCACCTCGATCAGTTTTAACCATAACTTATGAGACACCCTGTATTTATGTCAAGTATGAAACTCATCATCAGAAATCTTACAAGACCGGGCAACGTCGCATTTATCTGTGGCGTCAGCTGGTGTTATGTTTCTCAACTGGGAGTCATAGGCTTACGGACGGGGGTTTCCGAGAAATGATTAGATATTTCTTTTAGCTGGTAAATAAAGATGTGAAAGTAAATAAATTAATTGTGCAATTTGTGTTTTGACAGTTATTGGCTAAAATGTATGGCATGGGGGCGTAGCCATATCTTAATCTTATAGAAATAATGTAAAAGGCTAATCTATAATTTGTTCTTTTTAGGATAGGTACTAAATACACATATACAGGGTGGCCCAACCAAAAGGTCGCAACCCTATTCCCTTCTGGTATACTTTCGAAAAAATGCTCGGACAAGTCAATTTTGATTTATCGGGGGATGTATTTTCATCTATAGCCGTATAATACAGGGTGAACCAAAAATAAGATAATGCCTTTTAAACTTTAAAATACTCTAGATATTTAAATGAGAGCCGATTTACAAATATATATATATATATATATATATTATATTCGTTTATTCATATATATATATATATTCGTTCTCCATGAGATTTTTAGTAACTTTTGCTTAATAAAGTATATCGTCGGCTTGCAGCAAAAACTCACTAAGTCAACATTTTCAGATTTTGAAATTTTGATAAATATCACTAAGTCTAATGTTGTTCTATCACTGAACCAAATATTAAACGCTTAAAAACTCACAAAATACCAAAAAAGAAGTCCATAAAAATCACACTAAGTCATTAAGCCTGTTTTGAGTTCATGTAAAAACTCACTAAGTGACTTAATGAGTTTTATATAATAAATGTGGTGCCATCACTGGGACTTTTTAAACGTCAAAATAAAATTCTGTTTTCTAACCTACACATTCTTAGATTAATTTATTATTTTTGTTGTACCGTAGTGTGAATATAATTTGACTTTTCTCAGTGATTATTTGTTTAGAAAATGTACTCAAACCGCACAAATAAGTTACTCCAACTGGCATTACGGGGCAAAAACCAAGAAGGTAATGTACCTACTAATTTTTTTGCAATAGTACAATATTTTACAAACACACATTTTGATAATAACTGTTTTATTTATTAAGATAATGGATGTCAAAATATTATCACAAATGATGAGCCGAGCATTGGAAATGAAAATATTTTAAATAATATTCCAAATAGAGATATAACTGACACTAGCGCACAAGAGTTATTTGCAGATAATATTGGTAAAATTTAGCTTTTGTTTTTATGTTTATTTTAGGAAATCCCTTTAATTAACAATCATTCATAAAACTGTTTTTTTTTTAAATACTATTTTCTCTTTAGAAATATATATTAGGTCTTTACTATAATCTTTCTGTATTTTTAAGAAAATATCCCACCAGCGCCAGCGGTCAATAATGAATTCGAAAATGTAAATCAATCAAATGAACTCGTGCCATTATCTGCTATTAAACTTATGGACGAAAATGTTGAAATCTTTGTTCCCGAGGAATTTGAAGCTTTAATTAATAATGCTGGTAAGCATTTTTCTATTGTAATGGTAACTATTTTATATGTACAGTTTTTGTTTTTTAGTGCTAGATTACTACTTATATTGTATTTTTTTTAGTTTGTGATGTGTCTAAACTGGAGAATAATAATGAATTGCAAAATCAAATGACCACACTTCATTGCCAAACACTTTTGAGTATGACACTGTCAGAAATATTAAATGTTTAGAACCAACTACCTTAGGTAATTTTTTCAGTATTTAAAAGAATATCAAATATTAAAACAGTAAATTTATTTGTAGCAAGTCCACAACCTGATCAAAAAGTTACAGAATACATTGTAGATGAAAATAGCGAATTTTTGATCGAAGCTTCTATAACAAATAATCAAATTCAAAATTTAGGAAAAAAATTATTGAATCTACCTTATTCCTCATCAGACGAAGAAACAGATGACTCTTCACTTGATCTTTTTTCTTTAAGGCATCGTCTTCTAAGGAAGAGAGTGACAAAAACTTACGATAATGGTCGCTGCAAGAAAGTAATAACAAGATGGAGGAAAAGTGATCCAGCTAAATGGAATAGAAACGAATATAAAAGAAACATGAGTAAATGTCTAGAATACTCAACAACCAAAGGGAGAGTACGACCGGCAAAAACTCCTCAGAATAGCTCCTGTGGGAATTTATGTAGATTCAAGTGCACCACCATATTTGATGAAGACGATAGAAAACAAATTTGTAAAGAATACTGAGGACTTAAAGCTTATGAGCGCAAAATGGATTTTATTTTAAGAAATGTTGATGTAGAGGAGCCTCAAAGAAGACCAAGGAAAGGTCAAAATAGCAAGATAAGATCAAATGCAAAAAAATACCATTTTTATAAAGGTACTAACAAGATAAGAATTTGTCAATCATTTTTTATGAAAATGCTTAATATAAATAATGGTCCTATTTTGACAGCTTTTAAAAAGAGAAATTCTTTGGGTGTATTCAAAGGTAAAGATGAAAGACGAAAAAAAGCTTCTGTTAATAAAACTTCCGATTCTGACATAGATATTGTAAAAGCCCACATTGCAAGTTTTCCAACAATGGAAAGTCATTACAATCGAAAATCTTCAAAACGACTCTATTTAGATCGTAAGCTATCAATCTCAAAGATGTATTTACGACCTATACCGGGCCTACTGTTTAAAGAATAATTTTAAATCAGTTTCTTCCCATGCATATAGAAAAAATTTTTGCACATCTTATAATATTTCTTTTTTTTAAGCCAAAAAAAGATCAGTGCGCAACTTGTAATCGGTATTAAAATTCTAACATTCAAGACCGCTGTAACTTGGAAGATACATACCAAAATCATATTACTCGGAAAAACGAAGCAGCCCGATCAAAAGAAATTGATAAAGCTGCTTTGGAAGACATTATCATGGTTACGTTCCATTTACAATCTCTGTTACAGATTCCATCTTCCGATGTTTCACCGATGTATTACAGCCGAAAAATTAATATGTATAACTTAACTATTTATGAAGCTCCAGAACCACACAGAGCATACTGCTTTGCATGGACTGAACTACATGGAAAGCGAGGTAGCTGTGAAATTGGAACATCACTGTATAATTGCTTTATAGGCTTAAAGCCGGACACGTAACCTTATATTCGGATACATGCGATGGACAAAACCGAAACCAGAATATTGCTGCTCTATTTCTTTATATTGTTCAAACAACTGCGGTTGATATCATAGAGCATAAATTCTTAGAAAGTGGCCACAGCTACATGGAGGTTGATTCCATGCACAGTGCCATTAAAAAAGAGAAAAAATATCAATCAGTTTATGTAGTCAATGACTGGATAAGTATTTTTAAACGAGCTAGATCCAAACGTAACCGAAATAAATTTGGAGATCCATTCATCACCAAAGAGTTTAAGTTTAATGAATTTCTTAATTTACTGGATTTGTCCAAGACTTTATTTAGAAATAAGACAACTGATTGTAATAATGATAAAGTAAACTGCTTGAAAGTAAAGTGCTTCAGATTTCAGAAAATACAGCCTGGTATTCTTAAATACCGCTATGATTATTTTGGTGAATATAAAAGCAATAATATTGAAAGAAAATCGAGAGCCACTCAAAAAATTGACTATAGTACCTTGAAAATAAGCAAGTTGTACAAAAATATGCTGCCAATATCCGTTAAAAAAAAGAAGACCTTTTAAAGTTATGCGAAAAAGGAGTGATACCTAATGAGTACCACGGTTGGTATAAATCGCTGCCAATAAGCACAATATTGAATGATGTAATTCCTGAACCTGGATATTCTGACTCAGACGGGGAGACGTTTTAGTTCATAGTTACATTATGTTTAACAACATTTATTATTAGGTTTTGTATTTTTTTTAATAAAAAAAGGTATATTACCAAAAAAAGTTTACTAGTTTTTCAACATCAAGTTTATTTATAAAAATTAACTCATTAAGTCAGTAATTTTACAATATTTCACATAAAATAAAAACTCACTAAGTCACATTTTATATTTTTCTATCCAATTATTGATTAACAAAATACTACTTTTTCATTATTATTTTACTGTTAGTTTTGAAATAACACACAAAATCATATTTTATTGCCGGAAACTAAAAACTACAAAATGATTTTTTCCCAAAACCACCGGCATTAGTAAACAATTGATTTTTCCAGAAACTATCATTTTTGACTTAATAAGTTTTTGCAGCAAGCCAACGATATGTACCTATATCTTCAATCACTGTGAATATATTTGGGCTAATAACATTTGACTAACTGAACCTAATACTGATAATAATGGATTGCAAAAATAATATTTAATATTAGTCAGTGTCATCGTATGTCATCGAAAAACTTTTTCTTGATTTGATTTGAAATTGATACGTAACTTACCTAGTTGTGATAAATATTGAACAATGATTTATTTAATTGAAGAAAGGGTAGACGTAAAACTTTCGAATTAGATAAAGTATCAAAATTTAAGGTCTTTATAAAAGGCATCTATTGATAGCGATTATTAACATTTTTTAATATTTACTCAACATAATATCTTGAAGTACCTCAAGTGCTTTTGGTCTTTTATAAATTCAAGGCATAATATGGTAAATGCAAGCAAAATGCAAGCAAATGTAATTTCAAGATGGTTGCATCATTGATCCTTAGGAAATTGGAGACTACTTTGCAGAATTTTTGAATCTGTATATGTCTTGACAGCTGATAATTCTTTTCTGATAGGAGCTGAAAACCCTAAATTTAATTGTAATCAATGCATTTCGGATATCGAAAATAACAGTAACGTAGTTCTTATAAAACTTATTGATCTAAAGGTATATAAAGGTTATGGTCCAGATAAGATTTCACGTATATTTTCTAAAAAATGTAGCCCCACATTATCATAACCATTTTCTTACATTTACAATTACTCCCTCAAAATTAAATATGGAAAATCGCCAATATAATACCATTTTGTAAGGGAGTAGATCGACCTCATATTATAAAATACATCTTTGGTCTAAATATTATGGCAAAAATATTTGAATCAATAGTTGTGAATGATGGCAACCTTTTCAATACAACCTTATAAAATCAGCATGGTCTTTATAAGAGTCGGTCTTGCCAAACAAATTTGACAATCTGTTCAAGCTATGTTGTTAATACCTTAGATAAGGTTCAGGTTGACGTAATTTATTTTGATTTTAAAAAAGTCTTTGACAAAGTGGACCACAATATCTTGCTACATGAATTCAGGTCCTATGGTATAAGTCGCCAATTATGGTTCTGCAGCAATTTAATTTAACGAAAACAGACTATGAAAATCGTGACTATCAAGAGACATAGAATGGACTTTGGTGTACCCCAAGAAGCGCATATGGCTCTATTTCTCTTTGAGTTGTTTGCTAATGACATCCCAATTTATTTTAAAAATTTATTATGCTTAAAACTTGCAGGCGATTTAAAGTGTTTTAAAAGGATATTTAAACAAAATGGACCTTAATCTTACCAAATAAAAATCATAACATTGTCAAGAAACACAAACCAGAAAAGTAAATAATGGTTCAGATAATAAGGCGGCAAACCTCATTAAAAATCTCGGTGTATTGTTTGATTTTGAATTTAGGTTCACTGCTTATATGGGTCATATAATTAGCAAAGCTTTTTAAAATTTAAAATTTAGATTTAGAAGATTTAAAAAATGTTAAAGGTTTTAAAAATTTATTTTTCCCTGGTTAAGAGCCACTGTTTAGCTGCTGTTTAGTGGGGTCAGTACGTCTTTAGTGTTCTCCTCTACGGAGTAGAAATCTGGAGTCAGCAAGGCTGCCACCAAATACTTAGAGGCATTTCAAATATTGTGCTACCGACGCACGTTACGGGTCTGATAAACATAGCATACAACTAACATCACGATTTTTGACAGGCTCAAAAAAGACAAGGAAATTATTACTACCGTAAAAAACAGAAAACTGGCTGGCTTACTAATAAGTAGTAATAAGCTGCAACAGCTACTTTGGCCAACTAATGATATTGCCCAGCGTATATCCTGGCTGACCAATCTTAGAAAATGGACTGGCCTAATATGAAGTGACCTATTTCGAGCTGCAGTGAATAGGCATTGTTAGAAGAAGAAAAGATAAAACATGATTATGGGCTTCATGAATTTTGATAGAAGATTGGAGTTTTGCGAACTAATTTTCCAACGTACAATCAACAACGCAAATTTGTTATTTAATATTTAATATAATTGAAATTAAATTAGATCAAATATTATAAATTTTAAATTAAATGACATAACTGTCGATAGATCTGTAGTGACCCGACTCCATACTTGTTTCGAAATTTCTTTATTCATGGAAACTTGACGGGCCAGACGTACTTAGAAACGTTTAAAAGTACAATAGAGCTACGAATTACAGCAATATAAAAAATACATTAATTAGACGTTTTTAGACACCCATTTCTCGAGTGGATTACCAGATGACACTCCATTGAGTGACCGCTGAGATCTCCGGACTTAAGTTCTTTAGATTGATTTTTTTTGTGGGCATTTGAAAAGTAAAGTTTTTAGTACGAAGCCAGATTCCATTTAAGATCTTCGGGAGCGGATAATAGCTGAATGTAGACAAATAACTCAAGATATGCATATGCTTGTATATGTGAGGAATAGATTTGAACAAAATCCTTATTATTGCATCGAGGTAAATGGGCACTTTAGTACTTATTACCACATTGACCTACCTGTTTATTGCAAATGAATTTTTACTTTAACTTTATTGTAGAGTTTTAAAGTCTTGTGACTATAGGAACTATAATGATTATTATTTTTAGCATATATTCCATCGTTATTACATTTATAGAATTTTATAATAAAATCAAATAACACCACAACGATTAAACATCGGTATAAATATTATTATACAAAAGTTATTAAAAACTTCACGGATAATCTATAAACTAAAAAAAATGGGATTTCTATTTAAAAATCTAAAGTGTAAGGCAATATCTTATTTTTGGTATTGTGCGGCTGTAGATGAAAATACGTCAATTTCAATTTATTTAGTCATGTTCAGAAATTACATTGTAACTTTTACATAAGCCCACAAAGAAAATCATAATAATTGTATCTCAAGTCAAAAATGTTTTAATAATAATTTAAAAATCTTTAGATCCAGGAATAAAATACAGGTCTGGTACATGATGTGTTGATGTGTTATAAAAATGTATATAAAAGGTAAAAGATATGCGGTACAGATATGGCACAGTATAGACAACTAACATAAGTTACACATCATACACTTAAACACACAAAGTTTGTTGAAAAATTTTATGGAAATAAAGTCAGATCTATTTTGGGATCTTCAGAGACGAGAGTAAGCCACCCTTAAATCATTACCATGTCGGGTTGGATAGTTGTGGATATGATGGTGGCTCTCAAAAAGGCCTAAGTTACTTCTGACATAAGAAATATAAGCATCCATATGATATAAGCAGATGGAAAGGTCAGGATATGAAGTTTTGAAAACACCTACCACCACTCCTCTCTGTAACCCATTCCAGAAGCAATTCCTATTGCTCTTCTTTTTAAAGCAAATTCAACGTCCCCCTAGGAATCAAAATTAACGTATCCGAGCGTTTTTCTTAAAACATACGAGAAGAGTCACAAGCAGGGGGACAACAACCTTTTCAGTGGGCCATAGATTATGGAGAAACTGTGACTAAAAAAAATATGTTACTGGAAAATGTAAAAAATTTGGCAACGCGCCAAGGTCATTGGGGGACACTTAGCCTCTTTCGAGCGGTCCGTTGGATTTTAACCACAGTTGGTTGATAGTTTTATCATCCTTTGGCACACTCAATAAACTCCTCACGTTGATAAGTATAACCGGTATTTTGATGTAATTGATTGGTTTGTGATTTTTCTTTCCTTTTTTTACATGGTTAATACGATCACTGTTAACGTTTTTATAAAAATCATCCAAACTTGCCAAACCGTCAAGTGTTAGTTGACCTCGATCAGGGCCATGGTATAGACCGCTTTAATGCAATGTCAAAGAATGACGTCACAAATTGTCCTACTTTTTTACCACACTTTTGAAAAAAAAGTGTGGTAAAAAGCATAACCAAAAAAAGCATAACCAAAACCGCTTAAATGTGTTCGGTAGTTACTAAGCCTTTCTGGTATTTACTAGTTTTCTTAAAAATGGCTACTAATGAATTATTTTGACATGTCCGGTTATACTAGAAGTGTATGTCAACTTCGTTAATTTAAATGAAATACTATGTAGATTAAAGAGCGATGAAACTAAAAAATGGCAATTCTTAGCTACCTCTTCTGGCTTTTAAAAGGCAAGGTGGAAAAGAAAAAGTCTTTTTAAATTGTAGTGGGACAGTCTAAAGTAATATCCTGTTCATTTGAAGATGGAACCACCAGCAAGACAATTTCTTTAAATTATTTCATATTTGCATTATCCTCGGTTTATTGTTCTATCTTATACTATTCCTAGAAATGGAACAAGGGTACAATGGTTTTTTCTTAAATTTATTAAAGATAAATACGAAATTTTACTCTGCTGTGGGTAAGTATTTTAAATACTATTGATATTTTATATTCATTATAATTCAATCAGTCCCTAATAGTATATAATGACGAAATTGTTGCCCATATGAATCAAATATTACCTTGAGATCAACCTGCTATAGTAAGTAGTTCGGCTAACAAAGGCATAGTAATTGGTAATAGTAAAAGTGACGTAGGCGTCCGTTCGTTTACCTAAATATATTAGCGTTTGCAATGAATGAATGATTTACATATGTACCTGGAATTTCGATATAATGGACCTGGTTTGACAAGACAGAATAGAAATTCAATCAAATCTTTTTACGTAAAAACATAATTTTAATAATTTTCGAACTCAAAATGGCAGATAAACGCCATTTTGGAAAAAAATTATCATTTTTACAAATTTAGTATTTATCATAATTTTACTGTGAAGAAGAAGTTTAAAAAGTTTAAAAAGTCCTTTAATACCAAATCTTATAACCTAGAACAGGCAACAGTGGTAGAACAGTCTACCGATACCGTCAGTAGCTGACGAACATTATCTAGGTCTGCGACATCGTGTCTATTTCTATTCTGACGTTCAATTCTACTTGCAAATTTCATGAAAAATGGATTATATTACAAATAAACCTGATTTAAAAGCTAAAGCAACCTTTGGTCAGCGCAGACCTAGAAAGATGTTTCTGTTTCCAAAAATTAGATCTACCATTGTGCGACCATTCGCCATATACCAAGATTCCAACTAAGGTCAACTTACGAGTAGGGTTTTCCGCAGCATCGAGAAAGATCGGAGGCACTACTGACTTGGAAAACTGTGAACAGAAAGAAGTAAAAAAAGAAGATGAAAAATAAAAAAAAGAAGCAAAAGAAGAAGTCGTAAAAGAAAAAGAAAAGTGGAAAAGAAACTTTTTAATTTTATTGTTCCTTTGCTTAGTACTTAAAATCAACTAAATTAAAAAAAATATTTTTAGCTCTAAGTATTTTCAATTAAATATTTATTAAAGGCAATAATTAAAATTAAATATAAATATAGAAATCATAATTTCATTAGATTGTTTCGTCGTCCACCCTTATATTATTCGGTACATCTATTGGCACATCAGGAACTTGAATTGGTTTAGGTTGAGGCATAATTAGGTGCTGGTAGACAGGTATATATGGGAACGAGGTATCAAATTTGACTTCCTTTGGAGTACTCAGGCGCTCAAAAACGTTATAATTATGACCTAAAATTGGATCCGAAAGACGTGCCCCGTAGATTTTACTGTGATCGACATGTACAAGATCCTTTTCTGCTTGCTTCTGGAGCTGCTTAAAGGTAAGGCGTTTTGGAAATGAACCACCGCTTAAAACCCGTAAGGTTGTGGAGCTTCCAACTCGTTTAATATCTGGAGGAATAGTGTATTCAAAATCATCGGGGAGGTTGCCATCCTGGGGAATAGGCTTCCAAGGCTTAAAAGTTCCAATGGTTTGTAAATAACGACCAGCCAGCGTCCACATTCTGGTACTAAAGTCTGCGCTGCAGCTTATTAAAATTCTACTATCTTCAAGATAAGTCAATCCAGATACCGGCATAAAATGGCCTTTATAGCTATTCAATAATATTGGAAAAGGTTGATTCGCGACCATTCTGCTAGCTCTTCCGATAAACCTGTCGCCCCACATAAACGGAAACATTAGTCTGTACTTTGGCAAGCAAATATGCTCCTGGTTTTCGGGTAACATGCAGTAGTTCTTCATAAGCCAAGTTTTAATGTAGCCGGCAGTCGTCCCAGTAAACAAAAATTCATTATTAACATCTGTAGTCATAGCGATGACATAATCACCAGCCTTATGTACTGCATTAAATGACGTGATAAATCCTCCTGAGACATGATGATTCCAAACTTGAATTACGCCATTTTCCAAGGAAACTAATAAGGTTCCCACTTCAGGTTCAGTTTTTCTTGCAGATAAAAATAGCATACAGTGAACGGCAAGTCTCCGTAAATTGAAACATTCTTCGGGCATTTGGATCATAGACATTCTTCCTTTGCGACCCATGACTTTTGGTCCGCTTAATGTTTTTTCCTGTGGCGGAAGTAAAGTAACTCGTTTGGAACTCTGAGATGCAATACTTTGCTTGCACACCATTGACAAACGATTAGCATATTTACCAAATGAAAAGCTATCTGAATGCTTGTCTTTATTTTTCTCTACAGTGAAGTGAATTTTAATCCGTTCAGTGGGGTTAGACACAATAAATTTTTTATATGGTTGTCCTGTTTCGAGACGCCAAAGAAGTAGCTCTCCCACATAAGAGGTAGTTGCCAATGATTCAGGAACTCTCACTGCTGCTGCGCTAATATCCTCAGAATGCCGTAAATCCCAATTTTTACTAAATGCTCCTTCTGGACCTACTGCCTCACCGGTATCCGCAAACTCGGTTACTCTTTTATTCCACCCCATCGCTAATATTCTGTTGTTAACCCAAATTACGCTCTGAACTTCACACCAGGTTTCAATGTTCATATTTCGTAAGCAGGTCCCTGTATTAAAGTTCCAAATTTTAAGAGTACCGTCGTGGGCTCCTGTAAGAAGCCGTTGATATCCTGGGTCAAAGGTGGCAGCAGTTATTTCAACGCTCATAATTTCACCATGTAACATTCTAGTATGACCTTCTTTAATTACTAGCAACCTTCTTCCATCCCATGGGTTCCACACTATAATATAACTATCCAACCCACATGTAACAATTACTTTAAACAGCTTATTGTACAGCACTACAGAAACCGCACTAGAATGAGTATTCCCATCAGTATGCTCACTACTTTGTTTTGGACTCAATGGTATAACTGCTATCATACCACTTGCAATAATCCATTGTCTAGATTCGGGATTATATAAGGCGGTTAACTCACTTCTTTCGCCTAGTTCTTGGGGTAATTCTAGGTATGTTTGTAAACATGTCTGTACAGCAATATCCCAAACCTTGATGGATTTATCTTTTGATAAGCTATATAACATTTTTCCATTATCTTGGAATACCAGCTGGACAATACCGGTATGATGCCCATAGAATAGGCAAGTAGGTCGATGTGGTACAAATGGATTCCAAAGTCTAATTAAACAATCTGGACTTCCTGTGGCAACAATATGTGTTGTTTCCTCTAAGGCAAAGCACCACACACCAGCAGTAACTTTGTAAGTATAGACATTTTTGCTGTCTGTTACATCAGTCATTAAAAGACCCGCTTGTGGGCATTGGGAACATGAAACAGCACTATGAAGGATGGAGCAAAATGAAACCTGACGGACGTAATCTGTATGTAGATTCGGGTACGATGCTGCTCTAAAATGTGGAACTAATCCTTTAACAATCGCTGACCACCTTACATGTAATAATGGTATTCCAGGCTGAGATCTAAACGGTCCTCTAGCAAACGTATTTATATAAAGTACGGTTACCCCTCCACCCATATCGCCAAGAATTAATTTCGATTCTGTATTGGGATCTTCGTAGAATTTGTAATGCATTGTATATACTGCATATTCTAGAGTTGTGATCATTACACGAAGTTCAAATTTTCTTGCAGACGTATCATAAAACCGTATATCTCTTTCACTTGAGGAAGTACATATTACGCTAACGTCTGGCAAAACAGCAAAATCAGTAACCCAAGTTGACTGAATTTTTAATTCAGGACATGTCGACTGAACTTGTCGCTCCGGAGTCATATCCAAAGTCCAGTAATTAATTACCCCGTCGTGGCTACAAGTCATTATACTGCCGTCATGCCATGACCATGTTCTATCAGGCTTGACCGTCGGATAAAACGTGATGCGGTTAATAGTGTGTCTATGGTTACTTTTTACTAGCGATGGACCAAGAGGTATAGGAGCTGCCAAAGTTTTGTATTCAGTGCTTACTTCTTGTAGTTCAAATCCAAGAATTAAATAGGATATAAATTCGTCCCATGTCACCATACCATTACAGGATGCATTCATTTTTAAAAATTCAACTTCAAAGCGTTCTGGCGGGAAGTCAATTCTAGCGACTTTCGCTAAGACTTCTTTCAGTTGGGTTTTATTCATTCTTCTTCCATCTTCTTTGTTAAATAAATCATTAAGTTGTGCCAGTTCAGTTTCGTCGAGAAGCTTATGAAGCTCTTTCGAACAATCTTTTGGTGGCTTCCTAAACTCACGGAATGGTAGTCGATATCGTTTAGGTTTTTCCGGTTGCGTTGCTGGTTTCGAGATATTTTGGTTTTCGGTCATTTTTATATTTAAAAGAAAACCGCAGTTTATTTTGACAAATGAAATGACACTTTTATAACCCATTCAGTGTCATAATCATGGTGTTTTTCCTTTGTGATTGAATACTATCTTGGAAAAATTGCATGCGCATTAATTGATTTTATTTTTAAACTTAATTTTCAAAAATTTAAATTCATGACTCAATGATAAGGTGTTTTATTGGTAGTCCGTTTGAAGAATTTCAATGGTGTCAATAATTTTGTCAAAGTTGGAAAGGGAAGAAAATGTACAGAATTAAAGAACTGAGTCATTTATTAAAGATAGGGAGAAATTAATTTTATGTCATTAGAATACAGCAAGGATAATCAAAATCGCTATGAGTATATCATAATAAGAATACAAAGAATCAATCATAAATCATCATAAAATTAATTCTTTGGTTCAACATTTAAAAACCATTGATTTACAAAATAAAGGTTCTTTCTAAATCTTTATTTTTAAAAAGTGAATTATTTTAATTCGGTATTTTCACTTCATGCAAACATCTCTCGAGACATCGATGAAGCAATATTTCCAGACTTTCCACAGAAACTTATGCCTGGATCCATTGATAGATAATAATATATAATAGTACATTGATAGATAATAATAATAATAATATCCTTTATTTGGCAACAAAATCGTATACAGGACGACAAAGCAACATCATATAAAGGAGGATCTAGCTCCCATAGGATACATAAATTTTTTTTATTTAGAATTCATAGAGGCAATAGCCTTAAATAAACAAAATAACAAAATTCAAAATAAATATTCTAAATATCTTACATAAGTTACAATTATTATCTAAAAGTAAAATTATAAAAACAATAAATCTGCAACCAGTGGTAAACAGCTTCTTTAAATTGCAAAATCATTCTATAAGCTGGCCATATAATGAGAACCCCTTTCAGAATAAGCTGAATTATGCAATGGAATGCGGAGATCCCTTCTATGTCGTGTAATCAGACACGTCCTCAGCGTACATTGCCCTATTCTCAACAAACAAATGATTGTGTTTTTTCACGAATAATACCAAGGAAAAAAAGTATAAGGAGGGAAGGGTGAGTATTTTTAGTTTACTGAAGTAAGGTCTACAGGAAGTTCTGTAGGTCAGGCCCAATAAACAACGAATCATACGCTTTTGCATTCTAAATATATCTAGAGCTCCTCTTGCGGATCCCCAGACACAAATACCATATTGTAAGATCGACTGTACCTGTCTGAAATAAAATAGGCGAAGAGATACCTCAGACACTACATCCCTTAATCTTCTAATCAATCCGCACAAGCTAGCTAATCTGGAATAAAGGTTTTTAGTATGTTTCTCCCAATTTAAATTCCTGAGAATTGAGAATTGAGGTGTATTCCTAAGAATTTAATACTATTGGCTACAGGAATTGACTGCCCACCAGACCACACAAGTAAAGATTCTGAGACAACAGTGGCCTTCGAAAAAATTAATCAACCCCGTTTTACTAGAATTCAAAGACAACTTACTGTCCAGACACCAGGTCCTCATACGCTCCACTGCGGTTGAGCAGCCCCGTGAAAGATCTGCCACTGTCCTCCTGGCAACTATAACTGATGTGTCGTCGGCGAATTGACAAATCATATCAGAAGGGAACAGCTCAGGCAAACCATTGACATATAATAGGAAGAGCACAGGTTCCAAGATTGAACCCTGAGGCACACCTCTTATAATTTGGGGCCGGGAAATGTTGGTGAGCCGGAATGTGTTACACAAACTATTTGTTCTCTTTGCTCTAGATATGAACTGAGTAATTTAGATGCTGCACCCCTGATGCCATACCGGTCCACGATGTCCAGCCGTAAAGAATGGTCAACCGTGTCAAACGCCTTAGACAAATTGAAGTACAGTCCAGCTACACTGGCCCTTCTCTCAAGATTCTCCATGATATATTGTATTGCACTATAAATGGCATTTCCGTCGATCTTTTGGGAACGAATCCGTATTGGTGTTTATTTATTATTTGATGGTGAGTTAAATAATTCATAACTATTTGATAGATAACCCTTTCAAATACCTTCGATATGGATGGTAATACGGATACCGGCCGATAGTTGGCAATATTCGTTTTTTCTCCCTTCTTAAAAACATGCACTAATTTTGCCCGCTTAAGAGCAGAAGGGAAAATTTGGGTAGCAAGACTCTCATTGATCACATTGATCATTTGGTCCGGCTAAGTGAATCCCGACAAACTTTAAAACAGATACCAAAATTTCATCCAAGACAGAGGAAAATTTATTTGGAAGATTCATCAATATCTAAAAGATATCCTGAGAATTAACATGATAGAGAAATATGGTTGAATAATCATTATGCAAGTCATGTATATTGGAGTTACAGCTTTGTTGATGGTCAAGAGTAAAATGTTGAGCAAATAGTTGAGTGATTAAACCTGGGTTTTCAATGGACTGACCATCTTCACTTAAAACAATATTGTTAGTTTTATTTTTACCTGACTCAGATTTTATGATTGACCATGCCGATTTTAATTTGTTTTTTGAATTTTGGATTTTTTGGATCATTTATGGACTTCTTATAAGAGGAGATGTAACATCGATATTGTTTCCTTTCACGTTTGTATGTAACGTAGTATTCGCTAGAATTAGTATATTTGTACCAAACATAGAGATCTTTTATGTAAATAGAATATGTTTTTATCTCTGGTGTAATCCAAGTTGGCTTATTTTTCAACCTAGTTGTACTTATTGGAAAAGCCAAATCAAAATAATAGAAGAGAATAAGAAAGAAAATATTATATTTTCCTTCAACTCCTTCAGCAGAATAGACCTCCTCCCTTGCCTCAGACATCAGCATATTGTAAAATCGATTCATGTTGTGTGTCGAGAATTTTCGTCGCTTCACAACCATACCACTTTGGGTAACCTCCATCTGCCTCTTAAAAACACAAATTTGAGGATAATGGATAAATATATAAAAATAAATATATATATATATATATATATATATATGTTAGGAGCTAAACAGAAGACTAATCAACCAGATTTAAGTAGAACCTTAAAGGTTAGCAACCTTCATAAAGGAACCTGTCAGATAGATCATATATTCAGACAAAGTAGGTTGAAGAGGACAAAATGATGCTGCAATGGCTAGGGATGGACAAATTTTTGAAATTTCTTGCATGCAAGAGAGAAAGGCATATTCCCAGTTCCGTCAAATTTGACAGATTCAGCTTTGGATGAAATAGAGGAAAAATCTATATTAAACCATCATGATCGTTCTGTATGTATCACCAGGTGCGCAAATAGTTAGGCAACAAATTAGTCAAATGTTTGGAGCACTACGTTTCTCTATAATTTAAAATTCCTTGCTACATACTAAATGCTTTTGTTAGAGATGAATCAGATTATTCTCATAGTTCTATTGGATCAGGCACAAGAAAACGATACAGTCTACTATCAGCTGAAAGACTTTGTAAAATCCAAAATAAAATTGCAACAAATTTGATCCGCTTTAAAAAATTAAAAGTAACTCTCTCAGCCCAATAAATCGTTTTTCAAATTGTTGAGAAAAAATGCAACACCATTTTTTAACGCGTCCATAACAGCTGCCTCAATGAGAAAAACACGTAAACCATTCATAAAGTATTTATCAACGTAACACCAACGTTCTTACACGTTCTTTTTAATTAAATAACTTTCGATATAAGCGTGTAGGTTTGAAATGCAGAACACTTCCCGATGGCGTATCTTTACGCCCACTGGCACACGTTGTATTTGGTATATGGCAAGATAAAATTCGACGAGGTGAAGTTATTTTCGTAAAACTTAATCTGAATGTCCTCAGTTTTATAGATTACCTAATTTAGCAAAATGTTAGGGTTATACTGATTTAGTGGATTTACTCAATAACAACGTAATTTAACCATGTTCTTGTTCTTCTTTCAGAATCTCTTTTTCGTCTTCTTACTTATTTTTAAAACTTTTTTTTTAGATTCTTTGACCTTTTTGAGTTTTTTTTTCATCTGCTTCATTAGCTCTTATTTGCCTTGCTCTTCATTTTTGTCCTTTCAATATTAATTTATATTATTAGTACCACAATATCATAATTAATGATAAAGAAACTGAAGAGCTTGAAAACAACTTTATTTTCAAAAAAAAACATACAATACAAATTAACTTAACGACTTTGGCTGACAAAAAGATATCTTCGGGTCGTTTCCGCTTGAGCGCTCCCACTGGAAGGCAGTTTGTCATCCCCGGGGGGCTGTCCTGCACCCTTAATGGGTTATTTATGTCCGCACATCGCCTAAGTGTCGGGGTGGCATCCAGCACGCATTCAGATTTCGAGGCTTTTCTAAAAGATTTTTTCTTGGGATATGGACTATTACACAAATGATGTTCCACATCGTGCTTAAATAGCTAACGATTAGCGGAGATTTTTTTGATTCTAAAAGGCATTAATTTTAACTAAACTCTCACGAATCTCTTGAGAAATCCTATTTACGACAAATTCTAATTGTTGAAAATATAAATCAAAATGATGGTCAAGGCTCACAAGAGATTATCAAAGAGATTCCCGTTCCAATACTTACAATGAAGAAAACTCTAAGTTAAGGTCTCACAAGTATGTAATCGAAACTTAAGCTAGATTACACGTGTTTCGCTCAACTAGGCATCATCAGATCTGTTAAAATTAAAACAACCTTAGCTATACTAATAATAAAAGACGAAACAGTGCGATTATAAAAAATAAAAAAAATAAGAAAAAACATCTTCACTTTTTAACAACTTTTTTGCAAAAATTAGGAGGAAATATTGGCTAGCTAAATTACATTCACAAATGAAGACAACAAAAGTAACTATGCTGTAAATAAATCATTTTTTGTAAAACTAGTTAACGAAAAAGAACTTGTATCACATATGAACTCTTTAAGAACAGACTCTTCTCCGGATGAAGGCGGTATAAGCGTCAAATTAATAAAATCAATTCATACCTGTATTTTAAAGCCTTTAGTACATGTAATTAATTTAACTTCTAGTACTTCAAAAATTCCTCTAGAATGGAAAACTGCTATAGTTATTCCAATCTTCAAAAGTGGCGACCCATATCAAATGACAAACAATAGACCAATCTCACTTCTAAATAACTTTTCCAAATTATGGGAAAAATGTGTTAAAGCCCGCCTTGTGGATTTTTTTGAAAAAAATCTTATTTATAGCAAGCAGTTTGGAGTCAGGCAAAATAAAAGCACTGTGGATGCTGTGTTTTGTTGGTACCGGTATATACTGTCTAAAATGCAGCAGGATTGAATGATGCAGGATTTTGCTAAAGCATTCGACACTCGGTCTCTCACTCCTTGCTATTAAGGAAACTGGACCGTATTGGGGTAAGAGGCCGTGTGTTAGATCTTTTTAAAACATATTTGGAAAATCTTATCCAAAAAGTGCGATGTAATGATACCTTAAGTAGCGGGACGGTCATTAGCACTGGAGTACTACAAGGCACAGTCATGGGACCAGTTTTATTTTTAGTTTATATTAATGAATTAGGATAATTGCTAAGGAATGATTCGATTATCTGCTTTGCCGATGACACTGCAGTGACATTTATAGACAATAAATAGAAAAATGTATTTTTGGAAGCTGAACAAAGTCTTAGAGTTTTACAAAGATGGATAAGTAGCAACAAAATAAGCCTAAACGTTGTAAAAACTAAGTTTATAGCATTTTCATTAACGGCTGCCGATCAACCTGAACAATCTGATTAAAATTCATGCCACAACCTGTAATTTATTAAATACTACTTGTACCTATCCAAGTATACAGAAAACGAATAAAATTAAATATTTAGGCTTATATATTGGTCAACATCTTTGCTGGAATGAACATGCTATCGAAACGGCGAAAAAACTTCGAAAACTATATTACAAATTTTACCAGCTTCGAAACATTCTAAATAGAAAAACAATAAAAATAGTTTATAATTCCCTTGTAGAGTTTATTTTAAGATACTGTTTACCAATTTGGGGTGGTCTTCGCGAAACTGCATTGCAGATTTTAAAGGTGTGCAAAAACAAAATCTTAAAGATAATTCTATACAAAAATAGCCAGTTATAAAATTAATTAGTACAATTAATCTTTATTCTGAATTTAACCTAAGAGGATTATGTGTAAGTACAAGTCTCTATTTCTACAAAAAAATAAAACATATTTTCACTGAGCTTGATCATCGTTATAGCACCCATTCTAAAAGAAATAACGAAATACAATCATATTTTTTACAAATATCATGTGCAAAGAAATATATTATTTTTGGTTCCGAAAATTCTTAAGATTTTACCGCAAAATTTTAAAATAAAAATTTAGGGAAACCAGAACCAAAAAAAATTAAATATTGAACTAACACAGCTTATTACACAACCTGTAATTTATTACATACTACTTGTACCTATCCAAGTATACAGAAAACGAATAAAATTAAATATTTAGGCTTATATATTGGTCAACATCTTCGCTGGAATGAACATGCTATCGAAACGGCGAAAAAACTTCGAAAACTATATTACAAATTTTACCAGCTTCGAAACATTCTAAATAGAAAAACAATAAAAATAGTTTATAATTCCCTTGAAGAGTTTATTTTAAGATACTGTTTACCAATTTGGGGTGGTCTTCGCGAAACTGCATTGCAGATTTTAAAGGTGTGCAAAAACAAAATCTTAAAGATAATTCTATACAAAAATAGCCAGTTATAAAATTAATTAGTACAATTAATCTTTATTCTGAATTTAACCTAAGAGGATTATGTGTAAGTACAAGTCTCTATTTCTACAAAAAAATAAAACATATTTTCACTGAGCTTGATCATCGTTATACCACCCATTCTAAAAGAAATAACGAAATACAATCATATTTTTTACAAATATCATGTGCAAAGAAATATATTATTTTTGGTTCCTAAAATTCTTAAGATTTTACCGCAAAATTTAAAAATAAAAATTTAGGGAAACCAGAACCAAAAAAAAATTAAATATTAAACCAACACAGCTTATTACACGAAATTATAATAGTTTTAAAAAGTTACTGATTTATAGTGCATTTGTTAATTATTTTTGATTATGAGTTTAAGTAGTTGCCATTTGTCATAAAATTATAATCCCCTGAAAGTCGATTCACTCGTTTTGCAATTTTGTTTAAATTTTTAATTTCCTTCTAGTTACTTCTTGTGTCTCCTCCGCTCCTCTGCTCTTTATAGTATATTTATTTATTTACAAGGAAACAAAAAACTTTTTTTTTTGCCTTTGTATCAATGTAGGAAATAAAAAATTTTGAATACAGGCCTAATTTGTGGTCTAGTAAAATTTTTCGTTTCATTCTAATGAATTTATTATCTAATTAAGAAAATATGAAAAATAAGAATCATATTAAATATCGTTAAAATATCTATAGTACTATTAATTATATTATAACTTTTAAGTTGTGTCTATAAATTGGATTCTGTATTTGTAGAAATTTCCGTAATATATTGTATTGTATTGTATTGTATTGTATATCTATGTATCACACTTGTAATAAACAACTTGTATCACAAGGATAAAATATGAATGGATTCAGAATAAGTACCCACGAAGAGTATCCTTCCACTTACGGGTAATTCAGGGACAATTTACCTATATATCCTCCTAAATTGAGCGTAATCGACTTATAGTCTAGTATTTGAGCATAATCGAAATATATAATTTAGATCGATCATAGTTCATTATAATGATGAAGATAAGCATTTTGATTCTTTCATAGGTTCTAGAGACTGAAATTGATTAGAGAAGATGATGCAATTGAAACCAAGAAAAGAAAAGATGCGTTAAAATACATCAGTTGGAAAACACACTATTTGCCATAACAAAAATAAACTACGAGAACTGTGGAGAAGTAATATAGCTTATTTTCTGGACCCAAGAAAAGTACCTAGCAGGAGTGCTATACGTTATTTTACTAAAGAAAAAGGTCCATAATCTTACCAGTCAGTTCGGAATAGATTATCAGATACTTCATTCGAATAGGTCAAGTGAATGGGAAGATAATACCAACTTGTGCAGTTGTTTGTCCTAGATAGCTTCAATTCCTAAACGAAGACAAGCTTAATGTACTTAATTAATGTATTATTTAACAGTACTAGGACTAAGAAGTAAATCAAAATTATTGAGAACAAGACAAGTTTGGCATATAGTCTCCTTTAACAACAGATGTAAGAAAGTGAAACAAAGAAGAAGTAAACGAAAAAACAGCAACAAAAATCATTCTACGAGCTTGAGAAATTCGGTTCAGATGCCAACTTTGTCATGAAAATAATGATTCAGAATCTACTAATAGCTCGGAATGTAAAATAATCAAAATTACTTAAAAATATCGATCAGAAATGTAAAATTTAATTTCTTTTATATTGAGGAAATGCTTAGGGAGCTCCAGAGAAACACTAAAGGTAATAACAAGCTTAAATTACTTATATAAAAAGGAACCAATTCATTTAAAATTAAGGTATTTTTTTCTTCTTTTATTTTTTAGACACACCGATTGGTATTCACAACATATGGAATTAAAAAATAAGAAATTATTCTAGATTTATTGCAACTAATGTTTTATTTGTTGTCCATTTGATTCAATTCGTTCTTTGCAATGAACATTTTGGTTATAGGGTGTCTTAAGTAGAAACTATGACGTTAACATTAATTTTTTATGTGATTAGAAAGTAAGTAGACCTTATTATTTTTGAACAGTTTCCAATTTTAGAACCTACTTGATAACGGTTTGTCATGCATTTGTGTGTATAATTGTCCTATTAGTTGTCATTTCACGTTTCACATAATTTTTTAATAAATTTTACTTTCTATAGTTTAAACTTATCCTTGCTTTAGTTATTTTATTCCCTGATCGACAAGAGGCAGATATACTTAGTAACGAGATATGGTACAATAACAACACGGGGCTCTTCCTCACTTTGCCATCGCCGTTTGATAATTTCTTGATGCAACTTTTCCTAACAGATGGATTGGACGAAGAGGACCGATTGAGTGGCCACCAAGGTCACCGGATATAACTTTATTAGATTTTTTCTTATGGGGCTATTTGAAGGCCAGGTTTTTGTTATTTTGAATAGACCAAATAATATTAATTTAAAGTAAAAAATTCGTTAAGAAATTAGACTAATCGATCTAAGTGATTGAAAATGTGCAGTTGGAAGTTATTTACCGACTTCCAAAATGTATCAGTAGCAATAAATATGGCCTAAAATTTTATTTTTTAATATCGTAAGTTTTGCTAATTTGTTACGTAAAATTTGACAAACCACTGACTTTAGGCATGCTTTACAAAAAATATTCAGATCATATTGTAGAATTGTAAAATGTCATAATATACAGGGTGTTCTATTAAAAAAATTAATGTTTAATGTTAAATTAACGCGGTAGTACTTGAGGCATCCTGTATTGAAAATTTTTATTTCCAAAAACGCGCAAGTGAAAATGCTAATCGACGTGTCCGAAAACTTAAAGAAGAAAAAAACACCTGAGTTTGAAATGAATTTGTTTCTTTCATCATGAATGCACTGTATATGTTTAAATTATATTTATAACTTGGTGGAAACTATGTAAAAGCAGTAACAAGTTATTGACTTTAAGCTAAATAGTAGCTCCATGTGGAGATATTTTGAGGTACAAACCTGGTAGACGGAGGTTTTAAGTACACGGACTATAACTAGAATCGACTATATTAAAGTATCTTTCGCTAATGACTGACAGTAATATAATAACTGAATCTCAAAATTAATAAGAAAGGAAGAATAGGTAGCAAAAGGATACTCTTTTAGATAGGATTTAAGCTTATAATATACCAGCGTGAAACTGCACTAAGCAAATGCTGCAAAGCAAAAGAAAAACTGAGTAATGCGAATAAAGGTTTCATAATTATTTTAATAGAAATAGTAAAATAGAAACAAAATGAGTTTGTTCCGCACAAGAACCAGCCAATAAGCATCCAGCTTCATTCCAAAAATATGCAAAAATTTCATGATATGGTCTCGAATTTGTCAAGAAAATCCATAGGCAAACCAGCAATTTTAGAAATTCATCAAAATACTATTTTGGTCTGAAGAAATCCTACACTCCTTATTGGTATAGGTCTAATGAACAAGAAAATGACCATAATAGAAGCAGTAAGCCGTTACTCCTTCGCTGACAAAAAATGCACAAGCTACTGAAACTAGTTTATTAGATTAGAACTAGATGAAACTAAAAATTAGGATTCTGACACACTCGGCTTTATAGAAATAAGACAGCAATTAAGCTTTGCCTTCAATAATTCTTCTTTAATCATGTAACTTTATAAAATAATTTTTGTGTCACTAGCAAATTTTATTGTAAATGCAATTTAAGCAGAGCAAAGACGGCGTTCTTTGTCGATTATGATATCTTGCTGAATAAGTAAGATTAAATTAAATAGCAGTTGAATACCAAAAGCAGTCGAGTCTCTCATATTGTTTCTTTAATGGAAGAAGAAAAGATCCAGTGCAAGATTCAGATCAAGCAAAACATAAAGACACTAAAAATTCGTGAAGAGTTAAGAAGTTAAATCTTCGATGCAAAAGTTAATAGTTCAATATTGGGTAAAAAGTCCAGGTAACTATAAAAAAGCGTCCTTACAGTTCTGTTAGTTAAAATTGCAGATAATGGGTTATAAAGCAAGTGTAAAGTCAGACTGCATTAACTTTAACGAAACATTAAGTCTTATAACCATCAAAGTCAAATTTTATCAGAGTATTTCCTTCTATTGTTAGCAGAGACCTAACAGTCATGAGGATCGCGCACCTCTTACATGCAGTGGTGAAGAAGAAAGCAGTTAAACATTTACTTCACTACCAAAACTAGGGTCAATCATATATGAGAGTCACTATTAATCATAATTAAGATGAAACAGAAGAAACCAATAAAGCTAAGATAAAATAAAAATCTGAATCTGTAATTGTAATTATTATCCCGAAATAAAAAAAAAATGCATTAAGTGTTTAGTTACAAATCCAAGCTGATTTTCAGATGAAAACTGCAAGCGTTAACCAAACTTCAAGCTCAGTAACTGGCTAACTAACAGAATGGATTTATCTGGTTATCTACAGTTAAAATGTCAAAACTGCTTTTGTTTAAGCTGCTGTGGAAAAAGCTACCAAAGCCTCACGATCAAAATAAAAGAGTCAATCTCGATCAGGCGTTTAACCCTCCGTTGGTAAGGTTGGTAATTGTCACAAGATTGGTAAGCTGGGGTATAGCATACCCCAATAAAAAAAACAAACATGTTTCGAATATAAACTAAACATTTTTGAAATATTATCAATAAATAATGTTTTTGTATTGGTCTGAAAGTAAATAAAAATAAAACACATGACAAATAACCAACCAAAAAAAAATTAAACGTTTATTTTCAAAAGAGCTACGTTTTTACAAAAATTTCGAGCAAGACGCAACCAGGTATTAAAAATATATTATTATTTTGAAAATATTTACTTAAAAATTAATTTTTAATTAAGTATAAACTACAAATAACTAAAGAAAAATATAAACTAATATATTGCTTTATGCTTTATGTACTATCTATAGAGCTACAGTTGTCGCATGTTTGCGCTGCATGACTCAGGCACACAAATTTATTACAGGCCTTACAAGTGTAAAATGATTTGCGATCTTTATTTCTTGGACATATATAACACCTTCTGGAAAATCTTTGCTTTTTGCGTTTTCTCTAACTGTTGTTTTGACAATTTCCCCCTGTATATCGGAAATCTTACGTCGCACTGCTAGACTTATTCGCCGATTTTGCAGTCTACTCATTTGGAACGGTTTTACTAAACTCAAAGATAAATCTTTTAGAAAAAAGGGCCGTTTTAGATTTTCATTCATATTGCAATTAAAAATTACAAAAGCGTTTATAGCAGCTGAGTTTAGTAAGGAAAAGAATAGAGTTAGTGGCCACCTGCGGCTATTCCTTGATACACTATAAGTGGCAGACAATTGATCTACCGTATCTACTCCTCCTTTTGTCATGTTGTAGAACATTATTATTTCTGGTTTATTTTGGTCCCTAGAATCGGGATCAATTGTGTTGTCATGATGGAGAGTTGATAAAAGGAGAGTATTTCTTTTTTTTTTTTGGAATATAAGAGACCAATGTTACGTCTGATTGAAATGCAAATTTGGAACTTCTTTCTTCTCGCTTTGTTGTGAGTAATTCGCCAGGAATTTCTCTTTTATTTTTTCTTAGCGTCCCCACGTAAGTTTATATTCTTTTAGTAACGTTATTACCAAGTCATAACTTGGTAATAACAGCCGGTTTGTTGCTAAGGGCGTACGGACCTTCAGGCGGCTAGCCTACATATGCTTCTAAGTTTAGTACATAAAATGTTTTTAAGTCTACAAGTGCAAATACCTTGAGGCCATATTTAGCTGGCTTGTTTGGTATGTACTGCCGAAATCCGCACCTACCGCGGAAAGACTCAAGTTTTTCGTCTATTGTTAAATATTCCAAAGGTACATAAGCTGCTTGAGAGTTTTTCACAAACCGATCAAATATTGCCTGAACTGGAGCTAGTTTATCAATTTTAAGTCTTTCCTCCCGAGAATCTTTATTGGCGAACCTCAGGCAGCTTAGTAGGAACCTAAAACGCTTTAGGGGCATCGTTGCTCTAAACATGTCTATACCGGATCCATCGCTAGCCCAAAGCTCATCTAAATTTAACCTACTAGCCCTAAAACGACCACACATATATAGTATTCCAATTAGGGCTTTCATTTCTAAAGCTGTTGTTTGTTGTACGATCGGTTTGTCATTATAGTTTTCAGATTTCGTTTGAATTAACCGATTAGTAGATTCAGCTATAGAGTCAATAATAAGTTCGTCTATAAAAATATTCCAACAGTCAAAAGGGGTTTTGGCGTCTTTAGCAACACCTTTTGGTCCCGGAAGATGGATAATAATATTTTCCTGACGTGTAAGCACAGCCTTATTTCCTGGATTAGCTACCCATTTAGTTTTTTTTGTCAACTCCCCATAAATACCTTGGCTTTACTTCAGGCGATAACTCCTCGACAATGTCATCTTCTAATGTGTGGTCGTCAAACTCGCCCTCAGAGCCGGATCTCTGATAAATTATCCGAAATTTCCCAAAGCCTCAACAATTTTTCTTGCTCTTTTTCATATGACCATCGAGCAGACATAATATCTACAAATGAAATTCAAGGTAAACAAAAAATATCAATAATTAAGAGTAATAATAATAATAATTATTATTTGTTATCAC
The DNA here is from genome assembly GCF_022605725.1 of Anthonomus grandis grandis. Taxonomy (NCBI): domain Eukaryota; kingdom Metazoa; phylum Arthropoda; class Insecta; order Coleoptera; family Curculionidae; genus Anthonomus; species Anthonomus grandis. The sequence continues at coordinate 16,092,751 of NC_065549.1, forward strand.
TTGACATTATATTTAAAGGTACTTACGAGATGACGTATTTTGCAACCGTATTTTGATATTAAGTAGGTCCTCCTTACTAACGGAGGGTTAATTTTCAGGCAGATCCAGAAGTAACAAACTATAAACTGGGCCATTGGACAGCTAGTATTTTAAGATTTCTGGTTCTACCAGAAGGAAAATTCTCAAATACATCGTAGAATATGGTGTCTATTTGCAGTTTCAAAAAACCACTAATATCTGCAGAGGGTCTTATTGTCAAAAGCTCAATTTGCTGGAATGGAGAGTCTTCTCCTCATGAGTTTTGCACTTAATAAATGCTTTTAATAACTTTAAAATATATCTATTAACATTTTAATAAAATATCACTTAGTATAGGCATTTTTACAGAAAGAAACTTGATACAGACAAATAGCTTAATTTAACAAAAGAAAGTTCACTTCCGTGGGAAAAATAACATATGCGCGTATTGACTGAAGAATTATGTATCTTTTTTATGCGTCTCCCAAGAGTTTATTTTGCTGAAAGCCTTTTCGATTCTTGCCCTATAGTTAACTGAAAATAAATGGGGCTTAATTTGTTATTTTTATGAATCGAATCGTAAAAGAAGGGTGTTGGATTAGGACCAAAATAATCTATATTATTGTTCCTATTTCAATGCACTTTAAAATTAAAACTACTACTTTATTTAATGGAGCGACTTCTGCGAAAGCTCGAAAAATATTGCTAGGGGTAATATTTACGACTCATCCACGCTATTATTTCCAGTAAATAAAAAATGAAAGAATGTGGAAAATGATCCTAGAATTTAGAATATTATAAAGCGACCCCGTTTTATCGTCCAGAGAGCCCTTAAAGGAGTTTTACGGCATGGTGAGTCAAAAGAAATATGAATGACAATAATGTTTGATGACCCTAACCCCTTGTTTTACTGCTTGTTTTCGTCAAGAAATTTTTTGAGGGCTTATAAACTCAAAACTGCTACGTTCCATCTTATGTGGTGTTTTAATTCTATCCTCAAATGGCTAAAGAAATTGTTAAATGGTTATGAAATCGATTGATGATTTCATAACGAATAAGAAAACTGTCAGAAACTTAAAAAAAGTATTTTATTAGAAGAGCAGAAAATAACTATAAGGAGAACAGAGGTAAACTTTAAATTGATTTGGAAAAAAGAAAATGGTAGAAATATGATAAATAGATTAATCACTATTACTGAAATGAGTTATTTAAAAGTAAAATAGAAAATTCGAAAACTTTCGAGATAAAATTTTTCTGTGATCTAAATTTATTGATGTTTAACTCGAAATGAATCATTCAACTAGAACAAATATCCGAATTTATGTATACTTTAATCAATTTGTGGCTAATTAAATGTTATCACAGGTATTAGAGATTGTTATGATGAAAATAATTACTGCTGTGCATAAAAGAAGTTTCAAGAAGTACAACAGAGTTGAAAAGTAGAATAACTCTTTCACTCTTAAATCATTAAATCAGTTGTAATGGTGCTTTAGTCCAAGGTACTTTTAGCATTGAAGGGAGTTGTGAATTTCATACCCATAGATCCTATTTTAATGCAACTCATACTTATAAATGAATACAACGTAGGTGATATTAAAAGAAGTTTTCTACCATCAAGATATTATTACGGCGACAACTACGTGATATTATAACGATTGAAAGTTGACGAATTTCTTAGATAAATACGAACAAGTCACAGCTTCTTAGCTCAGAAAATGAAACATATTGAAGTAATAAAAGTCTCATATAGGACGATTTCAATAACTCTACCAAAGGAACCTAAAGTTTCTCTGAGTTTATGTGTTATGCCAAGGATTAAGTAATTGTATCGTTTGATATGTTGGATAGGTTTTCTGCTATCCTCTATAGCTGGTAACATTCACATCATAAAAGCATTATAGCGGTTTGATCTGATCCTCTTCTGATCTCGTACATTTTTTATATTCCCTTACTCTTACTTCAGTACTTTATTATTAAGTCATCCATCAAATTGGATCAAAAAAAGGTAGATTTTGATATTGTCCTCTGACGTAAGAAATTCTACTTTATATTGTAACTTTACTTATGTTTCATTTAATTTTTTTCAATTGTATTGCTTCTACAGCCCAATCTCCTGAGGCCTTTCGTCATATGTACTTTTAGAATTAGAATAAAGAACTAAAACAGTTAAAGTTCCATCGTAGTCATAGTTTTGTATGATGCTGCAAAGTAAAATAAAATTTAATATTCTTTCTATTGCAAGGCATAATTTTTAATACAAATCAGTTCTTCTGATAAATGAATCATGGACCTCGTGACACAGAGATAAATGTCTTATGTGTTCGTCAAAATCAAGATATAAGCCTCTTGTCTTTATCGACTGAATAGCCACAATACAATTCAATAATATCCTAATAAACCTATCGTCTAGCAATGATCACTAAAAATATCTAGTTAATAAAAGCAGTTGAGCAGCATTTACGAAGTAATGTCTAGTCCTTTTTTCTTTTGCAAGAATCTCCAGTCTTTTTTCAATAATCACTGATATATCACGCTGAATATTGAGTAAAACTAACCCATTGGGTCGTTTTTCTCCAGTTTTGTTACGCAGATATGTCTTTAATATCCGTAAAATTAAAAATGACCGTTCACTTCAAACTACTGTGATTGAGAGGTTAGAGAAATGTTTTTAGTGGCTTCCTGAGAGAAAAAGTTATTTAACAGGTTTCAAAATTAAAAAATCGGAATTTATTTCTTCAGTAGTTTCAGTAAATTCACTTGGCCATACTTCTTTGAAAACGGAGATGGTCTTGTCCAATTCAACCTAATCAATCTCTGCATCTCTTGCTGATATAACATTTTGTATTTTGGAAAGCAGATCTCGTTACTTTAAACATTTTCATTCAACCTCTTCAGAGTACTGAGTACTTGTTCAAGAAGCGAATAGAGATTAATCGCCTACAGTACTCCAAGATTTCCAGCATAGTTGTTCTGACTTTTCTGACGTTCTGCTTGTCGAGGAACAGTCAGCATAGTATCAATCGATTTAATAATGTATATCGTTGATTCGAAAATTTCTCGGAATGTTTTGTCTGATTTGGTACGCATTTTGTCCTTTAGTTCATCATTGACATTATTTGCTTATTCAATGCATTTACTCGAACTTTTAGTTAATCCAAAAATTGGTTAAACAATGTCAATGAAATTATAGCATTTGTTCGAATTGAAGCACGCTCACCCTAAAAGACTCGTTTAAAAATGATTCGGCCGAAAATTTAAAGTGTTTAAAATGTTTTAAAATTAAGGGCCGATATTTCGTTCCAATTAATTTTTTCACACACGTATTGCAGCAAAAGCGTGAATAACATGCAGTTGCTGTTTCGTCGATATTCCCAATTATTGCGGTTTGACCATCAATTCGACCAAGAGCTAAAGCTTGCAGCATTCAGTGTTGATCTATGGTATCAAACGCTTCCTCGTAGTCTATGGATACAAGTATAAGTGGCTTGTTGTATTCCTTACATTTCTCTATTAGAGTTTTAATGACCTACAAGGGTCATCAAAGTGTATCAAAAACTTCGAATCGAATCGAAATGCGGAATCCAGCCTGTTAACCTCCCAGTTTGTTTGTAAATCTCTTTATTATAATTTTCATAAATAGCTTGTAAAGATGGGATAAAAGGCTAATGGGTCGATAATGCCCTTCTTGTGCATGAGAACTGAATTTTGCTATTAATAAAGGTTGTTTCTTTCAGAAAACATATATCTAAAAAGTTTTAAAGTAAGTAAAAGTAAAAGTAAAGATCTGTTCTTCATTTAAGAAAGACAAGCTTATATTTCATTATGGTATTTCAGGGAAATCTTCAGATAATACTGAACGATATTGTAAACACGGAGAAGCCAGCTAATTCTCCCTCATTCGGGAATGACACAAGTGGTACACCGCACGACATAGAAGGTTAAGCGAGAATCTTCCGGAACAGCATCCTGCCGAGTATATAAGGAGCCGCATTGCCGATAGAAGTCAGTGGTCAGTTCAGTGAAGTAGATTTCGGAATATTGGCGTGAAATTAAATAGTTGTAGGCAGAGTAAAAATAAATATCTCTAGTAGTCGTGAGTTATGAGTGTGTATAAATAAATTATATATAAATTAAAATTTAATTAAAATAAATTAAATTAAAATAAATTTATAAATAAATTATTTTACTATTTTTGATTGTTTTAATTTACACCTAACGAACGAGAAAAATGCTACAGTACATTTTGAATTTTCGGTATCTGCTTTGGTTCAAGAAAATTCTTGTCTTTCTTCTAAAGCTTTTTGTAAAAATTATCTATAATCCCAAGCATATCCTCTCTATTGGTTTTTGTAGTGCTACTTTTATCAAGCAGTTTGAACATGTTTCTTTTTTCCGTAGCATCCTCAAACTTTTATTGTTTCCTATAACTTGAGATATGTGCTCGCTGTTAAATTTTCTGATATCTTTTATAACTGATTTGGAGACATCGTTGTTGATTTCCTTTAGAATAGCGGAATTTGCCGTGTATTTTTCTCAGATCTCTCTCCTCTTCTTCATTAGGTTTTTCGTATTTTGGCTTAGTTTCTCCTGTTTGTCTTTAACCCTTTGGCTGTACCTTTCTTGAGCCTTGAAGCCTTTGAACTTATTTGTCTGTTTAGATCACCTACGCTGATCTTTTACAATTAAAGCTGCTTCTCTTTCGTATTAGATCTTGATAGATGATCTTGATCTTTGATAGATGTCCATGTTTTGCCTGAGGAGGCAGGTACCGTATTTGCTCTTTCTCCATAATATTCACCTCTATTCTTGCTCTAACTAGCTGATGGTCGCTGCGTACAGAGAACTTGTTTAGTACGGAACATTTTGGCGAATTTTTTTCTTGTCACAAATTATAAAATCAATTTCCCTTTTTGTTGTGTCGAGTAGTCTAAGAGAATAATGACTCTTGGAGAAACGCTGTGAACTTCAATAATGAACCTATATTTGTGAACGATAAAACCCACTCCTTGTGCTATATCCTTTTCTCTCATATAGTGCAATCGATTATTTAATTTAATTATAATATGTTAATTGAATGTATATTAGAGGAGTACAAACTAGAACGAGAGAGCAACAAGGCTAAGAAAAAGGAAGAAGAGGAAAAAAGACAAAATTAAGAAAATCAGATATTTATTTAAACTCTAAAAAAAACAATCCATTTGATAAATTCACAAGACGAAATTAGGAACGTAGCTTAGATAGCCCGCGATCTCGCGACCCTCCGTATGAGCCTAAAAAAGACATAACATAATCCCCCACATAATACAGAAAGCTGTATTACAAGGGATGGTTTATTACATTAACAAGTCGACTAATAATAATTACAGGATCGTTAAGCGGAGCAAGAAATATTATTCTAAATGATAGGTTGTACTCTCGGAGCGACGTTTGGTGCGCTTTTATTAATAGGGCACGCATCTCTAGTTTTCATTTTAATTGCCGCGGATGTAGTTGTTTGATCTGGATCATTTCTCCATAGGGTGTGTTTGGTTTAAAGTTATGGCTCTCGGTGTAATCTAATTTTAGAGTGCTTGCCTGTTATAATGTAATGACAATATGGGGTGTTTTAAACGGCCATAGGGTTTCTTCCAATCGGGCTAAAACAATAATAATTATATTAAAAAAAAAGTAAAATAAAGTGAAGCATTAATTCCGAGAAAAACTCGATTTAATCTATGTAGCACACTATAAGTTAACCCTTCAATATATTTAATGTCGATAAATGATACTTTACCAAAATAAAAGTCTGAAGTATCGGTAATTTTTATATGTGAAATTGTATTGGTTACATGTTTCTCTTATAAGGACATCATCAGACCAGCAAAAGACTTCTTCTCATACTTTATCTGATTAACCCTATAATCGTTTTTTCTATTAGAAGCTTATTATTCGTATCTGTAGTTATACAGGGTGTCCAAGATAAGGCTCCTAAGCATGGGAATCTCAGTACCTATTGAAGTTACAGCTTGGGGAAAAACGGAAATTTACCAAAATCGATTTTATTTTTTTCTGACCTTATTTTTAAAGATGTGAAAAAACTAATAATACTTTTTCATTAGCAGTTTTTAAGAGCTACGTGATGGCGTTTTTAGATTTTATATCCGACGTTTTGTTTTCGAGAAACTACTTTATTTTTTTATATGACTCGAAAAAAAAGTGTACCCTGTATCTGATTCTATTTTTTATTACAAATTCAACGATGTATCACATGTCACATTTTTTTCCATTTGATTAAATGTTAAGAATATTAATGTTAGAAATAAATGCGATTTTTCTATATTTTAATCATATTTTTAGGTAGGGTTTGCAAACAAATAATGCTTTGACATTTTGACGTAAATATCTCTTACCCTACACATATAGCTTAGTTTTATGTTTGTGGTCGGATAAAATAATAATCGTTGAGTTGATTTAGAGTTATTAAGCTGTTTTTAAGTTTTTGTTGGTATTGTTAAATTTTTATTATTTACTGTTGTGTACTTGTGAGTATTTTTTTGTTGTGTTAATATCGTTGAATATGCCTGGTGGCCATTATAGTAATGAAAAAAAGTTTGATATGCTGACCTGCTACATTTTGTGCCAGAAAAACACTGTAAATACAGCAGCAATGTATTTAAATGAATTTCCAGATATAAACCAGCCATGTAAGTCAATTTTCTTAGAGTTGGCGCGAAATTTTGTTTAAAAAAGTTTTATCTAGGAAAAAGAAATCTTCTGAAGACACTCAAAATAATGCAAGCAGTTGTTGAGAACCCTACAACTGCTCCAAAATCCACTGCTCAATTTATTTTACGTAAAAATAAATATCATCCGTATAAATTTAGATTTGCCAAGCACTGTGGAATCAAAGCAGAACAGGGGATCTAGAACGACGACGGCACTTTTATAAGTGGTACACACGCGTATGCGAAGATGATATAAATTTCCTTGAAAAAGTAATATGGTCTGACATCTGTCATACTGAAAGTTTAATGACTAATAATTGTGTCTTTAATCTCCGGAATAGTCATTACTAAGCGCAACAAAATCCTCGCTTTAAAAAAATATCAAACCATTAACAGCCCTTTGGCTTTAATATGTGGTGTGGAATTTTCGGCACCAAAATATTAGGTCCATTCATTTACCACAATTCATTAACTGGAGAACGATACCTTCAATTTTTGGAAAATTGCTTGGATAACTTACCTCTGGCGCAATCTAATACTTGTTGGTTTCAACAAGAAGTACATAATTCAAGGCACGTTCGCGAGTATCTTACGCAAAGGTTTCCTAATGGAAAGTGAATTGAAACCTCCAGTGTAGTACCTTGGCCAGCACGATCCCCGGACTTAACGCCTCTGGACTTCTTTCTTTGGAGATTTCTTAAAAACCAAATATACCAGCATTCTTTTGAGACTGAGCAGCGATTACATATTAGAATGTGTAACTGACGCATTCAATAGCACCCTCAAATGCACACCTGACATGTTGCGTGTCATATTATTTATGTTTAGAAAATAACGGGAATTTGTTATAAATTAAATTAAAAAAGTTGATTTACTTGTTGTCTCAGTTATCTTTAAATTTTATTTATTTTCTTTGTGTAGCTAATTAAAATAATGATTATCTTATGGTAGATTAATTTTTTTTGTTTATCAATAGTTCCTAGTATGTTCCATTACTTTGTAAGTAGATATTTAACTAATATGTGAAATCAATGACTCATGACAGTTATTTAGGTATGTCAAAATATCAAAGCTTAATTTTTTAGATCTCTGGTAAGGCAAAAGAAAGTAGGTCATAGAAGGTATAGGGCCAGTAATGGTATGGCCGACTATAATAATTTTTCAAATCATAGAGCAAGATATAAAACCTTATCAAATATTTCTTACAATAGTTATATCTCAAACTTAGGTCAGCTGCTCTATACTAACCCCAGGTTTCGATGTAACTTAAATAGTAAAATAGCATTAAACAGATTACCAAATTCAATGTATTATAGGGAGAGTGAATTGATAGGCTGCAATCAAATAGCTGAAGGTTTTGCTCAATTCTTTTCGACCGTATATAGTTAAAGTAATAATGGTTTGGCCAACAACGAGAACCAGCAGTCGAGCGGGAATATCTCTATATCCATCCCTAACCCTGTTTTATCTATTGGATTAATTTTCGACAAAATTTCTAAACTACCACGTAAACTTAGTTTGGGTCCTGATAGAGTGTCCAATTATTTTCTGATAAAAACGGTATGCAGTGTTTCTTATCCTCTTTTAATAATTTTTAAAAAATCCTTGGATACTGGAGTATTTCCATCATTGTGAAAACATAGTTACACTGTACCTATTTTTAAGTCTGGAGACCGTGAAAATATTGAGAATTACAGAAGTATTTGCCTGCAATCTGCCATTCTGAAACTCCTGGATAGTCTTATTTATGACCAATTGTATTTTTATAGTAAGGAGCAAATGATCAGTGAGTAGCATGGCTTTAGAACCGGTTGTCTACTCTGACAAACTTGTTGGTTTTATAGCGCAGCTTTTTAAGTGTCTTGGAGGGGAAAGGTCAGGTTGATGCCCTATACACCGACTTCTCCAAGGCATTCGACAGAGTCGATCATACTATACTGCTCACGAAGCTGAAACATTTTGGTTTTTCGAATCTTATGGTTGCTTGGTTTAGGGACTTTTTGTCAGGCAGGACTCAACAGACGAAAATCGCAAATGCCAGATCAAGTGGTGTGAGTGTAACTTCTGGAGTTCCACAAGGGAGGCATTATTGTCCTTTACTATTTATCATTTTCATAAATGATATAAATAAGTGTTTTAGGAACAGTATAACAGACTAACAGACAGTGTAACAGACTTAGATATGCTAAATCAATGTATCCAAAATAAATTTATTCGATTTTGTTTATATAAGCTTGTTATGAGGATTCCGAACGATCACATTTATGATGATGCTCGGAGGTTGTTGGACTTATCAACGCTGAGGCAAAGGAGAGTTTACGCTGATTTGGTGGTCTTGTAAAAATTGATGAATGGTCAGTTAAACTGTCCTGAACTCCTTGGTGCAATACCTTTCAATATACCAACTAGGAATTTTAGGCATAATTCTGTATCCCACTCCCCTATTAAACGGACACTTAAATTTATTAATTTTAATGAAGTTCAAATATTGGGCATTACATTATTATTATTATTATTATTATTATTATTATTATTATTATTACTATTTTTTTGTTATTTCCATAACCTGGTTGTTATAATATGATTAGTGAATTGCTGTATTCAATATGGATTGTTATTTGTTATTGTTTTAATAGTTTATATTACTTGTTGGAATGTTACAACATATCATATTGACTGTATTATTTTTGTTATGGAGTGTTAAATTATTTTGTTTGCAAAGCCTACTTAAAAATATGTTAAAAAAATAGGAAAATCACATTTACTTTTGCATCTAATAAAAAAAGTATGACATGTGAAACATCGTTAAATTTGTAATAAAAAATGGAATCAGACACAGTATATTTTTTTCTGGACCATATAAAAAAATAAAGTTGAAGATGGTTTCTCGAAAACGAAACGTCGGATACAAAATCTAAAAACGCCATCACGTAGCTCTTAAAAAGTGCTAGTGAAAAGTGTTGTTAGTTTTTTTACATCTTTAAAAATAAGGTCAGAAAAAAATAAAATTGATTTGGCATATTGCCGTTTTTTCCAAATATCTCGGTAGGCCATGAAAATTTTTGAATTTTCTCAACGGCATTTAAATACGCTTCAAAGTACGCAACTTTTTTCTAATAGCTGTTACTGGCTAATTACTTAGGCTGTAACTTTAATAGGTACTGAGATCCCCATGCTTAGTGCTATTAATTCTATTATACAAATTTAAATAATAAATAGCTAAAGCACTAGAAAGGTCAATAATATAGGTTTGATGCTGGTGGGACTACTCATTTAATTTTTTTCCTGAAATGTAAAGTCATTTATTACATCCCAGATAACTATTTATGTTATTTTCTAAGATACCAGCTTTCAAATGCCATGATTCTCCAAAGCGGCTTTCTTACTGCACTTTTTAATTTTTCACAAAACCGCAAGAAATTTAGTTCTTTTAACATAATCAACTGGTTAATCCGAACATAGGCTTTTAATGAATTGTATATATATCACATCAATCAACATCGTTAATAGTATCACTTAAATATTTTTGAAACTGCAGAAGGTTAGACACCATATAACGTTAAGGAACTAAGCCATGCATAACATAAGTGAGATGTGATTATTGCTTTAAGTTTCTAAGTTCATTATTTCTTCAAGTTGAATATTGAGCTAATAACGAAATGTGAAAACTCAAAAATGAAGAATAGAAAGAGGAAAAATACTGCAATCAGAATCAGAACTGCCATAAAACTTGCTATCACTGCATATCCAAGCAAGGATCCTACAGGTGCTTTATATACACATTAATACATGTTTATTTAAAATTTTCTAATTATGTAAGATTTTATTCAATTATTTACTTTCTAATGTTGTTAGTTAACTTACTAATAAGTTATATTGACTCAAGATTTACCTTGGAGTATTTACCATTCTGTAAATACCCCAAGGAATTTATTTATTTCGTTTTCAAATCTTGTGACTTTAATGCAATTAAAATAAGGTTAGTTTGAAGTTATTAAAGAAAAAAAGGGTTTTGTTAATTTTTGGGATATAGTGGGATAAGTTTTTAGTTTTTTTTTACTTAAAGCAAAATGTGGTCAACAGTATCAAAAGTGACGAAATCAAAAAATGTATACAGAGCTTAATCATCTTTTTCCACTGATAAGATTATTCTTGTTACATTGGCTTCTTCTATCGATTTTGGAGGATGCTTTTATGCTGACTAAATATTGCTGTCTTAATAATTTTTCGGAAAAGTTTCTTTATATTTATTAACCATCCATTCTGGAGCATTAACACTTCTTAGTAAATTTTAATAAAAGTAGAAGTTGCTGAAATGAGGACTTCTCGATGAATAAAGACTAGAAACGAATCAAAAAAATTTATTATTAGGCCAATGTACTAAAGAACGTTTTACGATTAGTATCATTAATCCCCACTTAGCAAAATCATTTATCAAAACTGAATAGCAAACGATCATTTCCCATATTCGCGCAGAAAATAAATATCAATGCATCATAGAGGGATCATCAATAAAAAGAACCCCATTCGGATTGTTTGTATGTATACGCATTTATTTTTTGCCATCGGGATGGATTCGGGAAAGATTTTCATAAAAGAAAGAGTTCCGGTCGACTTGTCAAACTCCGGTCGGCCGGATGCGGGGCCTAGAAACCGGATGTGACAAGAAATAAGTAAATGCGAACTCCCTTGTCAGATATCTATTTCTTTTCACAATCAGTTCAATTTTTATTTGGGATTTAGTTGGCTATTAGGGATTCTTTTTGCTCGTTTTTTGATAAATAAAACACACTACTTGTATTCAGCGTATAATAAATTAAAAAATTGCTGCCTAGCGCTTTCAGCCGTAGGCTATCATTAGGGCTTAAGACACTATAAAAAAATACATTAAATTAGAACAGGAAGAAGCATTTTAAATTTAGTCAAACAATGTGAAAATATAAATCATAATTAGTCATGGTTTTGGAGGTCTTTCATCCTAGAAAAGTTGCAACAGCTATGTTTTCCACCTTTTCAGCTTTTCCCCCATGTTAGTTATTATATGCCAATTTGTATCCTTGAATTGTCGAAACAGTGGGCTGCCAAGGCAGTTGTGCACATAGGTCTCCTGATAGACCCTTCATGCCCCACCGGGGGTTACCAGAGCCCAACGGCCTTAGAGAAACCGAAAAGGCTCTCTGGTCCAAAGGACTTAAAGTCGCTCGGTAGTACTCGGTACACTGAAAGTGTTACCCAAGTATTTGAACCTGGCGCGCGTGAGTGCTGGGCACTCCCCGACTACATGATCATCGGTTTCATCCTCCTCACAGCATTATCGGCATTCCGGGTTGTCCGCAATACCGATAGTATGGAGATACTATAATATAATTTTTTTTAACTATTGTTTCTAACCCTGTTTGTATTTGCTTCCACTTTCATCTACTAACTTTATTTGATGTATTAAAATTTCTCATACATCGTGATAGCGGTAGGCTATCATTAGAGCTTAAGACATTACAAAAAAATACATTAAATTAGAATAGGAAGAAGCATTTTAAAATTAGACAAACATTGATAAAATATAAATCGTAATAAGTTACAAAAATAAAAAGGTCAGTCACAAAATGGGACAAAAAACTTAAGACATGTTACAAGTAAATAAATCAATGCAATCTTAAGATCAACTTACTTGTCAAAGCAACAACACTATTTAAAAAGACGGTACACAACATATTGCCTATGGTTTCTCAAGTTCTAAACAAAACGAAGTAAGCCTCTACCTGATGGATGGTAGCAAAAAAATGTGTACAATGAATGAAAAACCTGTATTAACACAGAAAAGACGTAAAACATAGTTACGACCAGAATGAAACTCAAAGTTATCGGAAAACGGAAAATCGAATTTTAATAGGTTATAAAATTAAAGACAATAAAAGTAAAATAATGTAGATACCAAGTTAAGATAGAATGTAGGGGGAGGGAATTAAAGGAAATTTTTGTATATGGGGTTTATCTATTACGATTGCACGCAATCAAGTTTAAGCAGTCTGGGTTGATTTTTATTTCTTTTTCGATTTCAAACTCTTCTAAAAAATCAATCTCTTTAAAGTTCTTATGGTTAAATGGGTGTATGATTCTGCCATTCTCTGAATTGGAGAAATAGTGTTTTTAAATGTATACCAAAAGCTGATTTATTGTGTTTATAAATGTGTTCTTTAATTCTTGTCTCGAGTTATCTAGTGGTTTTACCGATGTAAGTGGCAGCACAGTCTTGATAATTTAGCTTATATACTCCAATTTTATCAGTATGAAGGATTTTTTGTTTATTATTAATTAAAGTTGACCCTAAAGTATTGATTTGAACGAAATTTTTATTTTAGGGGCGTTGTTAGTTAATATTTTGGCAACCCTATGTAAAAGAGGGCCAAGATAGGACAGTGTGTCATGTCTTATGTTTTTTGTCCCATTTTGTGACTGAACTTCTTATTTTGGTGACTTATTACGATTTATATTTTAACAATGTTTGTCTAATTCTAAGTCTCAGTAATTATTAAAATAAAAATAGCATTAGTTAAATATCAATTATAAAAATATTTCGATTAAAAAATTGGCTTGTTAATATGTTAAACAAAGGTAGACATAGTTTAAGTTATGGGTAGATATGGGTAGATTACTATATTGATCATTTTACGAAAATTTGCTCATATAAATTCGAATATTACAAACAAAAATACGGTAAAGCAATGGGCAAATGATTTGTATTATAACAATATTTTTTATGTTAAAACATGAAAAAAACTGATTTTTTTCAATATTTTTTTCTGAACTAATTTAAATCGGAAACTAAAAACGATATTTTCCAATATAAAATTCCACGTTTCATATTTTGGTTACATCATAACTTTTCTTTTTAACTACCTACATTTAATATTTCGGTCAAATTTAATTGTATTAGCAAATTTTAGGACGAAAGTGCATTTGTCTTTAATATACTATTTTAACCATATATTTTCTCATTTTATTCATATATATTTAATTTCACAATTTATTTAATAAAGATAGACTTATGGTTAAAATATTATAGAAGAGAAAGATAAGTAGATTGAGAGTTTCAAATAAAACTTTGTATTCTTTATTATTTGATTTTAAAACATGTTAATCTCCTGAAAACGGCGATATTTCATGATTGTCTATTTTGTTTTCATAAATTTTACACCTTTATATTTATAAATTCATATTTGCTAAATAACCCATTATTTTAACCATTAGTCTGCTTTTTTTAACACATAGTCTTATATATGTAAATTAGTTAAGCAAAAAAAACTGATAAATTAAAATTTTTACTTAGAATAAAGCGGGGGAATATGCCGCATCTGGTAATATGCCTCAGTTCGCTCATAGCTCACTCTGGCGGTTACGCCATCGCACTACCATAGTAACCTGTCGACTTTAACGTAGTCAACCACCTGTTTACTGATTTCCTATAATTTTCATCATTTAGTGCACGATAAACCCCAAAAACACTTACCAGTTTTTGGGGTTTATCGTTACCGACCAAAAATTATTTTTATACGATATATGGTAGGAGTTTTTAAAAGTTTTTGTGATCCGATTGAAATAATCCACGTTGCTGTGGCGAGGTGAGATTCATATTTCATAACCTAACATTTAACACCTTCGCCGCTGACTGTATTTACACCGGGTTTTTGCTTTTCAATTGAAACGTTGGTGTCGCACCGTGGGGTAATATGCCGCATGAAAATGCAAGTGCGGCATATTACCCCAAGTACTTTTTTGATAGGTATAGCTCATGGTGATTCGTATTTTTTTATCATTGCAGATAAACACAATGCCACGTTCTTATATTTGGAAAAATAGAAGGGCCCAATGGTCAGAAGTAGATCTTTGTAATGCAGTAAGTGATATTTGTGCAGGCAAAGGGTCGGTTCGGGAAATAAGTCGTACTTATAATGTTCCAGTTAGAACCTTAATGAGAAGAATGCGTTCCGGAAATTTGGATAAGATGGCATTAGGTCGCAAAGGCTCACTTACTATGGAACAAGAAGCAAGTTTAGCCAAATATATACAAAACATGGCATTTCACGGCTTTGATTTAACTGCTCATGATATAAGAAAGCTTGCTTATTCTTTTGTGGTCCAACAAAATATTCCACATAAATTCAACACTGAACGGAAAATGGCAGGACAAGACTGGTTTCTAGCCTTTATGAGAAGACACCCTGTACTGGCCGTTCGCAAAGCTTAAGGTATGTCTACTGCCAGGGCCAAGGGCATGACAAAACAAGAATGTACACAATATTTTGAATTACTGGGAAACGTTCTTAGAGAAAATAATTTATTGAATACCCCACAAAAGATTTTTAATCTCGATGAAACAGGATTGCAATTGATTAACAATCCAGGCAAAGTTGTGGTAACAAAAGGCGCTAAAATGGTAAATTGTATCACAAGCGCTGAAAAAGGAGAAACTATTTCCGTTATAACCTGTGTAAACGCAAAAGGAACTTTTTTCCCACCCTGCTGCATATTTAAGGGCAAAAATACAAAACGGGAATTCGAAGATGGCCTACCACCTGGCAGCAAGGTTGTTAAGTCAGCTTATGTCACATCTGAAATTTTCTTCCAATGGTTTAAAGACTTTTTTATTCGGCGGAAAGGTACCGGTAAGGTTCTATTAATTATGGATGGACATTCCTCGCACTGTTCCAATGTCGAACTCTTAGATTTTGCTGTAGCGAATGACGTGATCCTGTTTTGTTTGCCCAGCCACACCATTGGCTCCAACCGCTTGATCGCTCAGTCTTTAAGCCCTTGAAAGCTTATTGGGCTCAAACTGGTCAAAACTGGGTACATAACAATCTTGGTCGAAAACTAAGCCGATTGCAATTAGCCCAACTATTAAATATTGCCTGGTGTAAGGCTGCAATATTTCAAAACGGGACTTCCGGTTTTAGAACCTGTGGGATTTACCCTTTTAATCCCGAAAAAATTCTCGATTATGCTTTTATGGCCAACGACGAACCATCGGTTGAAGATAGTCTTAACCCAGAAGAGATTTCCAGTGAGGAGGAGAATGATCCCAGACCGGGTAATATCACTGCAGTTGAGGAACCTGAAGATACGAATCCCTTTGAAGCAATTTTACCGGTTCCACGCGTCGAACCAGGACCAAGTGGCTATAAACGGAAACAACATGCCGAGATACTACCTTCACCAGAAACAATAACACAAAACACAAAACCGGGATACCAAAGAAGAAAACCAAAGAACTACCAAGCCCTTCTTCGTCAGATACCGAAACAGAAGTAGTAACGCAGGAAAGCGACGAATCCGAAGTCGATATTGATGAATCAGAATTTTGCGCACAATGTCATGGATCATTTTACGACAAAAAAGGTCCCAAATGCGACTGGCTTCAGTGCGTGACATGTATGAAATGGATCCATGAGATATGTACGAGATCTGACAGATTTTGCGAAGAATGTACGTCATCATCCGAATTTGCTTAAAGAAACAGTTAAATTAGAGGATATCTACTAGTAGCCACTAGGAATTATATTAATAAGTTTTCATGTTTTGTATTTGACTTCTTTCATTAGAAATAAATTTATGTTTTTGGGATCATTAGCATTTTTAATTAAAAAAAACTCCTAATTCCTAATTTTTACATAACGAAAACATGTTGCCATATTACCCTGAGCTAGATGGGTAATATGGGTGCCATGGGTGCGGGTAATATGGCAATACCGTATCATTGGACATTTATGATTATACACTTTCTGACGACGAGAATATGGCAACAAGAGATTTCACGTCGCAAACCATGGGTACGCTCAAAGGTTCAGTGTTCGTATTGCGAGTAGGTCTGATGGAGGTTAGAATGTGAGCGATTGACATTTATGTTGCCATATTTCCCCGCCTTACTCTACTATTTTCATTGTTAATATAAATTTGTTGGTATGGTAAATTAATGAGGTTCTAAAGGTGTAATCTGTAATCACATTTATGTACAAATATTACTAATGAGAAAATCAGCAAACATTTATATCTAACAAAAATAACCAAATATATTTTTTTAGATAAACGTCATAATGTAAAAAACATTTCTAATAAAAATTAAAAAAAAAAAGATTTTTGCAGAACTGTTTTTTCAGAACTTAATTGCAGCGGATATTAAAAAAGTACACTATTTTGCTCATCTTTCTAATAATCAATTTTGATCTGTCGTTGTTTAACATATTATTTTAAACAAACGATTTGCATATAAACATTAAAAAATTATAATAATTAAGCGATAAATGATATTTTATATTAAACCAAATCAACTACTTCTTTTTAATTAAATTAATAAAAACTGTCAAAATGAAAAAGCAAAATCTAAGCCAAATAGTAAAAAAAAATTCTTTTTAATAATTGACCTGATAATGAGTTAAACAATGATAGACTAATGGTTAAAATAATAAATTAGATAGAGACATATAGATCAATCTACTAAACGTACAATTTGTATATACAGGGTGGTCTAGTTTAAACGTCATTAATTTTTATACGTGATAGAGAATTTAAAAAGAAATAGAGTTTCATTATAAAATTTTTCTCAGAAATGTTTAATAACTAAGATACAGGCTGTTAAATTTAAGAGTAATTAATTGTTTGTTTATGATAACTTTTATACTACCAGCTCAATTTTAATTAAATTTTCGTATGCAGGTTATTGTAGTGAATTATCAATTACTGATGAAGCCAATTTTTAAAAAAATTGCCAGTGGCGTTACATACGAAGGGACTTGGTCTTTTTTGTCTCAAATCTGCGAGGTGATAAAATATTTTTTTATAAGAAGTCAACTGTTAGATTCTCCATTTAATTTGGAAAAAAAAAGTTACTCTCGCAAAATTATGAATTAAGGCACTGTTTTTAAAATATCTTAGTTTAATTATATAGAAACGCCAGTTAAAATGCTGCAAAAATTTAAAAAAAAAAAGAAAATTAGTCTTGAATCTTAAATTAAACCCGTCAAATGAAATAATGACTTAGGGTAACTTCAGATCATCTTTTATATTCAACTTTGTTGCAAATCCAAGCCCGATTTCCTTTTTTTTATAAATTTTTGCATCATTTTAGCAGGCATTTCTGAACAATTAAAGTAAGATATTTTAAAAACAGTACGTTAAATCATAATTTTGCAAGAGTAACTTTTTTTTTCAACTTAAATGGAGAATCTAACAGTTGACTTCTTATAAAAAAATATCACTGCAGATTTGAGACAATCTTTATTATTAAATATTTCTGAGAAAAATTTTATAATGAAAGTCTATTTCTTTTTCAATTCTCTATCACGGATTAAAATTAATGATGTTTGAACTGGACCACCCTGTATATGTTCAAATAATATAAAATATGATGATTTATAAATAAATAATATTAAAAGTAATCAAAGATCATTTATTTAGATAAAACTGAAAAATGAGACTCTAAAATTTGACGTTTTTTTTACGATAAAATTATCAACATATCTTTTTATATACAATTTGAAAAGTCTTAATCTTCTAAATAGGGATATATCAGTATTATTTTCTATTATTTTATTACAAGTCACAAATCTAGCTTTATTGAATTTATTACCTTATAAGGCAAACTATATAACCAATTTCTGTAATGTAGTAAACAGAAATTTTTAGGTTTAATAATAATAAAAAAAAATAATTTAAAAGAAGACACACAAGTACAAACGATTATTGAACCTATTTTCCTCTCTCTGATTTAAAATTAGTTATTTTAGCATTATTAAGTTTTAATATTTTAATATTTTAATATTTAATTCTTTAAAATAATATCAAATTAATTACGTCGACGCACAATGGTCAAAAATTGAAATTCGAGCTACAAATGTAAAATCGGAAGTAATCAAAATCAATATGTAAATCAAACCAACTTTATGCCAAATGTCAAACGGTATAGTCAATGAAAAATTAACTTAAGTAATTGACAAAAAAACTAAAATAATATAGAGACTTTTCATTCGAAAAAATTTCTGGCA
Source organism: Anthonomus grandis grandis (assembly GCF_022605725.1). Classification (NCBI taxonomy): domain Eukaryota; kingdom Metazoa; phylum Arthropoda; class Insecta; order Coleoptera; family Curculionidae; genus Anthonomus; species Anthonomus grandis. The sequence goes on from NC_065549.1 coordinate 16,111,514, forward strand.
ATGGCAATTTTTACGAAAACTATACTTGAACGGACCATATCGATGGACCATTTCGTTTATATTTTTGTATTTTGGGGAGAAAATATATATAAACAGCTAGTTTGGTAATCGATATGATCCCTTCACTTATGATATACATTCACACGATGAAAGCTAGGGTTGTACAACCCCAAAGAATAAGCGGAAAAACAATGAAAATGGCTTGGGAATATCAGTTTCGGTCACTAAAACCATGTGGATGGTTCGAATAAGGGTAATAAGGTTATTTCATTAGATTAAGATTAAATTTCCTTAACATTTTAAGGATGCTGCATTGATACATTTCTGTAACCTAAATTCATATTTTCTTTATTGATTGGCAAAAATATTTGTTACGATCAATAACCAAATCATATTTAGTATTGAGGGGAGGGTGTTCCACAACCACACACCAAATAGGTATTAGTTGCTAAGTATTGACCTTATTATATAAACCAAATGTGATTGTCAGTAATACAAATTAGGGCTGAACATCAATCAAGCCAAAAAATAATTCAAAAAATTTTTGCTTAAAAATAAAAGGACAGTTGTCTGATTGTGGAACGTACATCTTCCACATCCAGATACTTCATGTTCAACAATAAGGCAAAAGTTTTAATAATATTTTATCGTGTGATGGTTTTGGTTACACCATCTAATGTTTTCCAAGCATACCAAAGAGACGACTTCTATTTCGGGGTAAATGAAGCTGTTTTCATACTTTCGAAGGACTTTCTCAGAAATTTAACCTCGCATTCCTTATTTCTTTTATATAATACTTCAGCTATGTAATAATTTTTTTTTTCTTTTTGTCTATAGATTTTAATGAAAATAAAATCGGCAACTTCTGGCTCTTTATTAAGCTTGCTTAGAATACGTGGTGGATAGATTTTTCCTACAACATCAGTATGACCATAAAAATTTTCAGTTACAAGCATCACCACGTTCTCATTTTCTTCGCTTGTTGATTCTTCATCGAATCCTATTTTTCTTTTAACAATATTTTTCTTTTTAAACTTTTCTTTTTCTCTCTAATACTGTTTAGCTTCCAGGGCGATTTTTTCTGGAGTGTCGATGGGGATAATACTTTTAGCTTTTTCTTTATTCTTTCTCTGATTTTTTCGTAGTTTAACTCTTGGGGTATCCTTCTTGCGGATTTACGAAAGTTTCTATGCTTTGATTTTGTGTGGGAGTTGTGTGTAAATTTACTGATTCTGAAAGTAAGGAGACTGACATAATATTTTCTCCAATGTAGGTTAATGTTGATAATGGATTTAGATCTATAAGTGGTCGGGCTTCTCATTATTTTGATCTACATTAATCCCATTTTTTTTTTAAATTCGAATTTTATATTATAACTGAAGTCATCAATTTTGCAAAAGCACAGCCAGATATATCAAAAATAGAAATGGGTATGCCAGGGTGTTCTAAAAGTCATGTTTGTAAGGCAGCTTTGTAGAATGATTTGAACAAAACACCAAGACATCCAATAGTTGCAGCCTGTTAGAAGTATGCGGTGGTAAGGTCAAAATGATCACGCCATTTTCCTTTGCTAGATTTATTCCTTCTATCGTTAGGTGACTCTCGTGATTGTCAAAAATTAGGAGGGAAAGGTTTTCTTTTGTACTGGACTTATATTCAATGCAGTGCCTTACAACTCTTGGAAACACTTCACTAGTCATCCATCCAGAATCGGAAACCAATCTCAAAGTACCACACGGTTCTTCATAAGTCATTCAAGGATTAAACATTTTACATGGAAAAACCATGACTGTGATATAACATAACAAATGGTGACCAGTAAACCTCGTTCGGCACTTATTCGGAAGATACCTACTTGGTCCCTTTTTGGGCAATAATCTTTTTCGGTTTTTGGACGGTTGTAGTGGCAGTTTCATTTAAATTATAAATTCTTGAACTGTTACAAAAATTTCCATATTTCTCGAACATTTTTTCCAAATTGTTGAAAGAAGTGCAACATTGTGCTTGTTGAACGCTGTCGCTCTGGAAAGGTCAAAACTGTCTGTGTAAACCTACTATCCGAACAAAAAACATTGAATTCGTGGCGGGAATTTCAAAACACATGCCTTGTCTAATTGTGGAACATTCTACACTATAGAGGGGAAGTCGGCAGTGAACTCGAGAAGACGGTGCTTAAGGACCTTAGCACCGTACGTAGCACCTTAACAGTTTTAAAAAACTATTTTCTTAAGAAAGTTAATCAAGATCTCACTAAGAGATTTTTTTGTACCAACACGACAAGTTTCTACAATATTCTACATATAGATGTAGTGCATAATTTTGGCCGCATATTAGCCGTTGTTTCTCGTGATTGGTATCGGGTGATAACTAATATTAAGTTATATGAAGTAACTTCCATCTATCAAGTGTCGAATTTACCTACTTTTTAGTAATACTTTCTACCTATTGATCAACTCTGTGTTTGAAGGACTTACTACTTTTTTAATTTATTTATTGGTTAACTTATATAAAATTGCAAGTACATAGTATCTTTTGCAAATCTATTCACAGTAGAAGCTATTCGGTTAATAAGACTATTTAGTAAATAGGATGTTCTGCAAAAGGGAATATGGAGAAGCGCCTGACCTCGTGTTGTGTAAGAGGATACATGTATAGAGAAAAGGTACATACACTCTGGACTTCTAACAATACCATTCAAGACTTTAAATGCAAAGCAAACATCAAAGAACTGCCTTCTGGTTGATAAAGAGTTAATACTCAAGTTGGACATCGTCTTAGAACAGGTAAGATTCAGGCCCGAATTCACAAGAGCATATCTGGCAAACCTGATAAACTTCCGCTGAACATTTTTAAGCCCCCTAATGCAAATGAGAAAATTAGGTGACCAAATTATATTCGAAAATTCAAGAAGAGATCTCACTAGATAAATATATAGTGACTTCAATGCTGACACATTCGTGAAGTCTTTGCAAGATCTCTTGATAAATTCTAGCAGGTTATTAGCTCTATTTATGGTATACTCGAAGTGGTGGGAAAAAGTAAGTCCGAGGTCCAAAAAGACACCCAAATCCTTGACTGAGTCAAGCTGCTTTAAGGGGATACCTTCAATAACATATTGACAAGGAAGGGAGACCCTTAAACAAGTAAACCTCATAAACCCACATTTCTCGATATTTAATGACATTTTATTCAACTGACACCAGGAAAACACTTTGTTTATACCTCTCTGGAGCACCAACTGATCTTCAGAGGAAGAAATTCGTTGAAAATTTTTCAAATCATCAGCAAACAGCAAGAACTCAGATTCCAATAGCGAGCCAAGACGATTGATAAAGAGGCTGAATAACAATGGTCCTAAGTGGGAGCCCTGTGGAACCCCTGAAGTTGTCGAAAATGGGTTTGACAGAAAACCACCAATCTTAACCCGCTGTTTTTTATCCGTCAGATAAGACTAAATCCTAAGTAAAAGAGACCCGCTGATGCGAAGATCTGAAATTTGAGAGATAATAATATTATGGTTGACATTCTCGAAGGCTTTACTAAAGTCCGTGCAACAAACACACACATGCGATATATGTTTCATTACCTTCGGCAAAGGATTTAAAAGTATAGTTGCTAAAAATAAACAAATTTGTATTCACAGAGCGACTTATGGTGAATCCATGTTGCTGATCCCCAATTATTTTCTGAAATATGCCAGACAGAACTACCTCTACACAGTTCTCAAACAGCTTAGGAATTGCAGCGAGGATACTAATGGGGCGATAATTAGTTATATCATTTTTATTCCCAGATTTATAAATAGGACATACATGAGATAGCTTTCAATCATCTGGAAAAGTTCCAGGAGTGAGGGACAGATTGAAAATATGAAAAAGTGAAAGGAAAAGGAAAGTGAAAGGAAAGGCAGCACTTTCTTAAAAGCCTGTTTGGAATTCCATCGAGACCTGCTCCCTTTCTGTTATCCACTTTAGCTAATGCTGTTTCAACTGTAGTAGAACTAAGGAACGCCTGGTTGATATTCTTGTTAAATACAGATGAAAAGTGGGTGGCAAAGAGGTTTGTAGAAATACCGGTATCAGCCGTAAGGTCATGAAGGAACATATCATTTGGAACAGTAGAGGCGCTTTGGTTGGAATGAAGGTTTACAAATTTTCTATTTTCTACAAGTTTTTTATTGCATCTTCGGCTCTCTCAAGGTAATGTCTGTAGCATTCAGTAGATAATGTACGACACTCAAAGCGTAGAGCACTAAAATTTGAGTAATCAGTATTTGATCCCGATTCTGTACTTTCTGTGTGCTATTTTTTTCTGAATAACGAGACTTTTTAATTCTCTCGAAAATAATGGCGGGTAATATTTTTTAGGTGTGTGTTTTTTATACATACTGATTGAAACAATCATGGACAACATAATAAAAGTTTGCAACAGAGGTATTTATGTTATCGTTAACAATTATAGAGAGCCAGTTAAATGTAGAAAAGTAGTTATTTATGGATATGAAATCAGCTTGATTAAAGTCATAAAAATAGGTTACTGATAGATCCGAGTAGTTGGTTTTACTATTTGGTAGTTGCAGCTCAAGAGCAGGATGATAAGGATCTGGCCCGACTAGGCTATTAGATTTAGTTATTAAGGTGGAATGAAAAGTTGTAAAACAAAAGTAAAAAATTTTTCCATGATCATTAACCACTGCATTGAGCTGCAATAAAACTAGAAAAGTAAATGTGTCACATAAAAGGTTTTCTTTAACAGATATAACAATATTTGGGATTAAGGCATATACATCTTCACTTAGTAACCATGTAATATTTGAAAGGTTAAAGTCATCAACAATAAGAACATTTTTAAAACACTCACAAGCTTTGGTAATAGAGTAACAATGATTTACGTATATAGATAGATCCATGGATGGAGGATGGTAAATGCAGCCAGTTTAATATTCTTCACAATCACCAAGACACATAGAAATCCAGATTTCTTCAAGTGAATTGTCAGCAATTTGCAAACGATGGGATTTTAGGGTGTTGCTTACAGCTAGCAGCTCACCCCCGCCTCTACTTTTCGAGCTATTGCTAGTGTTGTGGTTCGTTCTTTACACGCAGTAGTTGGAGCAAAGGAATTCACCGTCGTTGACGGTCGGATCCAGCCAAGTTTCAGTTAGAGCAATAATATGGTAGTCTTCAAATTGAGCAGCACAGATAAATTTCTTTAGTTTAGTTATTAAGCCCCTCACGTTTTGATAAAAGAACAACACGTCGTCTACTGTAGACGCTGAGACAGTGTTGGGTCTAGCTGAAAACCTTCTTTACACTATCTAAACTTATTTTATTTTTATTTTTTTATTTATGTTAGTGTGAGTCAGTGTGTGGTTTTTGTATTTCGATAGGTCTGATGATGCCTCAATGCGGCGAAACGCATAACCTTTAATAGACGCTGATTTATGAGACTTGGACTTTGAGTTTACTTTTTTCCCTCCTTTGATCTTTTGATCTTAAGTAAGATGAGAAGCTCCACAGAAAGCTCAAAGTATGCATCCCAAAGTATGGCTAGTCCCATGTTAGCTAAGCTTCTACTCTTTCAAACAGTATTTCAATGCTGACCAACTTAGTCCTATGCATTAAGACCACCTAACTGATATTTCATTCACTTTAACTTTCGACTTTCATAAATTTCTTTATCTTCCATGAAGACGATTTTTTTAATCTTTTCAGGACTTTGGACACTAGTTTCGAGGCAGTGAAGATAATATTACAGGTTTTTGAGTTTGACTTTCTAAACACTTTGAATTGACTTTCCAGGATTTTAAAAGTTTAATTTGCAAACATCTGCAGATGTCTTTCCAAGTAAATGGAATCAATTTTTCAATTCTTCCAAGTATATTTTTCATGACTTTGGGATTCCTTTACAGGTATATAAGTATAATGTTACAGGTTTCTGAAATTGATTTTCTAAACCTCTTGAATTAACTTTCCAGGAGTAATTTCCAGACACTAAAGATAATGTTACAGGTTTCTTAGATTGACTTTCTACACACTTTGAACTAATTTTTCAGAATTTTAATAGTTTGATTTACCAGCATCTAGAGACGACTTTGTGCATCAATGGAATCAACTTTTTAAGTCTTTCAAGTCAACTTTTCAGAGCTTTGGGGATTCATTTCGAGGCATTTAAAGATAATGTTTCAAGTTTTTGAAGTAGACTATCCAAACCTTTTGTATTAACTTTCCGGGACTTAAAACTACCGGGACTAAAAATTTGATTATAAATCATTTGGAGACGACTTTCTAGGTCAACATAAACATAACAATTTTTCAAACCTTTCATATTAACTATTCAGAATTTTGGAAATTATTTTCCAGGCATTTAAATTTTCCATTTGCATTTAAATATTCCATGTTTCCGAAGTTGACTTTACAAATTTTTGGTATTGACTCTTCAACAGTTTAAAACTTTAATTATCAAGCACCTGGAGATGACTTTCTAGTTGAATAGATTCAATTTTTCAAGCATTTCAAACTTTTAACTTTTCAGGACTTGGGGTTAGTTTCGAGACGTGTGGAGATAATATTCTAAATTTCTGAAGTTCACTTTACAAGCCTTTTGTATTTACTCTCCAGGACTTTAGAAGTTTTATTGACAAGCACTGGAGACCTTTCTAGGTATATCGAATCAATTTTTAATGTATTTGCAGTTAACTTTTCAGGACTATGGGGATTCATTTCCAGGCATTTGAAGATAATATTTCAGATTTCTAAAATGGACTTTCCAAACCTTTTGTACTGACTTTCCAATACTTTTAAAGTGAAAGCCAAGCACCTGAAAACCATGAAAACTAACTTCTGATTTAGTTGATTTTTTTAGTAAGTTGTTTTTTTAAGTCTTCTAAATTAAAGGCTACAGAGTTGAATTTTTAAGCATCTGAAAAGTTTCCAGATAACCAAAATCTATTTTTTATTAAGCTTTGTATTAAAAGATTATAATAAAATGATATTTTTCTATTAAATTAAGTGAATCATGGCCGAAAAATATAATTTATAGAAGATCCAGAGAGTAATTATAAAACTAAATAATGGTTATAACAATTAAGGAAATCAGTGAAATACAATTTCCACAAGACTTAGGCAGTAAATGATATGATAATATAAAAAAAAGTAAAAAACACAATTTCGAAATCACAGCCCTTCAACTCCTGGTATGGTATAAACAAAAATAAAAAAAATTCATTTTGAAAAAATTATTATTAAAACCAAAAAGAATATTAATTGAATAGTGTTTTTTATATTGGGTAAATTGGGTAAATTGTGCCAAAAAAAAAACATAATTTCTCGAAGATATTCACAGTAATTTAAAAGTGAAATAATGACTTTAATTTACGTTCTTACATCGCCTGCTTTTCAGACCTTTAAAGATAAATTTCTTCTTCATGCAATTTAGTTGAATTCCTGTATGCCACTGATTATTTTAAAGTTTCTTCTGAACAAGAATACACCTAAGGCAAAAATGCTGCAAATACAGGTTTTAACTTAATCCTAGGAAAATCCAAATTCATTTCAATTAAGGAGATAAATTAAGGAGATTACAAAATTATTGGTTGTGGACATTTTTTACTTCAAAGTTCTTGCGGATTCTCTGGATGTTGCGTAGAACATTTTTAAAGCTCGGTGTTATTTAGATATTTAAAATGTGTGACACAAGACCATGAAATTAGATAAAATAATTAACCTTGTTTTTTTATTCAATTAAGAATTTTTTATTCAAATTTAACTTTGACTGAGGAAACGAAAAATAATTAAAATGGTATTGTGCTGCGTTGCACTCCGTATAGTGGCTTACGATCCACTTCTTTTTATTGTCCAATTTAACTAAATAAAGGCTTCATAGTTTTTATTTCCCTTATTGTAGGATAATGCCAATCTCGTAGAAAGTATTTTCATAGAAAGTTCTATTAATATTCTTCCATCCAGAGAAAAAGTTTTTCTACAGCTTCCGCTCATAAAAACTCCTATCTGGGGCCATAAAACAAAATAACTGTATCTATCTAGGGCCCCGGGTCGCTTTGTTATTTTGACAAATGTCATTTTCCGAAAACCGCTTCACATTTAGAGGGCTCCCCAATCTTTTATTTCCATTCTGTCTAACAGTAGCGAAAACAACTATAAAATATCATCGGATTATATTTTTATCTCTTTGCGGTGCCGCCATTGGATGGCGCCTTTGGATGTTGCCAGACCAATAAGGAACAATTTTGGCCGCATCGGACGTCGAATAACTGGACTTAATTTTAAAAGTATTAGAAAGTTTTAAAATAAAATACTCTTTTCTCTAAACCGAGCTTTTACATGAAAAAGTTTGACATTGAAATTTGAGAAAATAAAGATAGTTTAAAGGTTATCCTGCACACTACATTTTGACTCAGAAGCGGTATTTAAATAGTACGTGACTAAGGGCCGGTATTATAAAACTATTTTGACAGATAACTTTAAGTTAACTTGTGGAATAACGTCACATGTCACAGTTAACTTTAAAATGTAGAACTTTACTTTATGGGGTAACAGTTAAAGTTACCTTTATAATATATTATCCTGGTTTTGACATATATTCTGTCAATAAGTTTGAATATCACCTAACACTGAAAAAGTTTCTATTTCTCGATATATAGATGGCGGTAAAAAAACGAAATTATCTCCTTGTGACTACCGGACTGTCAAGCATCTGATATGTCATATAAAATGTCGCAATTTTTCATAGTTCTTTAGCTTGTAGAGGCTTTCTTTCTAGAAGCTTATATACGGCCAAGCCAATCCAAAATAAAAACACGAAAATTACATTTTTTGACAGTAGCACATGGCCCTAATAACGTCTCAAAGGCGAAGAAGAAGATATGGGACGTTTATAAAACTAACATCTTATTACTAAGGGTAACTTGATGGTTTAAGTTAAAGTTAACTTCTGAAAAATATTTATATAAATACCGGCCCTAACTCCTAGATAAGCATTTTTTGCCCCATAAAGTTCCCAGGCACTACGTCATTTGACCTGCTTTGCAGAGAATATAATTGATCATATTTGAGCAACATTTATAAAAAACAATAAAAATTCTCAAAAACTGTGTGATTTTGCATAAAAGTTAGTATGTTGTTTTTTTTTACATGTACCTTTCCACCCTCTTAATTTGGCAAAATTCTTTTAGAATTTAATATCAACCATGCCTACTTTTGCAAACACTTATACATAATTCATACAATAAACTTTAAAAGCCTTATAATCCAGAGTGTAAAGATAGTCAAAGTAATCCCGGGCAAAGTAATAGTTGGGGGTGGAATATTTTACTGTGCCGAATTTATTATCAGAACTACTTTTATGATAGGGGTGGCAGAAAAGAAAAATGGTCTTATAGCGTCGCACAAATTTGTCGGATTAGAATCAGGGATTGGAAAATATTATATAAAGATATAATTTATAATATAGTTTTTTTTTAATTTTTAAAATTGCACATTGTTTTACCCTCTATGTAATTTATTATAAATTTTGAGTGATCTATCGCTGCCGTACAAAGCATAGAAATGGCTAGCTGCATTAAGGTTAAGTCCGATAAAATCAAGTATTACTAATTCTTGGTTTCACTATAAAAATAATTTCTTAGCGCGTTCGTGATAGAAGAAGACCATAAATGCCGTTACCAGTCATTCTCGTGGATGACAGTGACGTTTTCAATGTGGTCGATAATTTTAATGATAGTTACGGCCTCGTGTGTTTCAATTCTTTCATGCATACTAAACTTTGCTATTATTAAAAAACAATACTTGTTTATGTAAAATAGAAAAAATAGTGATATGTAGAATTATATAACGAATCCACTATGTAAAAAACTCAATTTTGACAAAAATGTCAGTTAACCACTTTCATGTTTTGGATGGCAGATCTCTTCATCAATTATATAAGTAAAAGAGATTTTACTATTACTCAATATACATAGAATTCAGTCCTTCTTTTCATTTAAAGTTGGCGAGCACATTTATGAATACGTTTCTATCTCGTGCCACATGGAACACTTCTTCAACATTCCTTCCTGTTCACTTTATTATATTACAAAGCCAGGATTTCTTCTTTCTGCCTATTCCCTTCTTCCCCTCTAATGTTCCCTGCATTATGTCTTGTAGCAGTACGTATTTGTCGTTGCGTAAAATATGACCTATGCATGCTATTTTATGCATCTTAATAATCTTTAGGAGTTTTCTTTTATGTCTAATGCGCCTTTATATCCAAATCTAAACGATTCTAGCTTTTTGACAGCTAAGGGTTTGAAGATCCAGACTTCTACTTCATATAACACCAACCATACATATTACTCGATGAACCTTAGACTAATTCGCAGGTACAAACTTCTATTCATAAACATGAAGAGTAAGCAATAAATGTCTTCCGAGCCATTTCTATCCTGATCTTGATTTCTTTGTGTGAATCTAGTAGATCATTGATGAGTGTTATTCCTAGATATTTGTATTTTTGAACCAGCTATACTTGGTCTCTATTTAGTGTAATAACAGGGTGAATATTAGAGATTTTAATTACTATTATAAACTTCATGTTTTCTATGTTGATTAAAAGTGCTTCTTCTTCGCATGCTCGGTTAACTCTCTTTGTAGTAGGGTGTATAGCTCTTCTGCAATCCCTACCATTATTGCAGTTGTAGGGACAGGAGGCTGCCTTGTCGGACAACTTTTCTGTATTTTGATTTCGTCTGTCTGCATATCTTCAATCTGCACTACTACTGTTTGGTTAAAGTAGAACTTCTTTATTATGCGTATGTCGCTTTAATTCAGATTGATTCTCTTTAGGTTCTCGATAAGTGTGTCGTGCTGGACTTTATGAAAGGCTTTCTGGAAATCGATGATACAGGCGAATACATTTTTACTGTTTTCTTAACACTTCTGCCTCATTACTTTTAAGGTGAACAGAGCCTCTCTAGTTCCTAATTCATCTATAAAACTAAACTGCATCCCATCCAGTTGTTCTATACATTTGAGGTATATTCTCTGTTGGATAATTCTTAGGAGGATTTTTAAGGTGTGACTCATCATGCTGATCATCCTATATTCGTCGCATGATATGGGATTATTTTTTTAGGTAGCAGAATAAACACTGAGTTAAGCAACTCTCTTGAAATATCCCCCATTTAATATATTTTATTTAGTCAAGTTTCTATCGTCCAATGCTTTTTTCATTTATATCGGCATGTTGTCAGGTTCTGCAGCTTCATTGTTTTTTGCTGTCTTAATCGCATATTCTACTTCCCATTTTAGGAATACCCAAATGAGGGTCCATCTTCCTCCCTTGAATCCTCTCGTACCGCTGCAAACAGGTTCGTCACATATTTTTTCCAGTTACTTCTTTTATCTTCTTGCGTCAGCTGAATGCCGCCCTAATTGTTTCTTGTGACTATTGATATGTTGTTTCTCGTATCTTCTGTAAGTTCTTTTAATTTTTTATGTATGTATATTAAAAGCTCATGCTTGTTGTTTAGTTCTTTTATTTCATGGCAGTTTTCTTTAATCTAATTCATCTTTGGTCATGTTGGTCATGTCATGTTCTATTTGTCATTTTAATTGTTGTACTTTTCTTTGATGGTGTTTTTGTGTTTACGCTTTTTTTCTATAAGGTTAATAATGTCCTGATTCATTCACAGTTTTTTCGCTGTTTGTTCCTTTCCGCCCACGACTTATTCCCCTTCCTTTAGTATTATTATTTTAATCTTGTTCCAGTCAGTATCAAGATTTTTTGTTGAGGCCTCTGATAAATCTCTCGCATTTAGTCCATTGAACTACGTTCGCTTTGGTTCGTTTTTAAGATTTTCTAAGTTCACTCTCTTTGCTTTTATCGATCATTGTAGTTTCCTCAATTTCATTTTCATATTGGCTAACAGCAAGTTGTGGTCAGTATCACCGTCCGCACCTGGATAAGTTTTTACTCTTTATACTGTTTCTGAACCGCCTGTTGACATACAGGGTGTTCATTTGAAAACTTCCCACCACGGATTTATCGAAAACCACTGTTTAAAAAAAACGCCGAAATACGTCAAAAGGTTTGTCAAGGGGAACAACTTTCTCGTCGTCTAGCCATTGCCAAACGGGAATAACATAGTGAGGAGGAGCGCCGTCTTTCTGGAAATATATTTCAGACGACGAGTTTCCAGATAAATGGATAGGGCGAAGGGGGCCTATAGAATGGCTTGCTAGATCTCCTGATATAACGCTGTTAGACTTTTTTCTATGGGGTTATTTGAAATCTATTGTGTTTACTCCCCAACCTGAAAGTTTGGATGAACTTCGTCAACGCATCATTGACAGCTGCCATGATATCCCACAACATGTTTTTGAAAATGTTCGTCAGGAATTTAAACATCGCCTATATCATTGTTTGGCCAAAAACGGGCAACATTTTGAACACTAATTGAAATAAAAACTGATATTTTTATGTTTTTGTTTTCTATCTGAATAAATTAAGATAAACAAAGATTTTTCTAATTTTCTCGAAAACGAATCGGCCGATTTAAAAAAATCAAACGACAAAATAAAAGGCTTCGAAAGACCTTTTAAACAAGCTATCACTCGATACCCCTTGGCATTTAAAATTTTTAAGGGGATGACCCTGGGGGGCAGAGGGTGAAAGGGGGTGAAGTAATTTTAAGTTAGAAAGTTGTCCCCTTGACAAAGTTTTTGACGTATTTCGGAGTTTTTTTTTAAACAGTGGTTTTCGATTAATCCGTGGTGGGAAGTTTCTGTATGTAAAACTTATTTGATTCCTAATAGGCCTGTTTTTATTGTCACCAGAGATATCCAGGTGTAATCGTCGAGGGGATAGTTCATAGATAAGGTATTTGTGATGACCAACTCCTTTTTCTGACATCATTGTATGCGTCTATCACCAATCCAATCATAGAGATATGATTTCTTTATTTTCCTATAATGCTCGTAGCCAGCGATCTCTTTTCTAATTTTGCTTTTACCATCTCTTTTTCCTCAGGATAATCTTTATAGGTCAAGTCTCGTTTAACTACTGTTTCACCATTCCACCAATTGTTTTTTCAAAAGTTTTTTTGATTCTGGCTATTGATGGACAAATATTCCTGCACAAACTTCTAAATTGAATTAATAGGTGGGTTCTTGATGTCCTCAGACTATTGTGCTGACTTTCTTTGTTTGTTTACAAGTGAAAAGAATACATCTGAGTTGACTGAAGTCTATTTCTGTGCAGTTCACTGAAAACTGCAACTTCCTTCTGGGTAATTTGCTATTCTTATCCATCCTCTTATAATACCAACTTAGTTTAATCTCCATTTGCATTTCATTTTAGATGGATCCAAACAGATAAAGGCTCTAGAAATCTAACTGTTCCTAGATGACGAATTAATTCTTTTCAAGATAATTGTTTAAAACTGAAAAACTGGATTTTTTTTTAGTATTATTTTTTAGTAAGATATATTAATAGATTATTTTTTAGTTTAATTTTCAACTTATTCATATTTTGAAACCCTTCAGAATCGTCAAGTACAAAAAGAACTTTAATAAAACCCCGACTTTAGAATTTTCGATGTGGCTTCTTCTATACTTTTTTGTACAGATATTTTTAGCATATTATTACAGGTTTCATTCAAATTTTTAAAATTCGTTTAAATTCTTAATATATAGCCTTAGTTGCTTTAAACTGGTCTACTCTTAATTTCAAAAACTCAGTTTTTTATTACCTGTATCACGTTCTCTCCACATTAGATTTTAAATCTTCAATTTTGGATTCTGCATGACTACTTTGACTTTGGTTGTTGATGCCCAACACCTTTAGATAAGTAGTCATTGTGGTTAAAATAGACAAGATGTGATTATTGTTAGGCATCCAAAATTCAATGACGATAGGAAGTTTCGCTCATTTGCTCAAGTGCTACATGTTAAAGCTTTCTGCAGGTTATAGTATGGAAAACTATCATGGGCTTCTGCAATAGTCCTATTATTTGGCATCTTTTGCTTTAAACACTAATTACAATTCTTATTTAAAACTTAAATAAAAATATGTTTTCTTGTAGACAATCTTTTTGCTTGCCTTAAGTTGATAGTTCCTTTAAATACATCTTGCAATGATCAAATTGATGTTTAATATATTTAACCTTTAATGCCGGGCCCAGACTAAGCAGACAAAAGGAAAACACAATTCTGAAACAAAAACACGACATATTTACGACAGGTTAACCATGTGGCATTTTAATCAGGAAAAAAATTAAACTGAAGATTTATTGCTAGCCTCAAGTTGTTTTTTTTGCTCTCATCATCATCCCAGGTTGCTAAAACAAAACCCAAACGTTTTTGGATTAGACCAAGCCTAAAAATGCGAGAAAGTTGTTCGATAGACAAATTGTTAGTTCAGCTGCGCGCAGATGGTATTGGACTAAGTGCCCCTCGAAGATTTTGAGAACTTGACATTCCTTGTTGGTCCTGCAGTTGCAAAAACACATACTAACTTTAGAAATGCTATAAGTGTAACAAAAAGGTTAGCAATCACTTTAAGATTTTTAGCAACAGGTGATTCTTACCACAGCCTAATGTATCTTTTAAAAGTATCAAAGTAATAATACCTGAAATATGTAAAGCTTTAATGAACAGTCTTAGTGGTTATGTACAGATATATGTTTAACTTTTTTCCTTACTATTTTTCTTTTAATGCCCCTTAAAATAAACTCCATCTTTATTGGTTAAATGTTTAATACAAATGAAATCAACGATTAGATACATACTACATACAAAATAATGACGAGTCTAATTGTTTTTACATTCAAAAAGTTCATCATCAGTTTCGTTCGCTTTATTCGAGAACGTTGTGTGTTGGTGTTTGGTGGATTTAAGTAACAATTTTGTGAGTCAGCGCAGGATGGATTTGAGTATGAATGTTGTGTGTTAGTGCTGGGTGGATTTGAGTAAAAATGTTGTATGTTGGAGTTAGATGGAGTTAAGTGCACATTTGTGTTGACATTAAGTGGATTTGAGCACGAAGAACTATAAAATCCTGTGGAAAACCGAATAAATGCTTCCATTTGGCGTTATACCTGGAATAGTGGTGGCTTCTTGGGTTCATTTTACTTGCCCATTTTAGCGTCATATAATAGATTGTAGATTAGATGTTCTACTGTGGACTGGGCATAGGGTGTGGGTAGACTCCTCCATTTTTGAGCTACGAATTCACCTACTATATCAAATTTATCAGTGTGATTGGTGTGATCTTTCTAGTCGACCTTTCTGTAATGATGTGACCATGTTGTAGACTTCTTCATTCCTACGCTCTATATTTTGTGGTATATCCTTCTGTTTATAAGCTTTGTTTATTGTTGCCATCTCAAAAGTTTTTTTATTGTCCTTTACTGTCCCTTTTTCATTTACCGTTATAGAAGACGTATTAAGTTCATCAGTAGTCACCTCAGTATGTTCTTCCATATTCTGCATTGTTTGAATATCGGTTGTCTCTCGTTAGTAGGTATAGTATCAGTATCATCTGGTTCAGTTTCATATACTTAAGTCTGTAATGAGTCAGATTCCTAGAAAAAAATATCAAAGTAAATTTTCTATGTAAATTCAATCCAAACAAAAAAGATTAGTGATGATTATAAAAAGATTTGGAATTTTCCTCACTGCCTTGGTGCTATGGATGGCAAGCATGTAGTTATCAAAGCACCCATGCATACTGGTAGTGAATTTTATAATTATAAAGGTACATTTAGCATTGTATTGTTTGCAATTATAAATGCAAACTATAACTTCCTTTATGCAAGTGTGGGCTATTAGCGACGTATTTCAGACGAAGGTGTATTTAAAGGTACATCTTTTCATAAATTGATGGAGAATTCTCCGTTAAATCGACCTCAAAATTATAGACTACCTAGTAAGCAATTACCTGTACCCTATATCCTTGTAGCGCATGATACCTTCCCCTTGATAACTACTATAAATAATGAAGCCATATAGTGGGCATCAAGAAAAACATTCAAAAAATCGAGTGTTTAATTACCGGTTATGCAGAGCACGTAGGGTGGTTGAAAATGTTTTTTGAGATACGTGCAGCTGTTTTTCGCGTACCTCGTAAACCGTTGTTAATACGATGAAGATCGAAAAAATAGTATTAACTATTTATTAAAATAATGCTCCCTGTAAAATTCTATTAACTTGCATGTATTTTGTGTATTCCACTTCTTGACTCCCGATATGTTCAGAAAAATACACTAGTATTTATAGTATTCATATATAACAACAGAAAAACACACTTAATTTTGATAAAAATTGTACAATCTCCTTCTCCTACTGCTTAACTCGTTTTGATATGGACACGCGTCCACACTGCGCCGTCAACTTGTCGTCGCACACAAGACACATACTTTTTGATCTTTACCGACCTTCGGTACAGCTCTTGAAAAAGTTTTCAAATTTGAATGCTTGTATGAGATACATATTTGGAATATGAAGACCGCATGGGGTATCACACAAATTGAAGGACTTGCACTGGCTAAATAAATCTCAAAGAAGAGAATTACATTACACTGTGTTTTGCTATAGAATCTTAAAAAATAAATGTCCTCCCTACCTAATAGATAGAGTTAAGTGCAGGGCTGTTACTAGCCGAGTCAATATAAGACATGGAAATCATCTGGAGATCCCACGGTATCGCAAAGAAATTTTTAAATGCAGCTTTTCCTATATCATCGCAAAGTAGCAAAAGTTAGGTTAAGTTCTTACTATTATACAAATTTAATTATCTATGTCTGAACCTGTATTACTTTCTAGATTTACAAATTTGTATTACACCTATACCTTAAGGTTGTGACTTGTGTTTGTTGTAGGTCAGTATTTTAGTTACCAGGCTGCAATAGCTCTTAACTTTCTGTTTAGAAGCTGAAATTTTCCTTTTAATCCCCTCCATTGGAGGAATCTCCATCCAGGAAAGCATCCTGGTCAAAAAGCCTCTGCATGTGCACCAATACGCCTATCAGGCGGGCAAATCCACGGACCTGGCCCTACACCACCTTGTGAGGAAGGTGGAGGGTGCTCTGGGTAGTGGCAAGGCCTGTCTGGGTGCGTTTCTAGACATTGAAGGGACGTTCGACAACACCCCTTTCGCATTAATCTGCCAAGCACTCAAGAGCCGCGGTTCAAAACCCTGTTTGAATAGCTGGATAGAGGCCATGCTCTCGAAATGTCATGTATCTGCCCAGCTCAACAACGAGATTGTCTCATTTGGAGGAGTATTGTCTCCTACCTTGTGGTGCCTTGTGGTCGACAGCCTGATAAATCTTTTAAACAATGCTGGCCTATACACACAGGCCTACGCTGATGATGTGACAACCCTTTGGCCGGAGAAAGACGCCGTCTCAATGCGGGGCCCTATGATGAGAGCCCTGCGTATAGTGGACATATGGTGCCTCTCGGGGGGTCTCAGGATTAACCCCAAAAAAGCAGAGCTTCTACTATTCACGAGGAGACGTAACTTTAGCATGCCCCCTGTTATACCTCTAGGTGGCGTGCAGCTGCATTACTCCAGGACAGTTCGATTTCTGGGAATCAAGTTAGATCCCAAACTCTCCTGGTACGATAATGCACCAGACACCAGAATGAAGAAGGCCACCTGCGCGCTATGGGCCTGCAGACGGGCTTTCGGCAATACCTGGGGTCTGTCTCCTAAGATCCTCCACCGGATCTACTCGCGCACTGTGAGACCTCTTCTCACATACGGGGCTATCGTTTGGTGGCTATGTACGGAGAAAGCGAAAATTCGTGCTCAACTGGACAGAGTCCAACGTCTTGCATGTCTCAGCATAACGGGTTCCATGCAGACGGCGCTGACTAGAGCGCTCGAGACTCTACTGAGCCTTGAGCACGTAATGTAGTAATATAATAGCACATGCAGGTAATGAGGAAGCGGACTCTCTTGCCAGACTGGGATCCGCGAATGTGCCGATGGGGCCGGAACCCATAGTTGGTATCGCCAAATGCCTTGCGGTCGCGTCAATGAAGGGTCTGCTGGACAAGTGGACCCACCGAAGATGGACTGAGTCCCCTGGTATGAGATAGGCCAAAGCGCACATAGGTGGGCCCTCTTCCTGTCTCACCAAAAATCTACTACGCCTAAAAAAGACGCGAAATTCCGCTAGTGACAGGTCTTTTAACCGATCACTGGCACTTAAGAAGCCATCTCCATACTATCGGTATTGCGGACAACCCGGAATGCCGATGATGCTGTGAGGAGGATGAAACCGTTGACCATGTAGTCGGGGAGTGCCCAGCACTCACGCGCGCCAGTTTCAAATACTTGGGTAACACTTTCAGTGTACCGAGTGACTTTAAGTCCTTCAGACCAGAGAGCCTTATCGGTTTCTCAAAGGCCGTTGGGCTCTGGTAACCCCCGGTGGGGCATGACGGGTCCATTAGGAGACCTATATGCACAACTGGCAACCCACTATTTCGACAATTCAATCCATGTCCCTATTTTCGCTGACAGATGTACTGATATTTTCTTGAGGATTAATAAACGTTATGATTATTATTATTTTTATTATTATATTATTATTTGCAAACAAAAAAAAAATTCGCCACTTTATCGCAAAACATGAATGTTTCTGTTTTGTCTGCTTGGTCTGGACCCGAAATTACAGATTGTTCTGGTCTAAGACTTATTGAAACCTTCGTCAAAGAATAGGCCTATTACTTTATCTCTATCCTCTGTATTATTATTCCATGTAATACTTCCGAAAACCAATTAAATTTGCATGAAATTTTTGCTATTAAATTAATTACTCAAGAACAAAATTTTTCATTTTGGTACGAACTTCAACAAAGTTCAGTCAATTAAGACATAACTCATTATAATATCTAAGGGATGTAACAGAATCTTGACATCCTTTAAGTATGGTAGGATATATCTCTTGTTTTCCAGATTTTACTTCCTTTCATCTCCCTGAATCATGAGCTTACCTCTTATTAATAAAATGGACATTCAAAAAATTTCATAGAGATTCAATTTAAGATTCCTTTCAAAGCTTCTTAAAATTTCTTTCTGAAAAATAAAGAGGTACATTATTTCACTTAATTACTTCACAATATTACTTCTATTATTTTTATTTATTATTAAGTTTTAAGTATTTTTATTTAAGCCACTTGTATGTCTAAAAGCTCACTTATTGTGGCTCTCAGACACCTCAATGTTCTATTATAATTCGAGAGTATAATTTATAGTGTAGTAGGAGGACCGAAATATGTGCTGTTCCCAAATATAATGAAGCAAAAAATTAAAGAAAATAGGATCTTAGTAAGGAGAACAACTTAACTCAAGAACTTAAGAGATTGGTTGAGATTATTATGAAATCAATTATTTAGAATAGCTGTCAATATAATGAGTACTAAACCATGAGAGATTTTTTTTTCGTTCAAACTTCCTGCTTTGATGATCTTTGGTATTATTTTCAGTACTCCTTCCTGGATTTTCTTACGATTACAACCAAAAAAAGCAACTCTAATATAATGGTTTGTAACAATTCTGATACTTGAGCTAGTAATGGTTCTTTTTAAGAAAAAACAGCTTAAAAATTATATTAAATTACATATCAAGCAACTATTATTATTCTTAGATTATCTCGCAAAAAGACCCACGATAAGTTTCCACTCTTCTTAAAATTGTTTCGCGTATCTCTAATCTACCCCCAAGATATCCTCGGTTTTATTTACAAGCAAATAACTATAACTTATATTGGGACCCCCCTCTCGGAGCTGTAAATCTTCCCCGGTCCTACAACTGCATTAACTAATATGTGATTTAATCAAGTTTTCTCCGGATCGTTCGGCCGATTTATCCGATACTTTTCGAGATTTCTGTATAGATCCCCGCGTTTCACCCCCCATTGACTGAAGGGTCATTCATATCTATAATGTCTGATTTAGATGTATGTGTGGTAGTTTGTGTTACAGAATTTTCTTTATTGCGAACAAGAGGGTGAATTAGATGCTTTACGTATAATAAAAAGATTTTTGGTTTTGATATGGTTGACATTTTAAATTAGAGTTTACAAAATTCTTTGATCTATAATATCATGATAATGGTGTCAAATCACGAATGATGACAGCTGATTATTGACTGGTCAAATCTGTCTAATAATTTTACAAACCAATTGACTTACCTTTTAAGGTCTTATAGTTTAAATGTTGTAGTTAATAATCCAACTAGAATAACTTCTAACTCTACCACTCAAATTGACTATGTGTGCACTAACATAGATGCAAATGATTTTCATTGTAATGTTATAAATTCAGGGCTCTCTGACCATGAGGCTATTGCATGTGATTTCTGCATAGGTCACAAGAGTCAAATGAGGGGAAAGAGAAGGGGCAGAATTTATAGCAAAAAAAACTATAGTAGCTTCTTGCAACTGGGTAGATCAGAGGATTGGCAGCGCGTTTTGTCTACTGCAAGCCCTTTAGAGTCATTTCACGCAATTATTTGTGAAAATTTTAATAAATGTTTTCCGATAAAAACCTTAAAAATGAAAACAAAAAAAAAAATTGGATTACCCAGGGTCTTAAGGTGTCTGCTCGAAATCTTAGATCACTGCACTATATTCGGAAATTTTATATAAATAACATTGCTTTTATTAACTATTTTAACAAATATGGAGCACTGTACAGACTAACAATTAAGACTGCAAAGCAAAAATACTTTAAAAGTCGCTTAGGTAATTCAAATAATGTTCAGGGCTTGGAAGATAGTAAATGAACTAAGAGGTAAACGGGGCAATATTGTAAAGGTAAATATTGAACCTGATAGGCTAAATAACTTCTACTGTACCATAGGTAGTAACATAGCAAGTCAAATTCAGGGTTTTTTCCAACTATGAACAGTTTTTTGAGTATAGGGCTGGACCAGATTCTTTCTTCTTTTTGCCAACTGATCTAGTTGAGCTTAAGTCTATTCTAAAGGACATAAAGAAGAAAAATACGTCTGGCTATGATGAACTTAATGTATGGTTATTTTTCAATTTACCTGATTCGGCACTAGAGGTACTTGTATCTGCAATTAATCATTCTTTCAATAATGGCCAATTTCCCAATTGTCTTAAAGTAGCCAGAATCATGCCTTTGTTTAAGGGAGGAGCTTCAGAATCACCCTCTTCTTACAGACCAATAGCATTGCTTTCCACCCTCTCAAAAATCATCGAGAAATTGTTTAAAAAGCGACTTATGTCATATTTAGCTGAAAAGTGAATTATAAGATCGCAGCAATTTGGGTTTCAAAGTGCCAAGGGAACATCAGATGCAATCTTTTCATTCTTTGAGTCCTTATTTTTGAGCTTGAACAGTGGTGATATTGCTGCAGCAGTGTTTTGTGACTTGACCAAAGCATTTGACTGTGTTAGTCACGAAATACTGCTATGGAAGCTTGAGCGGTATGGATTTAGAGGTCTTGCTCTTCAGTGGTTTGGATCTTATTTGCATACTAGAATGCAGAGTGTTTCTGTGGATGGTGCTCTTTCAAGGGAGCAGCTTGTGACTCATGGTGTTCCTCAGGGTTCAGTTCTTGGGCCACTTCTATTCCTCATTTATGTTAATGACATGGCCAATCTTAGGATCTCAGGTAAATTCATTCAGTTTGCGGATGATTCAACAATTTTATGGCATGACACGAGTGCGATGAATCTAAATACCACAGTTAACAGAGATATTGTTGAAATCAAGAAATGGTGTGATTCCAACAAACTGTGTTTAAATATTTCAAAAACTAGTGTTATGAATTTTAAATGCAATTTAAATAATGTGTTTTTGGAGAATCACATTCTAAACAACTTAGACGAAAATAAATTTTTAGGTTTATTTATTGATAATAAACTAAAATTTAAGGGCCATATCACGCAATTGTGTAGAAAAATATCAGCAAATTGTTATGCTCTTAAAGTGGTCGCAGGGGAGGTTGATTTTGACATGGCGAGAAATATTTATTTTTCTTTAATTGAGTCCCATTTGAGGTATGGTTTGTGTTTCTGGGATACATGCACACATTACTTATTTAATAGTGTTTTTGTTTTGCAAAAGAGAGCGATCCGACGTCTGTGTAATGTGAGTATGAGAGAGTCTTGCAAACAGCAATTTATCACTCATTAAATCCTAACCCTTCCTGCCTTATTTATATTGGAATCTGTTTGCCTCGTTCATAAGAAATTTAGAAATGTGAACACAACTAATAGGCATGACGAGCTAATGATGTGCTCTTGCCTATGCCTACAATTTCACTGATCAAAAGAACTTTTATATTTGATGGTAAAAAACTCTTTAATTATCTTCCTGCAGATTTGAAAGGTATAGGTAGCTGGAAACTTTTTATGAAATAACTGAATTTTTGTCGGATAGATTTTAGTCATTTTTACCTTTTTCTTTCTTGCAGGACTTTAGATATATTCTTTATATTTTTTACACCATATCATTTCGCCTAATTTATTTCTGTGATTAATTTTGTTTTACAGTTTTACATTTAATAAAATTGTATATTTCGGGAGTGAATAATATCTGTTTGTGTTATACATCTTGATACTCTTGACATTACATTAGCTTTGTATGTTTTGGTTCAGAGTCTTGGAGGAGTATTTCTGAAGAATGGGCATGTTGTTGGTTTTACCGGTATAGGTAAACTATATTTATGGAAGCAGAATGCCTTTAGGATGATGGACCATAGCATGTTAAATAACCTTTTTACATGTTTGTGTATATGTTTTTCTTTTTTACAGCTTTGTCAACAAATTTACTTTTATGACAATAAAGCACATATTGATTTGATTTGATTTGATACATATGAACAAACCACAAAGTTGAGGTTATGAGAAGGAATGTTCACGGATAAAACTACCTAAAAACAAACACTGGAAGGAAGAAAATGCAGGTAATAGGTGGTGTTCGTAGAGTTTGTAAGTGGTCAACTTACAAATTTTACGAACAAACATTACTTATTACAAAGAGTTACATTACACATTAATTATTTACAGACGTTAAATTGGTTGATCAAAAATTAGAATAGTCAGGACGCCTTATAGCTAAAATATTGCAGTATGATGAACTCCAGTGGTAGTTAGATAGAAAGAAGCAGAAGATCAATGTTCACGTAGAACTTGACAGATATTACATGAATGGTTAGCGTATTCTTGGATCATTTTATTGGATTATTTTTACTTGCATCATCTCTCCTTTTTTTGTGAGCTTATAATTCATGAATATTGAAATTCATATTTATATCAAATTTAAATTATGAGGTAATATATACCATATTAGAGATTAAAAGAATGTTATAATTTAAATTGATCTAAAATAAACTGCATTAGGAGAATATTGGATAAATACCATATTTGAAATTTGACTATACAGTGCGACCTCTAATTGTTCTCCCCCTCTTATCTTTTGAATGTATTTATACAAAAATTTGAAATTTGGCACACACCATTCGCAACCTAAATACTACTTTTTGGTCTCTAGCTCATTTTGCAAAATGCAATTGCAATTTGCATTAAATAGAAAGAAGGGTCATGCGATACATCGTTTGAAAGCTTTCTTTGAATGCTTTATGGTCCTAGAATATTAGGTCATTACTTCTACCCATGACAAAAAGGCAAGTCAAACATGACTCATCAGTCCATAATATGGTATTTAAAACCTCTCTAGTTGGTTCAATTGAATGAAGAATCCATGTCACAAAAAAGTTTAAGAATTTTTGTATTCTTTTGTAAATCCAAAGATTGTGGGCTATTAAAGCTGTTGCTATTAAGGTGAGCTATTAAAGCTGACTCAATCCCTGTAGAACCACGAAAAGCTTGATTTTCTAACCAAGTATAGAAAAACTACCTTTCTCTTTTTTCCTTATCTCGTCTTAAAACTTTCGGCTTTATCTTCCTACTGCACACGTTGATAGTGGGGGGAACTTTCCATTTTTTACTATTGTCAACTAAGAATGCGAGGTACTGTATCTCGGAACGTACTCATCGCAGAGGCTTGCGGTAAAAAATATTATTACCAAAACGGTCATGACAAAAAGCTGAAAAATATATTTAAGTTTCTAAAATGACCGACAAGGGGCGTAACTGCGATCTTGGATCTAAAAAAGTAAGATTTTTGCGAATTTCGATATTTTAACCTAACAAAAAAATACTTGACCTTTAAAGTAGAGGACAATCTGAAACTTTTTTGTTCGACAGTTTTTGCTGTATCTCTGAAAATAAAGTGGTGGGGGGTATTTAAAGGTTTCCGTAAAAAAACACCCTGTATCTTAGAAATGGCTTAGTCGACTTTAACACAATTGTTGTGTTCTTTAAAAATAGTCATTTTTGGGCTTTTTTGAACATTTCGATAGAAATAGTAAATTTTCTCAAGAAAATTATATACGTTGGTTTTTTTTGGAAATTTTCTAGCAGTCCATGGAAGAAAGCCATGGAAACAAAAAAAAACAAATATTTAATAAAAAAATTATTATATCTCAAGTTGTCAATAGTTGTCAATAATTTCGTATTAAAACCATGGCGATCCGGATTATTAAATCATTTTAAAACTTAAAGGTAAATAAATAAAACAACATAAACATTACTAAAAATGTATTTGTTGAAGTATTATACACATAACAAATAGTTCAATTTATGATCTCCAAGTCGCTCTCGCGTATTTTACGTCGTTCTATTTCATATTTTTTCTGATTTGGACCATTTAAGTTTTTTTAATCTGATTGAAAGAAATTCCTGATTTTACCCTATTGATTGTTATCCTATGGCTTGTTGCTCTTTTTCATAGGCGGTTTCCTTTAATCTTGCAGATGCATCATGATGTCAGCTAAAGTGTAATCTGTGGACCACTGTAAAACCAAATTTAAATGTTAAATATGTTATCTCAATTTTTAATTTTGTAAGCCGAGCTCATTTCCAGGACATCTTTGTCTAATTCATCATTTGACCCGATTAAATCGTATACCTAAAACAATTTGAGCATCACCATTCACTAGCATCTTTTCTTCCTATATTCTGGAAACATCATTAATTTATTCCGCTACAAATGATTGTAGTTTTTGCTTTCAATCACTTTAAGGGATTAAATTATTAGGATCATCTTCATCCGATACGTCACTTTGAGTTAGCAAAATCTTATTCCAGCATTTTTTTAAGGAACACGCGGGCTCTTTTTCCTAAACATTATGCAGAAAACACACAGAAAATTTATGTTTAAGCTCTTGAGAGATCAAGATCTTTGTCATTGGTTTTGTAAGTATTCTTTCTGTTCTTTTAAAAGTTATAGAGAAAGTTATGGAACAACAAATTCTGAATTACTTAAATTTTAATAATTTGATACCAGAATATCAGAGTGGTTTTCGTAAAGATTACAGCTGTACTACTGCACTAACTCAAGTAACTACGACTGATATTTGTAGGATTCTTCTTCGTCCATAGCATTAATTATCCGACCGTTTTCTGTTTGAAAGTTACCTGGTTGTAGTTTACCCTTATTAATGTTTATAGTTCGGCACTTATCCAGTCCAAAGGTCATTCCTATATCATCAGAGAATTTTTCCACTATTTTAAGCATCTGATCTAGTTGATTTCGTGTTGCTGCAAGAACTTTTAAGTCATCCATATAAAGTAGATGCTCTTGTTAGTTCTCTATAATCCTTTTTTAGGCCAATCCGTACCTAGTTGAAGATATTTTGTATGCTCTGGATAATTACCTAGCTACCATGTTGGTTCTTTTAGATTTTTCCAAGGCTGTTGATTTGGTAAATCACAAAATTCTTTTAGCATTACTACATTATTAGGCTTTTGCGAGTCGGCCGTTTCTTTAATATGTTATTATCTGTCTGATCGAAAACAAGGGGTAACATTAAATGGAAAAATTTTGAAAGCCCTAGATGTAATCATTGGCGTTCCCCAAGATAGTATTGTTGGCCCATTGCTCTATACATCACAGATTACAAAAATAATAAAATATTGTAAACACCATAACTACGCTGATAACACTCAAATTTATTTGTCCTTTAAACACACTGATGTTGCTCAAGCTAATGAAAAAATTAATACTGATCTTAGGAACTTACTGGCTTTAATTCAAAAGCTAGATTTAAAAATTTACTCTGCTAAATCAACAGCTATTCTTTTCTGTAGCGATAGCCACAGAGCTGCCCTTTTGAGTAATTTAAAAATTCAACTTGATAACGATGAAATTATTTTTTAAAACAGAGCGAAGAATCTTGGTCTGGTAATATATGGATATTCTGTTTTAAGATCTATTTTTCCCCAGAGATACTTTCTAAGTGCCAACATTAAAAAGATGCTTTGCAATTCACTTGTATTATCACCAACAAACTTTTGTGATACCGTCTATGGGCCCTGTCTTCATTATTATGCCTCATATAGAATACAGAAATTCCAAAATTCTTGCGTTAGACTTATATTTGGCATAACAAGAATAGAGCATATATCTCATAAGCTGAATGTTTTTTTATTATTTTTTTATATATGCTTTAAGCGGCATTTGTTCAACGCATAAATTTGCTTTTTGCAAACTCATTAAAAATAACTATGAATATTAATGTGGAAATTAATATTTTATAATAAAATAAAAAAAAGTCTTTTTTAAATATTATGTACAAAGATGGAATTTAAAATTGATATTATAGTTTAACCTTCCCCTCTTCTCTTTTTATCCTATTCCTCGTTTAGGTATATGTTCCTGTTATTTTTGCATACGATTTTTAATTCTAACAGAGTTTGGGGGAACTTTTTGAAAATCACCCCTGAAAGTCTGAATATTGGTTCACTCACTTTCATTATTACTATGTATGTAGGTATAAATTATTACTATGTATGTACAAAATTATATTGTTAAGGGTAACGAATAATTTTCTTACTTTTCTTATCTACATTAAAATAACATAGTGTTGTTCACTATCTGTATACCTCTGTTTGTACTTTTTTTTTGCTTTTTAAGTAACTAATAAACGTTTTTATTATTATATGAGTTTAACGCCCTGATGACAAACTAAAGCTTCTTTTTTGACGTAGAATATTACGTCGTAAAAATGTCTTGATTAAGATCTGAAAGGAAAAAAAGATGCAAGCAAAACTTATCAAAATTTTCGTTTCTGATGCAGTAAAATTAAGGTTTTAATAATTCCTACTTTTGTTAAACGAAGGATATTGGAGTTGTAGTGTAGGTCCTGTGCGTCCTGTGCGTCCTGTGCATTGTTGTTCTTTATAAGAACATTACAGAAAGGAAGTGCTGATTCAGTTTTCAACTTCATTGTGATCTGGATGCTTGGCACAATGTTATTGATGTGCTCTCGAAAATGTTCTAGCTCTGGATCGCTTTTGTCCCAAATAATAATTATATCATCGACATATTGAAGGCACGCCTAGGGTTTGGATTTAGCTGTCCTTGTATCATGTGCCTCGAACAACTCTATGTATATGTTAACTACCACTTCAGATGGGGATGAACCTATTGCAAGTCCTTCGTTCTGAGCGTAAAACCTATATTTAAACTGAAAGTAGGAGTTACGAAGACAAATCTCCAAAGGACCATTCTCTCCCTCCAGTGGTCCAGTGGGTTCTGCTCTGGACCTTGCATCCTGTCTGAGTCTGTCCCTGATGTTAGCCGGTAGGCACATTTATAACAGTCACGTAACATCAAAGCTTACTAGTTTATTGGTGGCTCTAGCATTAGTGGCTTGAGAAAAACCATCAAAATCTATAGCAATAATCAGGCGGCTCTAAAAGCGCTTGGATCCTCTACCTGCACATCTAGAGTAATATGGAGCTGCAAAACGAGCTCATGATGCTTGGGGAAAGAAACAAAATTACCCTAACATGGATACTGGGAGATGCTGGGCCTCAACAGAATTTGGAGGAACTTCTTGAAAGTCACCCCTGAAAGTCTGAATATAATGCTAAAAACCTATAGGTCACTCACTTCCATTATTACTATGTATGTACAAAATTATATTGTTAAGGGTAACGAATAATATTCTTATTTTTCTTATTTACATTGAAATGCCATCGTGTTGTTCACTGTCTGTATACCTCTGTTTGTACTTTTTTTTGCTTTTTGAGTGACTAATAAACGTTTTTATTATTATATGAGTTTAACGCCCTGATGACAAACTAAAGCTTATTTTCGACGTAGAATACCACGTGGTGAAAATTTCTTGATTAAGATCTGAAAGAAAAAAAAATTGCGAACAAAACTTAACAGGATTTTCCTTTCTGATGCTGTAAACTTCCATGACGTTTACAAAATGTGCAAGTCCTTCTTGTGTCAAGTGCGGATGAGTTTTTATGTTTTACAAAAAGACTACATGATACTATATTGGGCAAAACTCCTGTTTACCTTGAAACATACCTCGCTTAATGATTTAGTAGAATTTCCCAATAAATAAGAACGGCGATCAAAATTCTTTCACTCCGGATATGAAAATTATAAAACTCTGAAAAACCTTATTTAAATGTTCCCAATTTCCTATAAAGCGGAGTTTGCCCTTATCCTACCGCTGAATTTGTAGCTGAAGCGTCGCACCACGCGATTGGAGATCCGCGGGCTGACGGCGCCAATCCGGGGCGCCGTTTTGTCGCCGTCTCCGGGAATTGCGATGTAATACTTTTGGCCCGGGCCGCCATTTGGTTGTAAAATCCCGAAAATTCGGAGACGACATGTCTGGATTTAGTTTTTTTGTCTACGATAATGTATAGTTATACTATGGCATGGCCTGAAATGTTAAAAGGTTCAGGGAACGATGAGGAAAACATTTTTTTTTCGTGTTTACAATAAGTACAAAAACCTCAAAAGGAGTTTGGAAAACTTTTAAATAATTATTATGTTGGGTATTTCTTGAATTGCATTTGAAGTAGTCGGAATAAGTTGAGTCTTGTTGGCGACCCAGTTTCTTTTATTATTAAGAATTATAAAATGAATGAATAAAAAAAATTAAAAAAATGCAAATCCAAAAGAAAAATCCTAAAAATGTATAATTATTAAATTATGGTATAGTTGCGGATAATTTATTTTTTTTGATCTGAGCAGCGTAGTCCGGATGTTTTAGAGTTTTTATGTACTGTATACTTAAAATGTACCAATATTTACACATATGCAATATTTAAAAAAAAATATTATTTTGTATTATTCTCTATTTAACTATAGCAAACGTTTCATTTTTATTGTCAAGATGGTTGGTAGATACTCACATAATCCTGTCTTTTCCATTGTTCTTCGATAACTGCATTTCTTACTCTGTCGTCTCTTATTTTTTTCCACTATTTTTCTTAGTGTTGTTATTTAGGCAAGATATGTAAGCTTTCATCTGAGCGGATCTTTTGTGATTGTCATATATTTGGTTTTGTTATTTTTTTATTTATTTTATTTATGATTCTCTTTACAAACACTGAGCAGACAGTAATTACATATAACGGCAGCAACAAATATTTAAATTAAAACCTTAAAACATGGTTTGTAATAAAAAAATATATAGGAGGATACCACTGTATCTATAAATCTATATTATACCTATATCTATTTTTAAGGGTCAGCCTTAGACCTGCAAAAGACATATTAAATAAATCCACATGAACTTGGTTAAGGAACTGGTTCGTAATTGCCAACACATTATTCATTGGAGACACACTATCAGAAATAATACAAAATAAATTGTGTGGATTCCGATTCCTTAAATTGACTTTTGGTACATTTATTTTGATGAAGTTTATAAGATCACAGTTACAATATTTAATGTTATTTATAATAAAGAACAAATATATCACAGCTTGTTGTTTTCTCCTGTCCAAAAGAGATTCCACCATAAAAGTCTTAAGCATACTCGTATATGAGATCATATAAGGATATTCATTGTGCTTTCTAACATAGAGTTACCTGGCAAATATTTTTTGAACTTTTTTAATTTGATCAATATGTGTTATTATCATAGGCATCCAGATATGTGACGCATATTCCAGGTGCGGTCTCACCAAGGCATTATATAATCTTATTATACTTGGTATTTTCAAATTCTTGCTGTTTCTAGTTATAAAACCCAAAGATTTAAGAGCCTTTTGTATAATGTACGTGAAATAATTATTAAACTTGAAATTCGAATTAAAAACAATACCCAAGTCTCTGGTTTCAATTGAACAGTTTAATTTAATGCTGCTAATATGATATTCTCTACTGGATTGATTATTCTTGTATATGATACCACAGAACATTTTTTAGCATTCAATGACATTCCATAGGTTTTGAACCAGTTACTAATACTCTCAATATCAACTGGAGGCTGTCGCAGTCTTCACGTGATGTAACAGTCTTAAAGAATTTGAAATCATCCGCGAACAATAAGCCAGCTGAGCAGGACAGGACAATCGGATAATGAGTTAATGAAGCTTATAAAAAATAAAGGCCCTAAATTGCTACCCTGCAGCACTCCAGAGGTGGGGACAAAGCTCTTAGACACACATCCTGCCACTCTCACCAGCTGTACCCTGTCCGACAGATAAGAACGCAAAAAATTTAGAAAAATTTAGATTTACCTTAGAGTCACAACAAGTTTCTCTTCTGTGCCAATAGGTTGACGCACAAAATTCGTCCATGTCGACTTAATATGATGTGAAATTGTCTCTAGAATATAGTTAAATGTAGTAATATCAATTCTAAGATATTCAAACGTCCAGGAGGCTTTTTTAGTTCTGGAAATAGAGTATAGTACTGTCCCAACTAGTTTCTTCTACTGTTAATTGGAAGGAGACTATATTCTCTGTTACAGTCCATGGCAAGTAGAATCCGCAAAGCTGCACCACCGAAAAGTTCACCCCCACTATATGAGCTCATATTGTTTACTGATGTTTGAATTTAAAATTAGATCGCCTTCTTGAAACGCTCTACTATGTACACTTGAAATAAGGGTTAACGCGTGAATCGCCTCTTGACGCGTAGCTCGAAGCTTCACTATGTTTTTACCCTAAGAATGAGGTGATCGATAGTGGAGGAGGCTAACGCTATACATTTCGTTCTAATTTCCCCATTCAAACATTTAATTTTCAAAAAAAAACTTTGAAATTAGATTTTTTCCTTTACCTTTATTTTAAATATCTAGTAGTCTTATGACAACAAATAAGACTACAGAGGTGTGTGTTTGACGTCTGGTAATGCATGAAACGCATTAGATCTTGTAGTGTTCTGACGGTAGGGGAACTCTTTTGCGTGTCGTAAGTTACTTCCAAGAATCTTTTCTTCCAATGTTGCTTTTCGCACAAAATCTCAACTTCTACCCAATGTATGTTGTGGCCATTGGATCAAGCATGTTGTGCTATTTCTGATCTGGAAACTTCTCCTGTTAGAGTTCCTCTTTCGATGTTTGCCTATGTATGGCTCTCCATATTCACAGGGAATTTGGCATACGCAGATCTTGGTGTCTAGTAGCCAGTCTGGATCGGTCTTCGATACTTATTCTCGTATAGTGGTCTTTAAATTGAGGGCAGTCTTGATGTTGAATTCTCTCACAATTATCCTGATTTTCATCGTAGCTTTCTTGATATACAGAGTTCTTAAAAATTTTGTAGGATCGGTCAGTTGCTATGGCGCTTTCCTTGATATTTCTGTTGCTTTTCTAGTAGTTGTCTTTTTTATTTTGCTTGGATACTTATTCTGCTCTAAATCTTTGGTGATGTTTTCTATTACCCTGCTGAGATCAGCATTGTCATTGCTTTTTGTAGCTGCCCTCATATAAAAGGTTTTAATAATTCCCACTTTTGTTAAAACCAAGATTATTGGAGTTGTAGTGTAGGTATTGTGTAGGTATGCGTGCATTGTTATTCTTTATAAGAACATCAAAGAAGGGAAGTGCTGATTCAGTTTTTAACTCCATTTTAAGCTGGATACTTGGCCAAATGTTATTAATTTGCTCCCGAAAATGTTCTAGCTCTGTATCGCTTTTGTTCCAAATTATAAATATGTCATCGACATATTTAAGCCACACCTAGGGATTGAATTAAGCTGTCCTTATATTATTATCATGCTCGAACCACTCTATGTATTTGTTGGCTACCACTTGAGATAAGGATGAGCCTATTGTAAGTCCTTCGTTCTGAGCGTAAAACCTATATTTAAAGTGAAAGTAGGAGTTACAACGACAAATCTCTAAAGGGTCCATCATTCCCTCCAGTGGTCCAGTGCGTTCTGATCTAGACCTTGCATCCTGTCTGACTCTTTTGCCGATGTTAGCCGGTAGACACATTTATAAAAAGTCTCTTAACATCAAAGCTTACTAGTTTATCGGTGGGTCTAGCATTAGTGGCCTGAGAAAAACCATTAAAATCTTCAGCAATAGTCAAGCGCTTGAATCCTCTACCTGCATATCTAGAGCAATATGGAGCTGCAAAACGAGCTCATGCTGCTTGGGGAAAGGAGCAAAATTACCCTACCATGGATAGGAAATTGGACAGCTGACAAGCTTGCCAAAAAAGTAGCAGAATCTAACCTGGTCCGGCACTAAAGATAACCAGGCAGGCCATCTTCGGCAATGCCTTGCCTCAGACGGAAGAGGTTAAGAATGCTTCTCCCAATCAAATTATCAAACTCCTAAGGAGGGCAGACCTGATTGGGGAAGTATAAAAACTTGGGAGTGAGCCAGAATAGACCTAGGGTCGCAGTGGAGGGACATAAGGTGTCCAACTTACAACAAACCTAAACCTAACCTAGTGGCCTGAAGGAATTCGGGACAATGAGCTGAGTTTCATATAAGGGAGTCCATGTTTCTTTGCAGTGGCTGGATGACGCTCAACATAAATTTGGCAAATTCCAATGTTGGCCAATTCCTGGAGCTAGTAATCAGTCACAAAGGCATCCCGTCTTTGTGTATTTAAGGAAGTTTGTAGAAATGTGGTGGGAGGCTATGGTGTGGAGTAAGTTTGCTGCGAATTGCATCAGAAAGATAAGCAGAATACTTCTTAAGAGCCTCGTAAACTCTTGCCTCTACTATTGGTTTGACATTTTAGGGTTAGACAAATTTCCTGTCTCCTAGAGTAGATGTTATTATTAGAATAGCGTTTCCTTAGTCCAGTCCCTTAGCCTGTGGAGAAAGTAGAGAATACAGTTTCTGCTCTTGGGACTCCAGTTTTGTTTTGAGATTGACTGTTATTTCTTTTGCTATGCTTGCTTTATTAGCTACTTTATTTGCTTCTTCATTGTCATATATTTCAATATGACCTCTTAATTTGAGGATATTCGCTATTTCTCATCACACCTCTTCTTGCAATTTTATGAAGTGCGCTCCTGGAGTCTAAAAAAATTATGGCTACATTTTTATCTAGTTTCAAGCATGTGCAAGGCCCTGTTGATTGCCCAAAGTTTTACAGTTCCTATTTTCTGTATGCTCCCAGCAGTTCACAGGTTATAAATATTGGATCCATCCTCATCTAGCTTGATTTGATTTGTATTGGAGTGGACAGCCAGAGGGTTCCTGATGGACCCGTCGAGCCCACCGAGGGTTAATAGAGTCCAATTGCCTTGAAAAACCAATAGGGCACTCTGTTTTGAAGGACTTAAAAATCGGTATACTGTAGGTGTTATCCAAGAGTTTGAAACTAGCGTGCGTGAGTGCCGGGTACTCCCTGACACCGTCGCTTGCAGTCTAGTCCCTCTCCCGCCAATGGTGTTGAAATGGTGCGTTAAATGTCAGTGTCCAGTTAAGAGGCCCGTCCAGTTAAGAGTCCGCGTCCTCATTCGCAGTATGTGCCCAGGCACTCAGACAAAATGAACCGTACAGCCTACCTCTACCAGTACCTCTAGGACCTTAATTTTTTATTATGACTGTGTTGCGGTGTCCTGTATCTGTGTTTCAACACAGCAAAAATGTTAGACTGGAAGACAGTGGCATGCTTCCCCAGGGAGTATGCTCTGCTGGAATGTGTGACCCCACCACAGAGCCCTGCACCAGCTTTATTGTTCATTCTGGAGCCATATGTATACCAGATAGTTTCTTTATTTAGCAGTGTAGGCCCATTGAAGTGCTGCCTACGATATGGGTTACAGAAACCTCGTAATCCACAGAAATAATCATCAGAAAGAGAGGACACTCCTGTACGGCCTGTGACCTTTTACATGACCAGTCTCACCAGCCCATAATTCAACAAGGACATGTAGTCTATGCTCAGTCCTTATTACCTCAAATTGCACCACCAGGTCCAGTGGCTCAACAGAGTTTCTAGCGCTTTAGTTGGCATCGTTCGCATGGAATCCGTTATGCTGAGATATGCAAGGCGTTGAACTCTATCCAGTCCAGATTTTAGCTTCCTCTGTACCTGGCGACCAAACGATAACCCCGTATGTGCAAAGAAGTTTGATAATAGATGAATAAATCTAGGCAAGGATCTTAGGGCCAGAACCCAGGTGTTACCGAAAGCTCTTATGCAGGCTCATAGTGCTGAGGTGACCTTAATTTTGGTGTCGGCGTGATGGTACCAGTAGAGATTGTAATCTAATGTAATTCACAGAAATCGAACTGTTCTAGAGTGTTGCAATTGCACTCCATCCAGAGAAACAGCAGGTAGTGTGCCAAAGTTAGGTTTCCTGGTCAATACTAGGAGCTCTAATTTTTTTAAGTTGATCTTGAGACTCCCTGAGAACACCATTTGTCCACTATATGCAGATCCCTCATCATCAGGCCCTGAATTGTGGCGGCGCCTTTCTCCGGACAAAGGATTACCAGATCGTAAGCTTGTTGTTGGGCCTGTGTGTATAGGCCAGCATTGTTTAAATATTCGATCAACCTGTCGACGACTAGGCACCACAAGGTTGGGGATAATACTTTGCCCTGCAGGTAGCTCCTAGCCGCCAACGTCTTCACAGACTCGCTGTTGAGCCGGGCAAATACATAACGCTGCGAGAGTATGGCATATATCCAGCTCACCAAACAGAGTTTTAAACCATGGAACTTAAGTGCTAGACAAATTACTTCGTAAGGTGTGTTATCAAACGCCCACTTCATTATCAAGCTTCAATATCTAGAAACGCACCTAGGGAGAGTAGAAACGCACCTAGAGCACCCTACACCTTTCTCACGAGAAAGGTGGTCTCACCTCATCTAGCTTTTACCTTGACCAATTCCTTGTTATGATGGATCTCTTTAGCTAACTAAATCCATTTTAGTTGGGTCATCTAGCCTGTGTAAAAAGCAGGAAAGTGCACGTGTCTGACATACTTGGTTTTTAAATTGTCGGCGCTCATTGTATGCTGAGAATAAGTATATAATGCACAGACATTGTACTGCTACTGGGCTTACATAAGTGAGGAGCTTACACGTGGTCCTACAGACTAAATCATCTAAATCATTTTTTCTTGCTGTTTCAGTGAGCAAAATGTTGGTAGCTGTTAATCTCATCCTCAATGCCGCCCTTAGAGCCTGAAACTGTATTTTGGCTAATTTTAAGCAGTTGCG
This sequence comes from Anthonomus grandis grandis, assembly GCF_022605725.1. Lineage (NCBI taxonomy): Eukaryota > Metazoa > Arthropoda > Insecta > Coleoptera > Curculionidae > Anthonomus > Anthonomus grandis. Next base: position 16,147,025 of record NC_065549.1, read on the forward strand.
TGCCCAAAAATTGAACTGTTAATAGCACTGGATGCAATATTATTACCGCTTCATCCTAATTTAAGATTTATTCTTATTGTGTGTAGAAAATACATTTTACATAGGGATTAGTATGTAAAAATTGTAAAAATAAAAAAGAACTGTTTAAAAAATGTTTAACAAACTTTATTCTTTTTCAAACATCTGCAATTTCTCACATTCTCTTAAATATTTAAAAAAAAAACAACAGTTTCAATATTTTTGTTTAAAGCAGGTTTAAAAAATACTACTTTTTAGAACTGATGTATAATGTTTTTCTTTACTTAATCCCAAATTAAGATGCCAAATATTTTATCTCAAGAAAAAACAAACAAGCAGTCTTGAGATTCATTTCCATTACGTGTGGAAAAGTACAACCGTACACGGAAAGTTTTTCTGAAATAAATTATTGCTTTAATGTTTAATTATTGAATTTTACTGTCTGCAGACATCTCCGCAGCAAAATTGGCGTCTTCAAGCCGACGACGTCGCTATTCGGGGGCGAGGCCGGGCGACGCCTAGCCAGTTACAGCATCCTGGCGAAAATAACAAATTGTTAAGATGTCGAGGCAAAACTGTTTGGCAGGCCCTTTTGCCAAAACGAGGATAGGGTACGCTTTTAGACGATCTTGTTTACCGTCAGGGCTAGATAGTTTTTTGAAGTTTAGGGAGTTGTTTTTGTGTGTCATCCGATATGAGTTTTAGGTCGTAAAAAACATCATATTCTGTTTTTAATCTACATCTCATTATAAAAGTTTTCTTCTCAAAAGGTATTATTGATTATAATAATGTATTGTTAGTCTTATGAATGAATAATTTAGGGATCAACGGGACCATTCTATCACTAAGATCATTCAACAAATCAGCACTCATCGATGTGCCAATAAGAGGATTTTCATTTATTCCTGTAAGCACTCGTAAAAAAATACATACGCAAGGTGAAGGAGTAAAAACAGTGTTTTCTGATGAAACTTAGTTTCACCTAACCGTTACTTTTAATTTAATTTTTCACACGGTTATCACGCAACAATATAAGACGTATGAAATTTGTTTAGTTCAACCCTTCTTTTACAATCCTGTAAAGAGAAAAAATAAGACAAAACGAAACTTTTAGCAAAATTAAATTCTGACCCAATTAATTGGAAAATACTTCACAGTTCTAAGAGCTAATGAAAATACATTCTTCAGTCCAATATCGTTATTATTAAAATTTTTCAAGTATCTCCAACCATTATCAAGTGTAAACCAACAGCAATAACTATGAGTGTAGAGGGTTAAGACATGTAGTTATGGGTGAGGCACTTGCAGGCAGTTTCCTGAGAGTAGAGAGAGAATCACCAGATATTGGAAACGTTAACGATGGCATGACTGAAGATTCCTTGGTTTGGCGTGATGAAAGTTACTAACTATTAGGTCAAACATCAAGTTTACGATAGAGTTGGAAGCTAAGTTAAAATTGTTCTTTTTAGATGTTCTGGTAAAGAACAACAATAAACGCCTGAGGATTTATTCTCACACCAACAAACATAATATAGTACCTGCACTATAACTTCAATCATCCTGATTCAACAAAGGTGGAAATCATTAACACCCTTTATAAGAGGACAGCCACAAAATGCAACAACAATGTTATCCTCAGCAGAAATATAAAAAAAACATTAAAGAGTTTCAGCAGAACGGGTATCCAAGCAAACTAATAAAGACGTCGATGAAATCAAGAGAATTGCTTGAAAATCCGACATCAAAACTGCCTTCACTTCGAAGGTTTGGTATTGAAGACCAAGCCAGATTAGCTACTTAGACATTAAGAGCTGAGTATACAAAATTCCTTGTGAAAATGAGAAATGAGAGTTAATTATATGTGAGACAAAGTGACCACTGAAAGTCGGGACAAAAGGATATCGAAAGTGTATCAAACATGAGAAGTAGAGATATGATGAGAGTATCAGAACACGCTTGGTCCAATGGCCACAACATATATTTGGTAGAAGCAAAGATTTTGTGGAAAGAGCAATATTGAAAGAAATGAGGATTTCTAGAAGCAACCTCACGCAAAGCCAAGGAATCTTTAGCCAGATCAGTGTTGATATTCCCAATATCTAGAGACTCATACTCTCAGGACACTGCAACATCTAATGCGCTTCGCATATGACTATACATAGATATTGTTGTTGGTTTACACTTGATAATGGTTGAAGATACTTCGATGGATGTTTAAAAATTAAATTTTACTACTTTACCAATTCGTCTACCACTTTAAAAAACAAATATCATTTTTGATCATTGAGTTTTTTTACAACGTACATATAGCAAGGGAGATTTCTACGATTGCAGGCTTTGGATCCTTCTTCCAATTTCATAAGAACACTATTAATATAATTTGATAAGAAAACCGGTTTAAACCTATTTCGAGCTACTTCAGAGTTATTTTGAGCTCTAAGAATCCATTTTTTATATAACTAGTAAAATCTGATATTAAACTGTTTATTTTGGTGAAAATTATAGTCATTTTTAGCCTATTAGGAGCTGTTTAAGGAGTATTCAATAGTGCCATAATAATGGAACGTGTGATCTTGGTAATGAGTTGTTCAGAATCTGTTCCGCAATTACTTTAAGCTGTTAAGATGTGATAATAAATCTACTTTTAAAATAATTTAATCTGGTATGGATCTTTTTATTTTAGTAATAAAAAATTGTGTTTCTTAAGCTGGATTGAGCTGTTCGAGAGATATTTAGAGATATGATTCTGATAGAAGCTCTACTTAAAGGATTTAAATAAACTTTAAGGTTTTTAAAGAGAATGAAATCTGTTACGGAACTCTTTATTTTAATAAGTAAACGCCTGCAATACTGTTTTTGAGTACAGTAGAGTGATAATGCTTTTTCTGCATCTGCAATGTTCTCTAATAATCTGTCCACTCAAACTTATAATCTCATTTTGTATTTGTGTTGATTTTGATTGCAGCTCTGATTTTAAGGAAGAAAAGATCATAAAGCAAAGCAAAAAAAGTATTACAGTAGTTTCAAATACTAATAATAATCTATTACTGCGGATTACAAAATGTAACTTATAATACTTTCATTATTGTTTTTTCCCTCAATGGAAAATCATGGACAGATTACGCAAAATATTACAGTTTCTCTAACTAAAGACAAACATTTTCGTTACAAGAACATGTTAATGTGTGTTCCTTTCATAAAGATTTTTAGCTTCATAACTTGTGGACGGTAGTTGATCTTCAACTGACCTTCGTACTCTTATCATTCATCGCTCGCATCAGATTTCCTGATTTTTAACAGATGAAAATGAATAACTGTAAACTGCTACTAAAACTACATCAACAGCAGGAAAAATTTCCACGTAAGTTCAGCTGCAAAACAGAATCTCAATTGTAAATACTTAATTTGGACTTGAATTTTGAAATCAATCGACAAAAAAATAGTAAAATATTTACATATAATACTGAACTTCCTGAGTTTTGGTGTTTGAATAAACATGAAAAAAACTTTCAATACTGTTGAAGCAGCTAATTTCCATAATATACTGCCCGCTGAACTGCATCGGTAGATGCATTGAAAATTTCCATTAAAATTTAGGGGAGGGCCAAGTGCTGACCCTTGCTCAGGCAGAGGAGCTTACTGTTACAATTAACACAGAATGCTACTTCATATGATAACAGACTTTTTTTGGCCTGCAATAATTGATGCTGGACTCTTGGATCAGAAGTGGTTTCAACAGGACGGTACACTATTACAAACTGCTTAAGACACAATGAATTAAGACCGTTTCTAATCTAGTAATTTCATGGTTCTAACAACTGGCCATCAAGATCGTGTGATCTTACACCATTGGAGTTTTTTCTTTAAGAATATGCGAAGTATAACCGAAATATAACCTAACTTGTTGCAAAAGGTTTGAAATTGAAATGAAACGATTAAATGATTTAGTTAAGACATTTAAGAGTTTGAACAAGTTTGAACCAGTTTGAACTTATATCAATTGGTAGACCTTTTATTGGATTTCTCTGCGAAGAAATATTGGTTTGTAAGCCAAGCACCAAGAAGCCCGTGACTACAACGCATGACATACCTATAACATTGTCTCTGCATTCTGGTGACTAACGAGGTATCTATCAGTATCAAAGAACAGGATATTGGATACCACATAACGTTAAAATACTGAACGTACATCTTTGAAGTAAGGGTTGGGGTAGTCTTACTGAATTGACACTATAAATGCATTCTATAGTGTCAAGGAATTTATTATTTTTTGGTTTTAAGTTATACTTATAAATTTGTTTTCTGCTTGTATTTTGAATTAAACCGGTATACTTTTGACTTGTAGCACTAAGCTTTGTATATTTACCTGATTAAATAGTAAATATAATACACTTGACTTTTATAGTTAAAAATGTTTATAATTAATAATGTTATAAAAGATAAATATGCTAATAAACTTTTCTATAAAATGTCATTTTATAGACATATAATAGGTATTGATGTTATGGCGAATCGAAAAACAGTCTAAAAGAGAAAGCAAAAGAATAAAATCAATAGTAAAGCCAACGGCTGGGTTACCTTTAGGACTGACTGTCGACATCTGTCGGATACCGTATCTAACCTCTCATCGAATTTTGAACTGTAATCGATAATAAATAAAAATCTTTAAAAGTATTATTAGAAGCTTTTCAAGTGAGTATTTTTATTTTTAGATGGCAGTATACACTAATTTCTTGAAGCAAAATATTATATAAAGTTAAAAGAATGTCAATTCAATAGTCAATAAATATAGGGAAACAGTGTACTATTAAAAGTTAGAATCTACAAAAAAAGTATAAAATTTATAAAAGAAAAAAAATATTAAAAAAAATATAACATAAGTATCTTTATATCCTTAAACAAAGTATTTTATTATTTTATTTTGTTTACTTTCAGTTATTAAAATCTTTTAATGCAAAAAATTATCAAGTGAAAGAAATCTCTCTAGCTATTGCTTCGACAAAAAAAACTTTTACTTGCTTAAAGACGTTTTGGTTATATACTTGATTTTCCTTAAGCTTCAAAACATTTCGCCAGTGCCATATATGATTAAACATAATATAAATTTTAATAAACTTATATAAGTTATAAGTTTTTTTAATGTATATTTAGTGTTGTTTAAGAAACGCGTCCATCTTAATTAACCATTATAACAATTACCAAAATTAAAAAAAAAATTAATACATGAAGCAAGAACAATGCATAATAATTTATCTTGTTAACTTTTTCTTCAACTTATCTCACTAGGTTTTAACTAAAGAACTATAATTTAACTGGTGTATAAATTAAAATTTAGCAAATAATTGATAAAAAAATCTAAAGTGCTCAAAGTAAATTTCAATAATTCTAAATTTGCCCTAAAATAGCGGTAATTTTATTTTTCATTAAGTTTATAAGAAAAACGTTTATATATTTATAATGATTATGCTATAATGAATAAACAATTTTACAGGAAAATTTATATATTTTTTATTTTAATTACAATATTTCAAAAAAGTCTTAAAAAATCATATACGCTTTTACAATATAAAATATTTATTTCGGTAAAAAATATATTTTAAAATAAAACATAATTAAAAACCTACAAAACTGTCAACACTATAAAGGCTAATTAAAATATTTTACGTTTAATTAATTTTGAATTGAACTTCTATTTAATCACGTATTAATTTATGGCATTTTGGCATAAAAAGCCAGTTTTACTAGGTAAGAAAAGGATTTAGTCCAGAAATATGTTTATTAGACAGTAGGATGTATACAAAAACAACGTTCAAGGAATAATTGAGGAGTTTGCGTGCATAACTGGAAATTTTCTGAAAGTGGATATCTTTCAGAAAATTTTCAGGAAACACGAAAAACACCCTGTGTATTTATATTTAAAAATAGTAATATTTTAAGAAAATAGCTTTAATTAAGCGGGGTTGATCAATTTATTATCATAAAAAGAAACAAAAAAAAATTAACAATTCGTCATTATTAGCAATAAAAGTTTATATATATCCGTTTTTGCACACAAATGAGACATAGTAAGCAAAAATATATATTTATTTCTCTTTAAACAAACTGGATCAAGTTAATTAATTTGACAAAAGTAATAAAAGGAAAATTAAATATGTATTGCATTTTCTTCATGGAGGCAATTGCATAGCTCATTTTCTTCTTGGGTTTCAAAATTTACCAAAGGATCCACATTGGCTCTAGTATTGTTACTATGTAATAGGTTTTTGTAACACAAAAAATCCTCCCTGTTTCGCCAATCATCCCCAAAACGCTCCATCAAATGATTTAAACTTTTTTTCTGGTATGGAATTACCTAGTGGTAGCGTGCTAAGCTGTATGTTGTCTTCCCAAACTGTGTCACCCAATGATGTAAGCCGATAAAATTAAGACATCTTAATTTTAACAGTGGTTTTGTTATCTTCATTCTCTTTTTTTTAAGTGAATTCTTTTGCATTCTGAAATTCCCTTTATTTTTTTATATACCTGTTCCAGTTCTTTAACAGTAAACATTTGCCAGTCAAGGCCCAGTGTTTTTAGCAAACCTACTTCCAAATATATTTTAAGGTATTTTTCTTTTGTTGTAATAACTGGATGTCTTATAAATTTAAAACACTAAAAGAACACTTTTATTTGACTGGTCTTACAGGAGTTAAAAGCGCGTGGAATCACAACTCAACGTCCAAACAACTACTAGAAGAAATAATAAAAAGTGCCATAGAATACGCACAACTTGGTTATCGTAAAATCGCTTTTGTTATCAAAATTTGGATATATCCGGTTTTGCTTCAAATGTCGAAGTTTACTTAACGTTTTAAATCGGATTTATTCAGTTTTGCTACCAAACAAATATGCTATATACCTATATATCTATAGAAATGATAACAAAGAACCAAAAACCATAAAAAAAAACGATTTTCGGTGAAAAGTGGATATATCCCGTTTTGCACCCAAACTCCTCAATTATAAGTTATATTAGAAAGTAAGTGGAATATTATGATAAAAACTATTCTTTAATTAAAAGTTTGAAAATTTATAGGCTATAAAAAACTAAGATAGTATTTCGATGTGAGAGATGTTTTATACTATTCAAATGACATACATTTCCATATTCTATTTTACATTCCTAAACTATTCATATTTACATATAACGTACAGGTAACAAATATATCATTGAAACAAAATATAAGCTTCCTGCTACGAAAAGCTCCTAGATCCCATGTGGATATTCCCTGGACATCAGTTTTAATTCCAAATAACTTTCCAGAAATGTAGTGAAGACTAATTTATATTGTAATTTAATATTGTTTTCCGTACATATTTCATGAAATATTTATAGTGCCTTTGATGAGTATCCTGAAACATAAACATACCGGGGAAATATTCCTGGAAGCTTTTTATGTTTGTTATTGCTTCATTAAATTTTAGTCGAAAATATTAATGTTTAATAAAACATATTCCACAAATACATTGGATATATATTATGAATAATTATTTGATTAAAACGGTTAAGTGAATAGAGTTTTGGAGAATTTCGTTAGCAATTTAAATAGGCCAAGGACGTATATTAACTTTAGTCATATTTTGAGATAGTTTAAAAAAAGTTATTTAACTTTTTTGCTTATATTAAATTCTTAAACTATGTAAATAAATTTTCAAAGAGATGTTTGTGCGAGGCTCATTACTGGGATCTCGAAGATTATTACGAATTTTAAGAGTCTTTTTAATCCTAAGCCAATGATGTATCACACTTATTAAAAACATGTATATTAATAGATATTTTCATATTATTGATGGAAGCCCTTTCTAAATTAATACAAGTGATTTAACAGACTTTTCATCATTTATTTAAATCCCTCATAAACGTTTTTTTCTTTTTAAGAATTAAAAGCATTACTCTTCTTGAAATAGCAGAGCACAAAAAGGAAACACGTTGTATATAGATAAAATTTTAAATGTTTTAGAATTTACGTTTTTTCCACGTATTTTAGTTTTTAATAAAGAATTTAAAAAAATTAAAATAAAAAATATACATTCATTTATTTTAAATTTTTGATTTTTTTTCCAAATGTAGTATTTTCTTTAAATAATGAAATAGCTTCTGTATTAAATCAAACTTTTCTTGTTACTGTTGTTCTTAAAGTATTCATATTTTCTTAAGTTTCATGAAATAATAAGAAAAAAATAGTCTGTGATAATTTTCATGACAATTTCTTTTCAGTTAATAATAACTTCTGCATAATAAGCGTCGGAGATAATTATGATTTTTAAAATAAAACAAATAAGAAAAATTAAAGTTAATAAATTTTAATTCAGGAATATTTAATAGTGTTTTTTTTATAGATATGAAAACAATTCAAGGGATAAAAAACTTACTTAAATTATCAATAATGTTGGACTAAAGTTTTCCAATCCGGGCTTAATAATTTGTATCTTATTAAGACTAAATTAAATTTAAATATCGAATTCAAGGAAATCGAATAAAGAAAACCTAAAATAATAAAAAATGTTTTTTTTTTCAAAAATATATTTCGAAAACTACAACGTTTACTTAAGCTTTTTTTTAAAAAATCAGCTCCCGCACTTTAATTTTCCAAATACAATTAGGAAACACCCTGTATATAGATAGACTTTTAAATCTGTATCATCATTACATATTCATCGTTTTTTACCTTTATTTCTATATTTTTATTGTGTAAAGCTTCTTGGTTCAAAACAATATAGGAAAAATCATATTATTTTGTAAACTATAGTGTTATTTCTTTAGTTAATTAAATAGTTTTCACATTAAATCAAATTTTAAATTTTCTTATAATACACTTTGCAGAATAGAAAGTTTTCTTTTAGCAAGACAAAGCGACATAGACAAACAATCTAAGGAATAAAACATTTCCTTAGATTTTTAATCCAAAAAAACTACAATTTTTTTTTTGGTCAATATTGTTGACCAAAAGAAGTTTCTAATTAAAACTAAATTAACTTCTTGAATTAGCACAAATCCTATATAAATAATCGCTGATAATTACTCTAGACAACCGAATTGCACGAAAATCGGATAAATAATGTAAAGAATAATTAAAAAAAACATTTTTATTATCGTTTACATTCAACAAGATACCTTATTAAACAAAATATCTTATGCCATAAAAACAATAACCAACCCAAACCATTTTTAAAGAAAATTAGCTATTTAAATTTAGTTTTTAAACACTCTCGATAAAAGTTAAAAAAGGGTAAAGCTTGTGCTAAAGAATAAAACAATTACTAATATTTATACATCAAATTTTATTTTGTAACTTTTTACAATTAAACAAAAATTTATTTTTGAGGAACAATTTACAAAAAAAAAACATATTTTCTTGACAAATTTCATGTTTCCTAGTTTTTATACCAAATACTTTAAACATGAAACCAAATTTTCCTATATTTTTGTACTTAATTTAACACCACAAAAGCTCTGGTTTTATGTATTTAGGTTTATGTATATTAATTTCATTTTATAACTTAATATAGGCAATTATTTTTTTAGATACGGTAAATTGATTTTTTTTTAATAATTATTGTACGTAAAAATATAAATAAACTGAAATATAAACGAGATAAGTCCATATTGTTTAGAATTCAAATAATCAAAAAAAGTGTTTACGTTTCCAGTAAATTAAATTACAACTTGAATTGAACACTAATCAATTAAAATACTGCTTTACATATCTCTATTTACTACCAGTTAACCAAAAATTAAGTTACCGTTAACGCAATGCTGAGTGATGCAAAGACTTCTTAAGTATGTCTTGAGTACTACGGCTCAATAACCTTGAATTTTGTTGAACGAAAGAAAGTAAAGAAACGTCAGAACCAGAACGGAACCATAATGTTATATGACTTAGTGGTCGTTTGTAAAAGAATGTAAGCTGTGATTTTGTTGTATTTTTGTTGTAAATATGTGTATAAAAGTGTTTTTTACTGTGTAAATTAATTTATAAATAGGTGAGTTATTTTAGGTTTAATGGCTACAATATGTTTAATGACACATTGGGTAAACAATGCAAGACCCCTTGACATTTATTATTATAAACAGAAGTGGTCTTAAGGATGTATTTTTATTGGCTTTCAGATTTGACTTATTCATTTCAATATCTATTTCTTATATTATTTTTATAAGAAAATTTATATAGAATGGACATATCAAGCAACTACTCAGTTATTCTACGAATCACTTATTATTAAAAAAAACTATTGTTTGGTTTAAATGCATATCAACTTTATATTATAATTAACTTTATGTTATATTAGGAGTATAAAACGTAAAACAATTACTTTTTTTTTTAAAAACTTAAAATAATAACGGTCATTAAACTTGAAAAAGTAATTGTGCAGGTGAAGTAAAAAAATGTTTTTCTCGAAGAGCAAATTTTAAATTTATTTTCTGTACAATTTGATCTTTTGTAATTTTCGCAAGATCAAGATTCTGAGGAAAAATAAAACAACATACTTTTTTTATGGTTTTCCAATGCAATTAATGGTTATAAAACTGTAAAAAAATTCTTCAAATTTTCCTAAAATCGATGTCGTTTGTTGGTTCAACTTTATTATAAAATCATTAAACTTTGCTAATATAAAATCGTTAACCAAATAATCTTTTTGAAGACTTTAAGCTTTCTCCGGTATTAGGGTTGTTTGACCTAGTTGTTGTTGATTGCTTGACGATTTTCCAATTTCGTAATGTCCCATATCTCCCACTTTGATTAAATCGTTCTTATATTAAACGTCAGAATCCAATTCAACAGGCAAAAGTGAACGAGATTTTATTGATTTGAATCATCCGTTTCACTCTCCACAAGATTTATTCCTTCGCTTTTGCTACTACTGACTTTTCTCTTTCTTTCGGTTTTTCGTAAAATTGTGTTTTCGCTTTGCCTGTCCTTCTGAAATAATAAGGTCACTGCTGCTTGCATTTTTCCCTAGTACAATGTTGATTTTTTCCATCTTTTTGGAGGCTGCTTGAAGCAGCTTTAAGGTGCTCCACAATAGCCTCTGTTCAGACTTTTTCAGTATTTGCATTCTCTGGAGCTTTTTGAGGACACTTATTCAAGACTGCGCTGGGATTAAACGGACATGCCCTAAACCTAGAATTGACTTTGCTTGCAATTTTAAGCCAACAAATTCAATGCTATCCTTGATTAGCCTTTGGAAAGAATGTCTTAGGTAGCAATCCTCTGTTTTTTACTTTTCACTTTTCCAAGAGGTCATTAAGGGCCGAAATTAAGCGACATCTAGAGGCTGTAGTAGATCAGTGGACTTTGCAGGGAGTGGCACAAAATTAGTGTTATTATTTTCGGCTTTTCTTAGTACACTCAAGGTTAGGCTAGAGTTTAAATTGTCTTCTAAGAGTACTCTCTAGATTTCTACAATATGGAAAGAGAATGTCAAAAAAACTTAAAAGTCTTAAAAAAATATTTGAATCAAACTAGCTATAGGAGTGTTTTGCCATTGGTTTTTCCTTATAAATCACAGGGTGGTGCGTCACCGAGCGGAGCATAGGAAATCCCATGTAAATTTTATGGGGTCAATTATTGGCTTCCCTGTACATTTTACAGAAAAAATGTAAGATAACTTTTTGAAGAGAACAATCTGGCAAACCCTCGTGCAAAGTTACAAAAAATTTTAATAAGCGAATCTTGAATTATTCAATTAAATGTAATTGCAAAATCACCAAATTTTCGGTTCTATATAAAAATATAAATTTCGGTTGTATACTTGCTCAGTTCACTTGTACATTCGTTTAATTCATTCGACATGTATCTCTTACTGTTTTCCAGATAGCCACAGTTTTATTACGTAATATTATACCTAGTCTATACACAAATTAGCAACAAAATCGATATTTTATTTATAACTTTGTTTTATTAACTTTTATTACCAAATAATTATATTTTTTTCAAATTCTAAACTTTTTTAATCGCTACTATAGGTTAATGCCATAAATTAGTTAAAAACCTATAAAGTTCTTACTAGCTTTTTCATAGAATTTTTACTAGGAAATTAAAGAGAGTCATTACCCAGGGAAAAGTATAATAAATTTCCCAATTTTATGAGTTTTATTAGAAATGGTAACAAACAACATTGTTTCAAAAATAATACGGGCACCATTTATTCTACGATTTTATGCCTAGTATCAAAAGTTATGTCTAGTAAACCTAATAAAGATACATAAATCCAATTTAATTAGATAAAAAGAACATAATTGCCCACTTTAATAGGTAAAGATAAAATAGAAAAATACTACATTGTTAGAACTCTTAAGTATTTTTCTTTATAACTTATTTATAATATTTATGCCTCGTGTTGCATTTTGCACGTTTAGGTGGCTCTAAAATTCTGTTTTTCAATTTTTTTTTTAGACAGGCCTTTTGAACATAATTATATTTATTAGGTAGCAACTAAAAGTCTTATTACAAATTTTATGTTCTCCTGGATGACACCCACATCTTGCTTATCAAATTTTCCGTATATTCCTATTTTTTAAAATATATTATTGCTGCTTGTACTTCTTCGGACAGAGTTCAAATTATGAAATTGTTTTATTAAGGCAATTCGGCAGTATAACGTAGAAATTTGTTTTCAATAATATTTGAAAATAGACCGATTCCTTCGAAAAAAAAATTAATGAGGTTTTCAATACTTAAACATAATTTTTTCTTTAGGATTATCATAAATCCTATACTAAAGTGCAAGAATCTTTTATCGAAAGGGTTCTGCAGCAAAAATTACTGGAAAAAATAATTTCTAGAGCCCTAGAAGTGAATTCAGCACGATCAAGTAGAAGTGTTGGAGAGAAACTGGGTATGGACCAAAAAACAGTATTTGGAAAAAACATGGTACAAATGTTTTAAATTTTTCAAATCTTAAAAGATATTTCCCGAAGAACTGTGGCGAACAATGTAATTGTGTGAAACCATGATGGAAAAGCCAAATAAAACTACTTTTTTTTAACGAAATATTCAATTTTCAGATGAATCTTCTTTTCCACTACATGAGAAATACAGTTCTTCTGTTGTTGGTATCGGGAAAATGACTACAGAAGTTTATAATTTCGTACTCAGTATCCTCAAAAATTGAATGTTTGGGCTGGTATTTTATGTCAACGATATTAAAGGACAAGTTTTTATTGATCGATGGACAGCTATCCTGGTAATAATACAGTTACGAAAAAATAACTTTAAACAAATACTTTTCCTAACATCTTATAAACATGACTGGCGTATTAAATGGCCTCCTAGATCTCCCCATTTGTCCTCAAATTAATTTTATTTTTGGGGTTATCTTAAGTTAACCACACATATTTAGTAGACCAATAAATTTAGATGAGCTTCGAGAAAAAATTGTTGAATGTGTCAATTATATTTCACCAGAAACTCTTTTGAAAGTACGAAATGACTTTTATGATAAATTAACTTATTGTTGAGCCAAAGGAGGTCATTTAAGTTTTAAGTTAATTTTTGTATAGTATTTAGAATTTCTACTTTCATCAGAGTTTATATTTAATTTTTATTAGAATTAAACTTTAATTTTTAATATGCAATACACAGGATAATAATTATTTTAAGATTACGATTCTAAAGGGTGTTTTTTTTTAGAGGCGGAGAACTTTAAATTGAAATTAAACACAAAATATTTTATTGATATGAACGAATTTGCTTTTATATTAAAGAATTTTTTTTGGCATTAATATTTAAAAATGATTTTGGGCATGTGACCCCCACGGCTGGCGCGTACGTGGCGTAATCTAGAGGTCCAATTTTCACACACTCTTTGCAGTACTGCAGCCTGTATTTCGGCAATCACGCATCGTATGTTGGCTTCCAAGTGCTCAAGTATTTCGGGTTTATCAGCGTAGACATGCGACTTAACATAGCCCCAAAGAAAATAATCTAATGGCGTCAAGTCGCACGAACGAGCTGGCCAGTTTACAGGTCCATTCCTTGAAATTATTCGTTGCTAGAATGTCTCTTGCAGTAAATTAATTGTTTGGCGCGCTGTATGGCACGTGGCACCGTCCTGCTGAAACCACATTTCTGCAACGCCTGCAACGGCTTCCAATTGAGGCACAAAAAAGTTGGTTATCATGTTTCTGTATCGCTCACCGTTTACTGTAACGTTCTGACCATCAGCATTTTTGAAGACATAAGGACCAATGATTCCACCGGCCCATAAAGCGCACCAAACGGTCAGTTTTTCTGGATGTAACGGGTTTTCGCTAATAGCTCGTGGATTCTCATCTCCCCAAATTCGGCAATTCTTCTTGTTTACATAGCCATTTAATCAAAAGTGTGCTTCACCACTGAACAAAATTTTCACATGAAATCGTGGATCAACAGCAATCTTTCCTTCCGCCCATTCAGCTAATGTACGGCGCAAAAAATGATCCTGGGGTTTCAACTCCTGGACAAGTTGAATTTTATATGCTCGCAATCCGAGATCTTTGCGCAAAATTTTCCATAAAGTGGATCGACATAAGTTCATTTGTTGAGAACGACGACGAATTGACATATTTGGATCATTATCAACACTATGCTGCACAGCAGCTATTGCTTGTTGCGTGTGCACTGTACGGCGTCTTACGGGATGCGTATTGTCGACTAGAGTAAAAGTATTTCGAAAACGATCAACAGTTTCTCGAATTAATCTCTCTGAAGGACGATTATGAGCACCATAAAACTCACTTAATGCGTTTTTTGGAATTTGGAAACGTTGCTCCGGCGTGAGTCTGTTCATGATGAATTGCCAAACCAAACTAATCTAAAAATAACCCAGAACTGTCAGGTCGGCTGTCATAAAAAAAAGTGTTGCCAAATGAAAGTTCTCTGCCTCTAAAAAAAACACCCTTTATATGGGTTACGCACTAATGTTTGTTAGTGGAATAATTGCCTGGACTTTCGCATAATATTTTGCGCATTGTCAAAATTTGCTTTTAAGCCTCTCTATATAATGATTTTTGCTTAATAAAATGGCTTAATGTTTAATCTCCTATACAGGGTGAGTTTTTTAAAGTGTTACAATGCGATATGTCAAAAACGGCTGCAAATTTTTTTTTGACATTTTGGTGACATTTCAAGTATACCAGGGGGCACTTTTTGTGATATTTTTGACATTTGTCCCTTCACCCCCCTAAGAGGGGGGGAGGGTCACTTCCTTATTTTAAATGGAATGACGTGTTTTTTATTCTTAAATACGAATCTACATAAAATATGAAGTCTGTTTACAAAAAATTTTTAAAATTGCTTTGCTGGTTACGGAATTATGATCAAAAATGTTTTGATTAAATTTAAAAATAATTCGAATATTCTACTACAATAAAAACAAATTATTTCCTACTTTTTAACTATTTATCGTCTATGTATTATGCCTAAGGAGCTGTTCGAAGTGACCGCCTTCGACTTCCAAACACTTTCTTATCCTTTCTTGACATGAGTTTCGTACCCACTGTAACATTGCTGGTGTCACTAATGAACAAGCAAAATGAATCCTGTTCTTCATGTCCTCTGGAGTTGTAGGTGCACTAGCCATTACTTCGTCTTTTATAAATCCCCATAAAAAAAATCAAGGGGGGTCAAATCTGGCGAACGAGCAGGCCAGTTGACAGGACCACCTCGACCAATCCACCTGTTTTCAAAAATCTCATTTAAATAAGTACGGGCCTGTATGGCATAATGGGGTAGCGCTCCGTCCTGCTGAAACCATACGTTAGGATTTAAATTTTGGTTTAGTAGACGAGGTAACTGATTTCTTAAAAAATCTGTGTAGACCTGTCCATTTAAATGACCTTGGAAAAAATGCGGACCAATAACTCTATCCTCGAAAATACCACACCATACGTTCACAGACCAGGGATGTTGATTTGGTACAGTTCTCATCCAGTGAGGATTATTTGCTGCCCAGTAATGCATGTTGTGCCTGTTTACCTTTTAGAAAAACAAACAACCAAAACTTGAATATGTTCTAATTTAAATAAGTTAAATCTTACCTGCCCGCAATTATTAAAAGAAGCCTCATCAGAAAAAATAACGTTTCTCAAAAAATGGTTATTTTCACGCATTTTTGTTGAAATCCAAGTGCAAAAATTAATGCGATTCTCAAAATCATGTCCGTAAAGCTCTTGATGAAGTGTAATGTGGTAAGGATGAAACTTGTACCGGTGCAGAATTGTTATAATTGATGATTGACTAATTCCAGCATCTAAAGCAAGCCGCCTGGTACTGATTTGAGGATCAATAGCTACTGCTCCTAATACAGCAACTGCCTTATTTTCATCTGTTTGCGTTTTAATCTGATTTCGTCGTTTACTTTTTAGACTACCAGTCATACGACTTCTGGTCTCCAGTCTCTTAAAGGCCATATGAGATTTTGGAATATCCGGAAACCTCTCGGCCCACACTACTGCAGCCTCCCTATAATTTTTTCTGCACTCCCCCAAAATTAACAACATATCTACTTCTACACTGAAATTCGCTTCCATTTTTTCCTTTTTAAACACAATTTACTTGTTAATAACACGTCAAAATTTTTATGTGACACTGCTTGTTATGTTGCCATGGACATCCTACTGTTACTAGGATTTTCATTTACATCCATACTAGTAAAATAAACAGTAGGATTTCCATGGCAACCGGCTGTTATTATGGTAAAATATTCGAATTATTTTTAAATTTAATCAAAACAATTTTGATCATAATTCCGTAACCAGTAGAGCAATTTTAAAAATTTTTTGTAAACAGACTTCATATTTTATGTAGATTCGTATTTAAGAATAAAAAACACGTCATTCCATTTAAAATAAGGAAGTGACCCTCCCCCCCTCTTAGGGGGGTGAAGGGACAAATGTCAAAAATATCACAAAAAGTGCCCGCCGGTATACTTGAAATGTCACCAAAATGTCAAAAAAAAAATTGCTTCCGTTTTTGACATATCGCATTGTAACACTTTAAAAAACTCACCCTGTATATTGGTAATATCACTCCTTAACCCTATGTTGCTCAGATCATTCAGGCAATGTACTTCATCTCCTACATCCAAAAGTATTTTGGTTTGGGGAATATTATGATACTATTATATTATAAACTTAGGTTCTGTGTCTTGCAGTGTTAGTTCAGACAATTTTTGATATTTGATTAGCATTTTCCTTGACATTTGGATGGATTCTTCCATTGCTGATATAATCCACTTGGATCTACTGCACTAGGCTAGTTTACTTAGGTAGTTTTTTTCAAAAGGAATAAAAGGGGTTCTTTTATAAATAACCGACGCGACGTGTTTTTTAACTATGTTTGATCTCCCTTTCTCTCTTGTGTAAGAGTTTTCAGTAAATAGCTATTCAAAATAAATGCTTTATAACAGTATCAATAGTTCTTTATCACTACATTATTAGATAAAGGAGTGACTTTACAAAGCTTTTTTTAATATTTTTCAAGTACGTTTTTTAATCATGCATCAAATAGGACAGTAAAAATCATATGCTATCAGTTTTTAATTATTAATCTAACCAGAGTCTATAGAAATCGGATTTTACAATGTCTTTTGGAGAAGGGATAACTAAAGTCGGAGTTTATATGATTAGAATAAGTGGTATGCTTAATTTGGCCACAATCGAATTACCCTCCCTAACAAGAGAAGACTATATCCTATTTGAGCAAAATTCGAGTTCTTATAAAAAATAATAGTAATATATATTTATTTAGCAAAAATATGCTACAAATATAACTAAAATATTGAATGATTTAAATATACACAAAATAACTAAATTGTTAATGCTTGCGTTTCATTTCTTTCTCGAAATATTAATAATCGATGGTGCTAACTAGTCAATATGGTCGGCTCGTGTTGACACTTCGAGCATGTTGGGATACATATCTTCTAGGTCGTATGTGTTGAACCAGAAAGTAACTCGGTTAATTTTCTGAGAGACGTTGGGTACCGTTTCGGTATTTTATGAATAATCATCAAAGCCTCCCAGTTTTCCAAAATACCCCATTAAAGAGTCAATCAGAGACCAAATATAAAAAAAGCTGAATAACAAAAAAATTACAAAATATATCAATAAATTGCAAAAATGATGAGATTTTATATAACACAAAGAAAACATTACACATAAAACCTTTAAATGAAGAAATAATTATATTGCTAATGCAAAATAGTTTGTGCTCACTAATCTTAAATTACTTGTACTATATCATTAATATATAACACAAGGGCCTAAAACTGTTCCTTGTGGTACACCATATTTGATATTAATATTTCCAGAGTGGTTAACACAAAAGCCTGATTGTAAGGGATAATAATTTTATCAATGAAAGCAAGCTAGATCCGAAAGTTAAATGACAAGAGGACAAGTTTATCGGGATACTCCGTAAGACAGGAAGCAGACGAAGTAAATGCTGGTACCTGCTGACACGTGTTTTTGCTCTATGTCTTCATCAGGGCTAGGAAACCAGAAGGCAAAAGAGAAAAAAACATGAGATATCATGAACAGGAACGAATAATAAATGTCGGTTATTAGCATTAGTTTTTGGAATATTAAATCATCGCTAATTTTACACGTTAGATGGACTTTGTGCGGAAGATTTTTATCGTCTAGAATTAATCAGAGTCTGACCTTAAAATCAAAATTAAAATCCTCAACAATAATGTTACTGCTGAGGTGAAAGATAACTAGACGGAACACAAATATTTCTAACTTAGAGCAATTTAACAGATAACAAGCATCAGACACTACATTCTTAACTTTATATTCCATATCACATTTAATCCAAGCCATAATACTCCTGTTCTATTGTTATTACTAGTACAATTTATTCGATTATTAACTGAATTGTCATTAATTTCAAATTATTTTTAATGGGCTTTATCTGCACTGGTAATAACAAGCTTAGTTTTGTTATTAGTTTCTTCTTATTATATTATATTATTAGTCTTATTAGTTTTGACACCGAAATTAATGTGAACGTCAACATTATTTTTATTTTGTATGTATTTAACTTGAATGTTTGTGGTGTTAATCCTATAGCTTTACCGATCTGACGATGCCTTAGGGCGAAACACGTGTAATCATTTTTTTTTAAATAAATATCTTTTGAGACCATTGACTTTGTGTCCCTCTATTCTCTGAATTTTTATTATCAAGAGGTCTCTTTGAGAAAAATGGACTACTTTTTTGAATTTTTGAATAACAAGCTTGTTGCGACTCAGCTTAACCAGTGAATATATATACCTTAAAACGTGTTGCTATTCAGGACAACCAGTGAATATGTACCTTAAAAGACTTTGATGGATTGTTGAGTTTTAATCGCGTGAATGTATAAAACACCGCATTTTTTAGCGAGTTAGCGCCTATGAGCGCCTTTAAGACATCTCATTCGAGCGATCAAGTCATGACGTCACCGTATAAGGCGCTTTAAGCGGTCTCCCGCGACCGCTAATAAACTTAGTATATCAAAGTCAAAGGGAAGCTATACTAACAATCATAAACAATAAATATTGATATACATTTTTGATATTTCTACAGTTGAAAAGCATTATATTTCTTAGTATTAGTTTTAATTTATTTAATATTAATGTATATGAGACAGTTAAGACATCCAAACCAAATAAAAAAAAGAATAAAATATCAAAAGAGCAAATAGATTTGCAAAAAATACAGTGAAGAAAGTTAAGGTGAGGTTGCACAAATATTTTTTTAAATTGAATTTTGATTAGTTTGTGTTGTGTTTGTTTTCTTCAAAACGAATTCAATACCCATAAAAGGTATAGCTAATATTTAGACTCTGACAGCTGTTAGACATGACGTCATTCGAGCGCAACCATATGATGAAGTAATGCTTAAGATATCGTAAGGCAACCAAGTAAGGCGCTTACTCGCTAAAATATGTCTTAAGTTTGACAAATATGACATATAAGTGGTGAATCCCCTGAAAAAAGGAAGAAGATTATGTGCGTCGCTAGTTTGGTTTTCGTACGTGTTGTCTCTCGATCTCTCTGTTTCATCACCCTATGCGCAAAAAGAATGATCTCCCTTGGGTTTTAACTTATGTTTTTTGTATCCTAAGATTACTTTAAAACTCCAGGCTACCTCCAAGGCAATAATTGAATTTCTTGCTTCTACTGAAATAAAATGGAAATTTATTCCTCCGCGTTCGCCCCATCATGGTGGTCTTTGGGAGGCTGCAATAAAAAGTTTGAAATATCATCTAATTCGTTTAATGGGCATTTATAAATTTACATTTGAAAAGTTTATAATTGTACTCTCTCAGATTCAAGCAGTACTTAATTCTCGGCCTATATGTGCTATATCGTGTAACCCCACTGACTTTTCAACTTTAACTTCCGGACATTTTTTAATCGGTACACCCATCACTTTTTTCCCAGAAAGAGATGTGAGCCATATTTAAGAAATTCGTCTTAACTTATGGCAAAAGGTTGTACAAATTAAACAATTATTTTGGAAAAGGTGGACTCTGCTTTAGACTCCGCCCTTATATTGGCCATTAGCCAGAGTCAACGAGGCAGAATTTACTAGACCTATATCAAAGGTTTGTGTCCTTTGCCTAGTAATTTACATAATAATGTTTGATTATTGTATGTATGACATTACTTTATGTTAATTTTAAGACAAGATAAAATTGTCATTTATAAGTAACTATGTAACTTATAAGTAACTAAGTTACTTCAATGCGGGGAGTATGTTGCGACTCAGCCTAACCAGTGAATATATACCTTATAACGTGTTGCTACTCGGGACAACCAGTGAATATGTACCTTAAAAGACCTTGATGGATTGTTGACTTTTAATAACGTGAATATAAAAAGCACCGCGTCAAGTTTGACAAATATGACATATAACTGGTGAATCCCCTGAAAAAAGGAGGAAGATTATAACCGGTTTTAGGTGGATAACCACAATTTATTGGTAATTAACGCGGTTATCCTTGGTTTTTGCACGCCAAACAACTACATTGACGTCACAACTTGTTTTCGTGTAAACGTTTTGGTTTAACCAATGTTAATTGATTATAAATAGTATATAATAAACAAAAACAACTTTATTTTGTGTACTGCATTCTCATTTATTACATAATACTCCTTTATAAATAATCATATTCCCTAATCTCTTGTACATTAATTTGATTATCCATGATGACCAACTCTATTTGTAATGCTGATATTGCTAATCCAAGAATAAGACTTATGTGCTTACTGGTTGTCGATTTTTTTAATGAAAATTTCGTGTTGGTTTTAAAATATTTACAGCAGTCACTTTTTTCCGCAACGCAAGAAATAATTCTTACTTTGAAGGAGATATATATTACTTCTAATAAAGTGCCTTCAACAGAACTTCGGCTAATGGAGTACAACGTATACAAATTCAGACTTTATTTTTATTATTTTTTTAAGGATCTTTTGGAATTTCAAATAACCATTTAACCAAGAATGAAAAACTACTAGGCAGTTGGGTATTTACCGCTAATGTTGGTGACAATTTTGATAGTAGTATGATGACGTCAATTTTTAAAAACCAACAACACTTAAACGTTTTGGTAAATACCAATCGGAAATTGGTAAAAACCAAAACGCTTTAGTTATTCGCCTAAGATCAGTTTATGTGCGTCGCTAATTTGGTCTCTTGTCTTGTTGTAAACTCCATTTAGTGTTACAATATTTATAACACCGCGCAATAGCTAGGGGAGAGTGGGGCAAGTGAATCATAGGGGTCAAGTGCGTTTCTAAAATATGTCGAGCAACCGGCATCATAGCACGACAATGATCAGCGTAGTGTACATGTCTATTAGCGCGTATTGTGTCCTTATGCATTTAGCTGAAAATTACTAAAATTAAGGTAAATATTAACATTTTTTTTAATTTTGCGTGTTTTATAATATTTTAAGCGAAGTCAATAAGGATTTTCCCCAATTTAAAGGCACTTTCTTAATATTGTATGAAGTGCATACCATAACCTTATACTTGCTTAATACCGCGTTATGCTTAGAATGTTGCCACATTTATCTGTCTTTTCAAGATTTAAATTTTTATATTTTAAGAACGATTAGTATAACTGTAGTATAAAAAAATTTCTTATAAATATATTTTATATATTGCAGAGGAAAAATGGTGCGTAACTACGTGCGCAAAACCCAAAAAGGATCATCCTCAGAAGATGCCATTCGTGGTGCCTTAGAAGCGATTCAAAATAAAGAGATGTCAATTAAAAAAGCTAGTATGGTTTTTAGCATTCCGAGAACCACCTTAGAATCACGATTAAAGCGTATTCACTGAAAAAATGGAAAAGAAATTATGTGAACACATAATTTTATTGGAAAAACTGTTTTATGGACTTTCGACCACAGATCTTGGAAGGATTGCATTTCAATTTGCTGAAGCCAATCAAATAAGTCATCCTTTTAATAAAGATCGAAAAGTTGCAGGAAAAGACTGGGTGACCTCATTTTTAAATCGTCAAAAAATCCTCTCCATTCCAAGACCTGAAGCAACCAGCATTGCAAGAGTAACAGGATTTTCCAAATCTAGGGTTAATGATTTTTGACTTTGGACAAGTTTAATTTTCCGCCGCATCGGATTTTTAACTGTGATGAGACGGGGCTTACCTGCGTTTAAAAACCGGGAAAAATTTTAGCTGAAAAGGGAATAAAGCAAGTGGGAATATTAACTTCTTTAGAGAGAGGAAAAAACACAACTTTATTAGCTTGTGTCAGTGCTACAGGTACGTTTATTTACCATGTCTTCGCTCGTGTTCGTTGAGCGGTTTCATTTCCTGGAGCAGTAGGATTTCCTGCTCCATCAGGCTAGATGGATGCTGACCTATTCATCAAATTTTTAAATTGTTTTATAGGCTGCACCAAAACAACAACAGATTGTCCAAGTCTACTGATACTAGATGGGCATTCAAGTCATAAGTCCACTAATTTAGTAAACCTGGCTAGAAAATCAGGAGTTTCTATTATAACCTTACCTCCTCACACATCAAATAAGTTGCAACCGCTGGACGTAAGTGTCTTTGGACCATTTAAAACCTATCTGGCAGGAGAAATGGATCACTGGCTTACAAATCATCCAGGCTCTAAGATCACAGAATATGATATGGCTCCTATTATTAAAAATTTGCTTATTAAGGCTTTTACACCAATAAATATTATTAAGGATTTTGAAAAAACAGGAATCTACCCATATAATCCAGATGTGTTTCAAGACAGTGACTTTAATCCCGTCGAGGGTCCCGTAATAAGTGATGAAGTCTTGTTGAGAAAAGATGATATCCAGAGTACTTCTTAAGAATTAGTAAACAATTTTGAACAAGAGCAACCGTCATGTAGTTCAGTTTCAACTTTAAGCCCAGTTCCAAAACCCTCTCAAAAGAAAGAAAATGCCAAATCCAAATCTAGGCGCATAGAAGGATTTAAAATAATAACCAGTTCTCCTTACAAAGATCGATTGGAAGAAAAATTAAAACCAGTGAAAGCTAAGCAAGTAAAAAAGAAACTAGACGAGAAAGCAGGGACAAGTACTAGTAATAGAAAAAAATTAAAAGAAGGAATTTCTAAGCAAAAGAAGCAAGTGCCACGTCAAGAGCAAAAGAGAAACAACACAACATAAAAACAATGCCGGACGAAGAGAAAAACACATTATGCATTTACTGTCATGAGACCTATGAAGACACTTGTTATGAAGAATGGATAATGTGCATGCAATGTGGTGCCTGGTTACATGAGGATTGTTCCGATAATGAGCCAGCTACTAATAATTATGTTTGTGACAATTATCGTTGATTAATTAGCATTCGGACTCACTTGCCCCATGTGGGTGACTCACTTACCCCTATAACTTGGGGCCAGAGAGTCATTTTTCTTTTTTTTAAGTTTGATATTTTTCCAAAGAGTTAATGTTTAGTTTATTTTTAAGGTTATGTTAGTTTGAAACCAATTAAACTCGTGTCACAAACGATGAAAGTTTTTTTTATTTCTAAAACTTAGTAAGGTATACGCCACAGAGTCTTAAGGTGTCTTACTTGCCTCATCCTCCCCTATTATTTTCCAAAGGCTATAGGGTGAGCCAAGCGAATGTGATACAGTCAAATCCCTCATAAAAATGAAGAGGGTCTTTACTCAGAGTAGTATAGCGCTGCGGTATGTTAATACAAGCAAACCCCAACAAAGCTTTGCTTAGCACGTTGATTTTCTAATTATTTTGCATAAAGTTTACTGTAAAAATCACTTAATATTTATATGATTGACAAAAGTATTATTCAAAATTCCATCAAAAAGAAATCATTGATCCGACTAAGATTAGTTACTTAGTTGAACCAAGGCTTTTACCAAAATCAACGTTTCTCGTTGCTTTTTAATTTTTTAAGATGAATAATAAAAGCAAGTCTTTACTTTATTGATATTATGACTTATGACGTCGTTATCAGTCTTAAAAACTGTTTGTTTGTTTACCGTTTATTGCCTTTACAAATTATCACTTTTCCTTAACTGCCAATTCCGACTTTAAAAGCTTTATTTTTTGTTCTTTACTTTAAACGTCAATATATTTTTGTTGATCCGTTTCTCTCGAGATTCCCAAACCCTGAATTTTATCGAAATAACTTATAGTCTGGTAGATATAGATCTGGCAGGTAAGCTGTTTCCAGGATGTAACTATTTGTTATAAATGAAGTTTGAATTATTGCAATAAAAGGGGTTAAACAATTACATACATAAGCATTGAGTGTTAATAACTAATTACGTATTTAAAGATGAATCAAAGTTGACACCAGGGGTAGTAAGTTTTCTATCAGATTCAGCAATTGTTCTGAGGATTATATGACTAAAATTTTCGAAAAAATGATCTTGAAAGTGGAATCATTAATTAAGGCATCTATTGTAATAGTAATGATTTTGATGATAGACATTATTATTAACTCTTCCAGTAAATAAACTTAGATATTTCTTTTAATATCATACTTTTGCAGAATATACTCTCTCTGGTTTTCCTGTTTTTGGTGACCATTACTACTACGATATAGTCCATTCCAATAACTTATTTTTCCTAACTAATATCCTAAATGAATTGACGCTGTTGAGAATAAACTTGATCACGAGACTAAATATTTAGATTTCTGCTATAAATATTTTTAAGTAAACTGGAAATAAGCTCTAACCACTAAGCCCCAATCTAACAATCGTCCCTTATTCCTTTATAAGTAAAAATTACACTAAAAGCTACAACTTATACGGCTTTTTTATGAAATATGTTATTCGGGATATAATATTGCTAAAAGGCATACAAAGCAGCTACGTGAACCATATTAGCTAGAATCTTTGGAATTTAAATATTCATAAGACCTAAAAGGGTTCTCGGAGAGAAGAATGATTTAAGATATAAATAAGCAAGGATCACGACAAATAAATCCGAATGGTTTTCAAATATTAAAAAACTTAAATAAATTAAATATTATTGTTAATTATTAAAATCAGTATACAGTGACCGCCTTAAGTTTGATAAAAATTAGAGACATGATTTTTTGAGAAATCGCTCGGACCCGTCGATTTTTATTTCAAGTTGCGCATTATTTCACATAAATTTTTGTATACAGGGTGGAACAAAAAAATATGACGTCATCGGTCATTTTTTTAAATGGTATGCTATATTTTTTATTGCGTTTATGAAATATAAGCGAAATTCCAAGCAAGTTTCGTATAACACACCTTATCTCAAAACTTAACTGTTTCAGAAATATTTACATTTAACCAACAAGAAAGCAAGTGAGTACGTCTATTTACAAATTAGGATAAAATGGAGGATAAAATCCTATAAACTGTGAAAACTCTTATTAATGTATCAAGTATTCAAACTGATCCCCATTTACTTCTTGGCAGAAAGCAAGAGGGTTTACAAAGTCATGTAAAACACTATCAATTATTTCGGGTGATTAGACGTATAATTTCATATCTAATTCTATTTTTCAAATCTTCTACTTTCTTTGGCTTCTCAAAATAAAGTTTATTTTTCAGGTACCCCCATAGAAAATAGTCGCAGAGATTTAGGTCTGGTGACCTGGCCGGCCACTCTATTGGCCCTCTTCGTCCTATCCATCGTCCTGGGAAAGAAATGTGGCGGTGCGCCGTCTTGCTGAAACCACAGATTATCTGTTGGGACAGCAGGGTCTTGTTCGTCTGGGTATAGGGCAGCCAAAGCAGAGATAAGATCTTCTTGAAGAACATTCAAATACCGTTGTCCTTTTAAGTTTTCTTCGAAAAAGTATGGCCCTATTATTTTATTTTCCACGATACCAGCCCAAACATTAATAGATTTACGGTACTGTGTATGAGCCTCAGTTGCCCATTGTGGATTTGACACTGACTAGTACCTATAATTTTGCCGATTTACGACACCGTTTAAACAAAAAGTTGCTTCATCCGAAAACAAAACTCGTAACACAAACTGACGGTTATTATTGCAAATGTTCATCATTTGCTCGCAAAATTGGTTTCTTCGATCAGGATCGTCCTCATTTAATTCGTGTATTAGTGTAATTTTATAAGGGTGGTATTAATTTGCTTTTAAGATGCGTTTTACTGACGTTCCGGCTATATTATTATCAACTGAAATTTGTGAAGTTGCATTGTTTGGATTTTCTTCCACGGAGAGCAGAACGTTTAAGTTTGTTTCTTCAGAAATTTTTGGACGACCTGATCTTGGCAAATCCCTAACATGACCTGAAGTTATGAATTTGTCCTCTATTCTACTAACTGTTGACTAAGAAATAGGATGGTTTGGGTATTTGGCATTAAACAGTTCACTTACTTCTTTTTGCGTGCGCACTCAACCCCCGTACCCTAGCATCATCAAAATTTCAATTCGTTGGGTTTCCGTTAAATTAGCCGTAATTTATTCTGATAAAAACTATTAATTTTCGAACGGACAGTGACATTCGAAAATGAAGATTCTTTACAAGTGCAACCGTGAAAGTACTTATTTGTTTTCTTGTTATTTAAATGTAAATATTTTGAAAACAGTTGAGTTTTGAGATAAGGTGTGTTATACGAAACGTGCTTGGAATTTCACCTATATTTCATAAATGCAATAAAAAATATAGCATTCCATTTAAAAAAAAGACCGATGACGTGATATCTTTTTTTTGTTCCACCCTGTTTACAAAAATTTATGTGAAATAATGCGCCTTAAAATAAAAATCGACGTGTCCGAGCGATTTCGCAAAAAATCATGTCTCTAATTTTTATCGAATTTATGCGGAACTCGGACACTGTATAATATTTCATTTCAGATTATTAATGCCCATGGAATTTCTTCAAGATGTACAGAATTTTAACGCTTTTAACATTAACCCTCCTCTACACTATGCCGTATCTAGAAGCCGAATATATCCCTCCAGGGCCGCTCTACAGATGTCCAAAAGAAAAATTATTACTACACCCCTGCACGTGTGATATAGAATCAGACCAAGGGATCTATGTTAGCTGTAATAATACCAATATAGCCAGCATGAGTTTGGCTTTAAACAACTTGGCCACGTTTGAATTGCCCGTGGAGGTTTTGACTATTAAAAGTTGCAATATTGGTAAGTTTTGTTTAAGATGAAAGTTTTAACTATCAAGTCCTAACTAAATCTAATAAATTAACCCTTATTATAATTTAAGCTCGGCTTTTCGGCAGTCTCCTGTACAAACTAAAACTCCGAATTCTAAGGATCGAGAACACCCCTTTAGAGACTATTGAAGAGTTTTCATTCCTGGGGGTTAACAGCACCTTAAATGAACTCCACCTTGTTAATTCTAGTTTGATGGCGTTTCCCACTGCGGCTTTTAAGGTACGAACTTTATTTTTACGTTAAGTTTGTTTTATTTATGTTATGCCCTGCTTTTGGTAAATAGTGTGTTTGCTGAACAAGTTAATAAAAGTTGAGTTTTATTAAATTGCCTGTAAAAGTTTTATTTTGAAAGTTTCTGTAATTTGAAGTGTATGTAGGTAGGACTTTTAACATTGATTTAACAATCATTAAAAATTATGACACTTTTTAATAATTTAAAATAAAAATTCTCATTTTTTATATTCAAGATTTCTAAGATATTAAGTTTGATAAGATTTCAAGATGATGATAAGTTTTACTTCAAAATTAATTAAAAAGTTCTTTTTAATTATTGATTTTTACGTAATATAACGCATTTTTAAAACTACTATACTAGGATATTTACATTTTTTTCCAATATTATAATAAATTAATATTTGCTATTTAGCTATATTTGCAAAACAAAAATAATCACAAGTTAATGAACAATGTCAAACAATGAAAATTGGCGAGAACATTCGAACAGGCATTTATTAAAGAGCCTGAACAAGATGTATTACCTACCCCACACTGTCCTCGTATCTTAAACTCAATAACAACAATAAATATAACTGAGGAAAAAATTAAACAAAAAATTCAAAAATTAAAAAACGATTCGTCTGCAGGTTTGGACAAATTAACGGCAACTATTCTAAAAAAATTCAGTGAAGTGATAGCTGCGCCTCTTGCAAAAGTTATAAAATACTCAATGATTAAAAACTCTGTACCCGAACAGTGGAAAGTCGCATCGGTCACGCCAATTTTTAAAAAAGGCGACAAGTTATCAGCAGGCAACTATAGGCCGATAAGCCTAGTATCGATTGTTTGGAAAATTATAGAGTCCATTGTTCGAGATAAAGTGCCAACATTCTTTACTAAAAATTATGTAATACCCAATATCCAACACGGATTTGTAAGGGGTCGCTCTACGATTACTAACCTGCTTCAATGCTTTAACCAGTGGATAGCAGTTTTAGACAAAAATCAACCAATAGATGTCATCTACCTTGACTTTGCTAAGGCATTTGATAGAGTTCCCACGAAACGATTGTTACATAAGCTAGAACATCTTGGCATTAGAGGAGAATTGTTTAATTGGATTGAAGACTTTTAAAAAAAATAGAAAGTTTAGTGTGAGGGTGGGGGGCACCATGTCAAAATTTTATCCAGTATCCAGTGGAGTCCCTCAGGGATCCGTCCTCGGCCCTCTCCTATTCTTGGCTTACACGTGTGATTTACCTTCAGAACTAAAATGTTGTGTATCAATGTTTGCTGACGACACAAAAATATATGCAGTTCCCCTAACTTCTCATCAACAATTGCAAACCGATCTGGACACTATTTGGAAGTGGTGCAGTGAATGGTTACTTCCTCTTAACGCGAACAAGAGTGTGGTGTTACATTTAGGAAAAAATAGTCCCCAGCTACCCTACCAAATAAATAACATGAACTTAAAAAAGTCGAATCTCATTGTGATTTCCCAGCATATTGCCTCAATTGTGAAACGTGCCAATTCTATGTTGTATCTGCTACAAAAGGCTTTTGTTAAAATTCCATTCCACAATTTTATGAAATTGTATACCACGTTTGTCCGGCCTATTATTGAATATGCAGGTCCCGTCTGGTGCGCGGACTTGGTGCGCGACAAAAATTTACTTGAATTGTGGCAGCGATGCGCTACACGATCTACGTATGGTTTGCGTATGCCGAGACCTACAAGCGAGAGACTTTCAAATGCAAACTTGCTAACTTTTGATAAACGAAAGCTTCGTGGTGATTAAATTTTTACATTCAGAATCCTGTATAATTATTTGACTTCGCAGTCATACTTTAAAATTAAAAAAAAACACATGTATAAAACAAAAACACGTCAAATGATTTTGCCTAATAGAGTGTTTGATGTTTGGAATTAGTTACCCGTAGATGTCATAACCTGTTCCTACTGTAAACTGTTTTAAGAATCGTCTGGATAAATTGGACATGTTTAGTGTTTAAATTTGAAAGCTGATATTTGAAGATTTATTGAAATATATTGTAATGCCTACTTAGTTCATAGAGCTATACAGAATGTAAATTCTTGACTTTTATCTAATAAAATAATAATAATAATAATAATAATAATAATAATAATAATAATAATAATGTTATATAACATTTCTAAAGGAAATCCTTTTCAAATTAAATCATGGTCACTCTAATTTATTGAATTCAATGATACATTATAAGTTTTGCGTGTTTCTAAAATTATGTCAAGAAGAAAATAAAATGAAATGAATAAGTGAAGACTCTCCTTTATACCCACTGAATTTGGAAATTCTATGTGTCGTAATAAGGGGGCCTCACAATGGAATCATTATCTAACACTGAGCAAAAAACATAATATATCCTATCTTGAACACTGATGGTATCGCTAACAAAATCCATAAGTCCAAACATCTTTGTGTGATTCGCAAACATAAGCAAATAACAATTTTTCTCACAAAAAAATGAAAGAAAATAATAGACTTCAATAGGAGCCTTGATGTACTCCTGATATAACTCGAATCGTTTTCACTCTGTTTTAGCAGTTGAACTGTTTGTAATATAGTTGCATAGCCAACGCAAAACATAAACCCGAATATTTACTTCTAGTTTTAGCTTTCAGTATATATCAAGACAAGGCCAATACTGTCAAAGGCGTTTTAAGAGTCCACAAATACAAGATCAACCTGCATTCCCTTATCTGTCTTTGTTCACATATTTACAAAGGAGCGTTTTCAAGTAGATTGGCATTCACCCATACTCATTGATCTGTTAAATCTCTAGATCTGTGGGTAAGATAGTATTACTGTACTGATATTTTCTCAGAAAAAATATTTGAAACATCATTAGGAGAAAAAAACGTTGTCATCAAAAATCTCTCATGAGGTTACAGCTATTCTTTCCTCAAGATCATTATTTGAAGAAAGTGTGTGAAAAGAGGATAAAAAATATTGTGCAATATAATAATAATAATAATATTATTTACATTATATTATTTAAATTCATTACAAACTTCATACAAAAAAAAACAAAGTTCCTAAACCTGGCGCAGTCTAGCTTTATATAGCTACTCCATTGAACCAGATCAGGGCGTAGTATAAGATTCACATTTCAAAGAAAATCCCTTATTAAACGCAATTAATTATAAAATTATATATGATACGTTATAGGGTATGTTTCCATAATGATGCCACGTCGAAAAAAAATTAAGAATTTCCTCTATTCTCTGTGTGCCATCATGAGAGGTCACGAAAAAAATAATTCTCTAACATTGAGCAAAAAAAAACAGGAAAAATCCTGTCTAATAGATCTTTTTAAATAATATTGGCATCTCGAGTGTGTTTTGCGACTCAGAATTGATTAAATTGATGAGCACATCGTTACATAGGGTTCTTTCGTTTAATATGAACGTATATTCATTATATTGTAAAAAATCCTGTGATACCTGTCAATAAAAAATATGTTAATGTTTAGTACTCTTTTGATGGAAAAATCTGTAATTTAATATCTCGAGGATGACATTATAAAGGTCGACATCTAAATAAGCAATTTTAATTTGCACATCCGTCACCTTTTTGTCATTTGCAAACATAAGTAAATTGCAATTTCTGTATTAGATATATGAAGAAAAATAATAGACCTCAGTGAAGCCGATTTTTTATAAAGCTACATAGCTACTGTAAAACGAAACCCCCCAATATTAACTTTTTAGCTTTAGCTTCTGGTATGAAGCAAGACATGGCTAACACTATCAAAGGCTTTCGAAAAGTCCAAAAAAGCGAAATCAACCTGCATTCTATTTGTGTCTTTGAATATCCATAATTTTGGGACAATCATAGTAAGAGCAGCCTAAAACTCCATAACTTGCCACTTTACTTGGCAAATTATAAACACTGGCTTCAAAAAGCGGTATTTACAAGATATTTATTCACCTTTGCGAATTGGTTGGAGACAGTATAACTGTACTGGTATTTTTTGACTGTCGAAAACAGCCTGAACACCATCAGAGAAAAAAAATATTGTGGTAAAGAACTGATGCTTGTAAAAACATCTCATGAGATCATAATATAGCGGGCTAGAAATATTATTCCTGCAAGATCAATACTTGGAGAAAGTGTGCAAAAAAGGATGAGAATGTACTGTATAGTTACTGGCGGTGTTTATCATACTCTTTCAGAAATTTGAATCAGAATATTCGGGCTAATGTGACTAGTACTTTGGAGATATTAAAAACCTTTTCTGGACCTCTGTCTAGAAGGATGATTATTAATATAGTATCTGATATATTTCAGATTTTCATAAATATTGTTTATAGCTGGAACTTTATGAGACGTCAAAGCACTGTTCTCAGATCATATCCAGTCTAGTATTTGTATTTAATTTGTGGTCAGCAGAAAATCCAGGCAATACCGGAATAACATTTCGAAGAATTCTTTTGACGTGTGGTCCGAAGGAATCTTTAGAGACATTATTTCTTTCGGCACGATTAAAAAAGGCAAAAGATATCGTTTTATTATTGAATAAAATTAGCTTATTCTATAAGACTAATATTATTTTCGGTTCCTTCGCACATTAAACCATTCAAGCATAAAAATCATTTGGACCGAACACCAGATTTTATTATTTTGATTACATTAGATCACACCATAGATCCATACTCTAAGACCGAATAAAAAAAGTATGGTTACTCCGAAGCCCTTCATTTCATTACATATTGAAAAATTATACTATGTTACATAAAATGAACACTAAGTGGTGAACTAAACTTGAGTAAATATTACTTACTTGAACTTAACTTTCGTCGTATTTATTCTTATTTCGTATATTCGTCGTATTTCTATCTTAGAGGGAGATTCTGTCTATAAGATCCTCTTGATGATTGAACATTGTGGCAGAAGCCACAGGTTTAAATACCTTGATGTCCGCAAATTTGAGGAATCTTTAACTTCCTGGACTTTGACCATTAAAATTACTGAGAGATTGGATCTCGCAAGTCTGAAGTACTTCTTTATAAGACCTAAATATTATTAGAGATTATTCAAAGATCTTTCCACAACTATACTAAAGCTCAAAAGCCAACGTAAGAATTAACCAACCTCTTCCAGCCTGTTGGGCGTACAGCAGCACAAAGCAATAAATGAGTGAGGATGTTAATGGCCTTTGAAAAGTCTAAATGTACAGTTAACCTACATTTTCTTTTTCATGCTGTCACCAATAAACCTTTTAATATTTTCGGTGCTGGATGTGTCAAAATAAAATCACTGAAACAAAAAGAGTATACAGTTCTATATTTTGTTACTTCATGTTTGTTACCTGACTTAAAAAAATGGAATTAAAAATCAGTTTTTCAAAGCAGATGAGAATTTACTGAAACTTTATCTATTAAATAACATGAGAAGTGGATTATCCAAAGTATATTTTCATTTATTTTATCTTTGACAATGATACCATATAACTGCTAATTTTCTTGTAACATTATTATTTAAATTGATTAAGTTCTTAAGAATGGAGAAAAAAGGCATAAATAAACTGACCATTTCATTATAGTATTTGTTGTAACTGAACCATCAAATTTACCATGATTATTGTTGCTTTCTACGTCTAGAAGGATAATTATGGATATCATGGTGTCTCGGATATTTAGTTAAGTTTTCTTTAACCTTCTTGTGTTATTCCGCATTTTCACTCCTATATTTATGATATCTTATGAAATTGCTCAACTTTACTCTAAAACACATAAGATTAAAACAGTTCATGTAATGTGTTTTTATAGTTTTTTCTCAAAAAGATTTTCCAAGCATTTCCTGAATACTTGGGAACTGAATACTTGAAATTCAGGCATACTTGCCTGAATTTCCCTCGCTTCTATCAGATGTAAGTTGTTTTCAGGAATGTTTTTTATAGTGATGAACCTTGACGAGAATCTGCACACCATATTTACTACCGCTCCTATTTTAGTTCTTTTCTGAGGTTTTTGGTTCTTGTTTCAAGGGTCGTTTTATCTCGTCATCAAATTTTTTGATATTATATGGTAACTTTCAGATAATTTGGATGCTAAACCTGTAATGATAGATCAACATGCCATTTTGATGTTGAATTTTCTAGAGATCTATCTAATAAAATTTCCTTTGTTGTATGGGATTATTAGAAGTATTATAAAATTATTAGGCTGCTATGAATCTTCTCTAATTCCTTTTATTGGATACATATCTTACTTTAATTGTTAAAGAATATTTTCTACTTTTAGCTGTATTTCAAGTACCAACTAAGCCATGGACAAATAAAAAAATAAATATTTCAAAATAAAAAATGTTTATTAATAGAACAAAACTGCATAAAAATAAAATAAACAAAGATAGGTACATTCTAAAAAATTCAAACTAACCTATATAATCTTTATTTAAGATGAAAAGTATAATAAGCATAAAGAGAATAGCAAAGGAAAATTCAAAACAAAACGAAAAAAGAACTCTTATCAAAAATCCATATATTACCAATATTATTTTATTTTAATTATAATTTTTTTAGAATCCCAAATATTTTTTTCCTTATAGGCTACAGAAGAAACGTAGCATATACAAGCATATACTTATGCCGTATAGGTTGACTGCGAGCTATTTAATTATCCGGGCCCATTGTAGAATTTTGAAACCTCTATAAATTAATTATTATATTCATCCTACACAGCCACAACTAGAGGTTAAAGCCATTTAGCTCCGTTTTCAATTTTGCTTGTTGAATTAAGATTTAAAGCTTCGAAGTGATTACTGATTGTGACACGATCTTTGCTTTTTTACGTTAAGGATTCAAATTATTTTAAACGCAAAAAAATCAATTTGTATGTCAAAGGTAGCATTAACACATAGAGAAATGAATATTAAATATACTTTAATTACTCTATGCTCATACTTTTAATTACTCTATGCGTTAACAACACAACTAACTGAAGGTGTTGCGTGCCAGTGCCGTATGGGCGCACCACTAGCGATTCTGTAATAGTGTAGAGTTTTATTTAAACGTTTTATGTGTAAACGTTTTTAAGTCAATATGATATAACCTCTATAAATCGATAATTTATTTATTCTAGACCTCTACAAAATTAGTGTTAGAAGGAAGAGCCATTTAAATTGTTATGCAACCGACATACACTGGATTCTTAGTTTTGGTTATTGAATTGGGTTTGACGGTTTGGAAGTGGCTATTGTATTTGTAGCCGGTTTCGAGAAAAAATAACTTGTGATTTTTGATTAATGAAAACTTAGGTGAAATAAATGCTCATGTATTATCGATCATTAAACTCTGTATTATAGTGCAAAATACTTAAAACTTTATAGCAGAAAAGAAAATATAGCACTTGACTCAAACTGTGGGGATCAAAACCCTGAATGTCACCGGGTGAGCTTAATAGAGAAAGTAAAAATTTTTTTACAGAAGAAATTGAAATTATAGAAAAATATACAAGGCAACAATATTACTCGGATTTATGGTTCCTAGAACGCCAAAAGCCCCTTACTGCATCTAATTTTAAAGCAATTTGCACAAAATTTAGCACAAGTGTAATGGAGATACCAAGCTTGTCAAGCAACTGCTCTATCCAAAAATATTGAATTCAAATTGCGCTAATTGGGGTAGGCAGAATGGGAAATGCGCAATTGATATATTAAAAAAAAATTATCGATAAAAACGTATCACCTTGTAGTCTGTATATTAATTAAAGCTATCCATACTCGACAGCAGATGCCTTATTAAGGATAAGGTGGGAATAAAATGTCCATTTAGTGCCAGAAACCTCATTCCTAAGGAAGAGAAGAAAACGAAGAAATTAATCAAAACCACGAATGGTTTCACCAAGTACAAGAGTTATACGTAATTGGAAGAGCATATTGCCGTTTTGGTTTTGGACGCCGTTCGGTGTAAAAAATAAATAATTTAAAAAAATTGAGTATTTTGCGACAAAATAAAAGATCAGTTGACCGATTTTTAATAAAGTAGTTACTAGAACTTGTGGTTCTGGAAAATCATATATTAAAATAAATGTATATGTGTGAAGAATTTTTATTGACATAAACTCGTAGATAGTCCTATGGTTGGAACCTTTGGTGTGGTGCTCAAATTACGAGACAGTTTTACCACTAACCAAAACTCTTAAATAAAACTAAAACTAAAAGGAGATTTGTAAGTAGTTTTAGTTTAGTTTTAATCTTTTCCCGAAGATGCTAACATCGTTTGCGAAACACGTGTCGAGGTTAAAAATAAAGATTATAAACTCAAGAGTTTTGAGTCTTTTTTAATCATACTTCAGTATATTTATAATGAAATAATTTTGCGTGTATTTTATTAAAAGCCAAGACATAACTAATATCTTTCATTTACTAAAATGGCGAATGGAGCTCATAAATGGATTGGTAGAGGTAGTGAATATCCGTGGCTTACGCGTAGTCCCGATCTTAATCCCTTAGATTTTTATTTCTGGGGCTACTTGAAATCACTTCTATATAAAAATAAAATAAATAACCGTCAGGAATTGTGGTAGGAGTCAATACCATTAGGGCCCAAGAAGAATCATTGTTTGGAGTCAGGCAAAATTTAAATAAAAGAATTAGACAATGTGTCCTAGTGGATGGTGAACATTTTGAACAATTCTAAAAATCAACAGCCTTTTCTAATTTTATCGTTGTTAATTCAATTTTAGATTAAGTGTTCATACGCAACCTAATACAAAAACGCGTTTATTTTGAAAACGGTCTACTTTTTGGAGATCAAAGAAGTATACCTTTTTTGACTAGAATTAAATGCTGTTTTATTATTTTCACTCGCAAATGTGCGTACAGGTAGGTCAAAAAAGTTATGACCACTTTAATTACTCAATGTTATGTATGTGGCGCCATCTAGTGGTAATGGGAAAATAGATATCATATTCGTGTTCCTCATCCCAAATAATAAAAGTACGCCAAACTTTAGGTTAATCTGTCCAGTGGATTCCAAAATATTTCAATAAATGTTTGGTAAAAAATTAGTTTTAAAACCCTGTAGAACGAAAACCAATAACATTTTGCCAAGCGATATTGAGCTCAAACGG
This sequence comes from Anthonomus grandis grandis, assembly GCF_022605725.1. NCBI lineage: Eukaryota > Metazoa > Arthropoda > Insecta > Coleoptera > Curculionidae > Anthonomus > Anthonomus grandis. Next base: position 16,184,071 of record NC_065549.1, read on the forward strand.
TTTATTTTCATGTCAGGTATCCTACATTAACCTATGTCCAATTAATTAAGGGACACCCTGTATTTTAAGTAAGTAAGTTTTCAATATCAATAATCAATACTTTTCTCCCCAAATGAAAATGCCAATCTTTGGTCAAGAGTTATGCATTTCGATGTGTTCACTCATCATCATCAGACTCTAACACTACATAGTTGTGACGTTTACATGAAAAAAATTCCAAAGCTTGGCATTTTCATTTGTAGAGAAAAGTCTTCTCGCCCTTCCCAACCCGCTATATTATAGCCACTCCCCATCAAGAATAGACTTCGACTTACTAAATTTTCAATATTTAAAATAGAAATATTTTGTTTAGATTTTTCCTTTTGTGTTATTCGCTAGCGAATTTTTCCATTATTCGAAAAATCGAAAAAGACCATTACAACTAGAACCCACCAACGCCCGATGGAAAATGATTTCCATTACGGATAACATCGTCGATAAATTTTTAATATCATCATCGTCGTAGCCGGGAAGACGTAGACGGGACGAATAAAATCAAAAAACATAAAACAGTTTATTGGTTGAGGGAAGATGACATCTCCACGGCACCGATAAAGAGAAAGTACACAAAGGCTATTATGGAAATACGCTCCTCACGACGAAGTTATATGGATCATTAAGAGTTTGAATTTTTACGTGAAGGGAAATTTCAATTTTTTTAATCTGTCGTTAGGGGATAAAAGTTAAAACTCACTACTTTAAAATTCTCTCTCCCTCAAAAAATTACCTACTTTGGAGATTCTTTTATCATTAATCTCTCTCTATCTGTTAAAAATCCCTGCCTTTCAACCATTGTGGCATTATCTAATAAGAAATATACCCCCTACAATAAACAGACTGTAAATCCTTATCCCAAAATAGAAACCAGGATAAAGCCAGATAAAGACAAGATTTATTTTTTTGCTGTATTTACTCCATTTTTCTTTTGTAAAAACCCATCTTTTTTAACCGGGAAATCCTTTGAGATATTTCGGAGAAGCTCGTTAAGGAAGGCCCGTACATGCGTGAAGAGCCGTTTAAAATATATTTGGGAGTTGTGAATGGGTTACTAAGGGAATCCTTTCGCGTGTGTTTCGTCTTTTTATTGTATTTGTTTAGCATAATGGGTTATAATACCGCAACTAACATTTTTTATTCAAATAAATTACTTTTTTGGTGATGAAATTTTAACTTGGCTTCGCTCCTAGTTGGAGAAGACTCTACTTACGTGTTTTTTTCTCTTTTTAAGACTCTTATAACCTGCTAGCACATATGCTTCTATCATAGTTGTTAAAAATCTTTGCTGTGTCATTTTTATGTAAGAACAATATTCTTAATAAAAGTATTAACATGTAATTGATTTTCAGATATTTTGATTTAAAATTATCCATATTTCTCCAAAAGTAAAATAATCTTAATATAAATTGCGTATCTTTATCAACATAAGGAATCTTTAGACGTTAGTTTATGAATATAACGATGGTTTAAAAGCTCATGACGGTACCTCTTGCCATTTAATCTTTTTGGAATAAAGAATAAAGTTATCAACAAGTATCAATACTAGATTTTTTTATAATGTTATTTGTATCCATTTAATTTTACCACAAGGTACAGTTCTTGGGCGATTAATCTTCTTAGTAGAAGGTGTCAATTTATAAAATTTCAATGCGAATATCTAGCAAAATAAAATAAAAATAAAAAAATGAGGCTTGGAATAACTCTCATAAAGGTTAGGGGAACTAGAGCTACCATATTTTTGCCATGAGGTGAGTTTTCCAATTCTCAAATTTTAAATTGCACCAGTTTCTTTATCACCTCAAATTAAAGTCCCAGGAAATCGGAAGGGAATAGGAAATTTCATTAATAGGTTATTCCATTTTTTTTTTGCAAATCTGCGGCCAATCCGCTGATTTCGAAAAGCATCATTAAGAAATTAACGGAAAGGCAAAACCCAGTGCGGCGGCTTCATCTTTCTTAGAATGTAAAACATTTTCATCTAGATTTTTATTGCATTAATATCCAACTAATTAATATCCAAAAGTTCTTGGATGATACGAGTTTAGGTTTGTAATAATTCGGAATAAATATTGCCATTGAGTGTGTTATTAATGAATAGGTTGTGAACAGTGCACCTAATATTCCTGACCATACTTAATTTTTTTCCGGATTCCTTTTCCGGATGTGTCTGTCCTTCCCTGCAGCAATCCACATTTTTGCCAATCTTCAATTAGGTTGGTTGCCGTAAAGCCTATCTATGTATATTTCTTCAAAAAGCCCTAAAAAATTTGGTAATTACTTTGTAAGCTCTATTCTTAACAGCAAGAATCAAAAGACGTTAAATGATACTGGATATGCTAATATATCTAAGCTTACCTTCTTAGAAGTAACATTTGCTCATATTTTAAAAATATTTAACTGTATCAAATACAGCTCTACTGGTTCAGATATTATAGTTTTAAGAATTCTATCTCTAATTTTTCTTCAGCTCATTGATGTTTTTACCTTTATATTTAACAAATATCTTTCAACTGCTCAATTTCCTAATCAGTGCAAATATGCTAACATAATTAATTAAGTGATGCTTTTGTTAATATTTAATGGCTATAAACGCTTGTTTATTAATAGTAAAGTATCAGATTATATAACGAATAAACAAGGTGTTACGCAAGGTAGTGTCTTGGGCTCTCTACTCTTCTCTCTACATACCTTTGACTTTCATTCTTCCAAAAAAACGTGTTTAATACCTAAATATATATTATTACATAAATGTTGTTCTTTTTTGTTTGTTTTTTTCGGAATTGAGTGATGGTCTTCTGTTTCTTCACTGTTACGGTTCGTTGTCAATGTCATTAGGCAAATGTCTGTTTTCTTGTTTACATCTCTGGTTCTCTTACTTCTGTTTAGTTTTATCTGATAATGGACTGGATTACACTTTTGCTCCCAGTTTTTCCATTTTAAACAACTGATTCTTCAGGGAGTAGGGATAACTTTCAAATTACCTAAGACTTCCACCCGTCTCGCTTCATCAAGTATTCTTTTTTAAACCGTTTTTCTATATTTTTCCACTGGTCCAGTTTCTTGAAATTTGTGACTTAAATTATTTCTAGGGTTCAATTTCTTAAATGCTTCAACAGCTCTTAATGCACCACAAGTTTTAGAGCCATAGATAAAAACTATCAAAACTATTTCAGTTAAATTAAAAAACCATGTCTGACTAAAATAGTATATAAAATGTTAATCTATGAAAGTATATTCCACGCATTAACCGAAGCGTCTAATTATATCAAGAGTTAAGACAAAGTGTTATTCAAGTAGATTACAAATTCTAAATGGTGTTTGTCAAAGCAAATTGAATCAATTTTCCAGGACACTAAAATTATTCTACTAGTACATGGTACCAGTCTCATTTACCTAAATATTCAGCAGTAAAACATTGGTGAACGACTATAAGAATGTAAAATATAATAGTTCAGTTAGTAACAACGTTAATAACAGTCAGTTTGTTCCCGTCTTTTTTTCACTCAAAGTTATATAATCCAAATTCCAGTCTTGCAGAAAAAGTAGATGTAAGGGACATTATGCTCTCATTTCCAGAGGGTTTTAATGCTATTTGTACATTACCATTTCGTCGGATGCTGGAAGTGTTACAAATTTTTTCTAAGAAAAATAATCATATACTTGTCTATGTTATAGCACTTTCACTAAGTAGGGATCACATTCCAACACATTTCTTGCCACGACTCTAATTTTCATCTTTGTCAACGAACTTTCCCGCATCTCTGATCATTCTGTTAATGTCATCGGATGTACCTCTGTCTCCGTATCTGGATTCTTTTCCAACTACTTGATTTTCTTGTCAATCGCCTTTTCGCCGTCTTCATTTTTTTCTTCCGAGCTCACTTTTGCTCCCACTTTCTCATATCAGACAGTTGGTTCTTCAGGAGGTAGGGATAACTTTCAAACAACACTTCCATCCGTGCCGCTTTATCAAGTGACTTTTTTTTTAACCGTTTTTTTATTTGTCACTGATCCTGTTTCTTTCTTACATTGAATCTACAGTTATTTAATTCTTACATTGTTTCTAGAGTTCATTTCGTTAAATGCTTCAGCAGTTCTAATGCACAAGTTTCAGAGCCGCAAATAAAAATTATCAGAATTATTTCAGGCAAATTGTAAGCCATGTGTGAATAAAAAATTTATTTATTATATTGATAATCAATAACTATTTGATAATTAGTTATGGATAATCTAATTCAGCTGTATTTCCCAAAGAAATGATTAAAAAAAAAACTAATTGTTCTTTTGAACAGCTAAATAAGGTAATGACGCATCTAGTCTTTTGTCGATGACACTCTTTTATATTATGAAGCCAAATATTTGATGGAAGTAGAGGTAAACCAAAAATAATTTATTTAAAATAACGGAATAATTGGTTTGACAAAATATAATTTAACACCAACATAGAAAATACGAAATATATAGTAATGACTAATTCTAAAAAAGAACATACCCTAATTTTTTACTAACTTTATCATAGAACAGCACCTAATTAATATACAAGAAAACCTTTATATAAAATATACAAATAATTTGTTGATATTGAGTAAAAAGTTGTAAACAAATAAAATAAATCTTAGACAATAAACAATTAAATATTATATTATTTTATATATTATTTTCGAGTATATTTTTACATTCAGTATGGAATGCTAAGTTGGAAAGGAGCCTGAAACACATCTGAAAAAATTAGAAGAAATTTAAAAGTCATAATTTTTTTTATCTGTAATATATTATACATGTTATATTATAATATTGCATAGTAACACGATTAGTATAATCTCTGTATGTTGATAATGTGTTGTAAATAAATATATCCAGAATAACAAAAAGAGTATTCGCAGGACGTTACGTTATGTAAAGTGCTAGCTGAGTCATGTCTAGAAACATATCAAGAACCATTATTAAAAAAGCAAAACTGATAAGAAGAGAGAATAGCTGGAGATTCCTACAAGAGTTATTGTAACAATTTGGAAAATATGCATTTGGCTATTATGTATAAAACAAAATACCTTGTAAATCGCTAATTTCGGCTTTCAATGCTTTAACTGTTGCAGGCTGCCGCAGTTGAATCATATAAGTCTGAAGGCGTTAAATCGCAAGAACGTGATAGCCAATTTTGGTCACCAAATCGGTAAACTACCAGGAACAAGCTCGTTAATATTTCACGGGCATTGTGCCATGTAGCACCTTTCTGTTGAAAGCACATGTCGTCAAGATCAATGCTTCCAAATGAGGGACAAACTGTATTATCATAGCACGATAACATTTGCCGTTCAGCGTTATTGCATTACCGTCTTCGCTTTTGAAGAAAAACGGTCCCTCCAGACCATACAGTGACACATTGTAGATGCATTGCGACAGTTTTGCCTATTAATAAGGTGAAAATGGGCCTCATCATTGAAAATGATTTTGTTCGCAAAATAAGCAGGTTGCTCTAGGATACAATTGGTAAATTCTCTTCGCTGTTGTTGAGTTCAATTTAGCTGGATTGAGCTGGATTTTGTAGGGATGCAACTGTAAATCTTCTGTGAGAACGAATTGACGTCTCCAGAGTTTCTGTCACATTCTTGCGAACTCCGGTGATGTTTTGTTATGAACGACTTTTACGAGTTCGTATCGTGTTTTCCACATCACTGGAATCGAACCAGTACTTACGAATTTTTTGATTATTCTTTTCACAGTAGAACTAGGAATATTATTTTGATCGAACATTGGACGCAATCACGAATAGTGGCAATTAAACTGTCACCATTTCGATAATACTTTTTGACAATCAGAACACGTTGTTCTACCGTGTAACTGTCACTCCTTATCCTGTAATATTCAGCAGTAAAACATTATAGTGCGGGAGCTGGCGATAGATTTGATTTCCAGATTTGATTATACTACATAATCTCAAGTATTATTCCAATCGAGTCTTACAGCCGGAGGGGCGTTTAACCCTTCTCCAAGGTTACTTAGTTTTTGAATACGGGGACAATTCGATTATCGCTGACCTTAATATAATAAATCTGGCAATTCGCGTCTGTAGCAAAGTTGGTCTGGTATGCAAAGCCTTAAAAACGCCTAAAATTTTAGTACTGGGATTAGCGAAGATGGTGAAGAATTAATTTTCTTTCAAGTTGCCGATGAAGCCGGTGATGCATGAGAAAAACCATCACTTCATCCACAAGAGAGATCCGATGAGTGTCGACCAGGAACCCCACAAGAGTGTCGGATAATGACACAGGAGCTAGGCTTATCAAATGAGCTTCTAACCTCAACCCACGTTGTCAAATGAGCTTCAGCCTGAAACATCGCAGCAACAAACACAGGAACAATCACCGACCACTTGCGTATGTATATTCTGGACGCAGCAAAAAACATAGAAAGGTCACCGTCAAAATTTAATTATAAGTAGCGACATAAAAATGATTTTAAATTTCAAAGATATAGCTTAAAACAATAGTGATAGTACGCTTCTCATGACAATTAAAAAAATTATGGTGTATCATATGCGATTTTTATTGTTATAATTTATCAAATAATAGTTGATAGAGTGTAGGCTATAATAATGCCTCTACACGACACTGTAAGTATTATTTTTCAAAATATCGCTGACAGCGTTATGTGTTTCGAAAATTCCAGCTGATGCTGATGAAAGCGATCATAAGAGCTTCAGAAAAAAGAAGGGGCACTTTTAACACAATATGGTATGACCTGAAAAGTTACTGCCTCTTAGAAGTACAGAAGGTTTACTTAATATCGATGTTTTTAGAAATAAGCACAAATTAATTTAACGTAGATGTTGTCTCATGTTTTGAATATTTCAAAAACACCTATGCTGGTAGGATTTATTAATTTAATTTCAAACAATTAATTGACATAATAAACACGCTCGTATTTTATTAACTAATTATCTACGAATACTGCAGTAGTCAAGCACACAATCTTCCAATGCCTCAAAGTTTCAGATAAATGCAATGAACAGTATATGCAGGTAAGCTATGATTTAGCCATCGCGAAAGTAGCATTAAAGTTGCGGTGTACAGAAAAACGGCACTTTGATCGATTGTTTGTGCATTTAGGCCAATTCCATGTCATATTTTAAACCGATCAGAAAATGTATGGAAAATTGTGATAGAACTAACGTATTTGTTAATTTAGATATGATCTGCAAACTTAACATTTGAACATTTGATGAGTTTTGCAATTTTAACATTTGATGAATAACAATAATGTGCGAGTCATCGGCTCCTCAAGACAACATCTTTAGCTTCATTTTAAGATCGATCATCCTCTCGAATACGAGATATATAAAAATGAAACTTTGAGCAGCAGTCACTGCAAAACACCGCAATATTTTATGATTTACATTAATCTTGTTAAGTATTATTTGATGCTAAGTTCTAGTATTACAGCAGTGCATTTTGAATGCCTGCAAGACTGACTTTGTGGTTAGATATACATTCAAGACCTACATTTTCGGCTATATTTAAACGAATAAGGTATAGCTTATGCAAAAAGATATTTACAATGAAATGAGTCACCAGAACGATTTCATTAAGTATGGTAGACTGCATGCAAGACTGACTACTCTGCCAACAGATATGCATGCAGGACTTCCATTCTTTGAAATTTGAAGGTATACACTATACCTATGTAAAAGGGCATTTATAATCAAATAAATCATCGTACAAATTTTATTATGCAATTGCATTCGTTTAGCTTAGCATTGCCACTCGGGTGCACTGCAAGACCTCATTTCCTATGGTTTACACGACTCCCAAAGCCTAATATAAAAATTTAATCCATAATCAAATTGTCCCAAAAAATCTGTCGCTAGCTTCCAGTTCTATTGACGAAGAACCGTCAGAATACCTATGTTAAATATAATGGCTCACTTAGTAACAATGTTAATGATATAGTTAGTTTGTTCGCTTCTTTTTCTCAGTTAAAGTTATATGACCCAAATTTCAGTCTTACAGGAAGAGTAGATATAGATCACTTTATGACTTCATTTCCAGATTTATGCTATTAGTATATTACCATTTCACAATATGATATAATATAATATGATGATGAATATAATTTTGACGTAAAAATTATCTGTTTCAAGAAAAATTAAATAAAAAAGGTAATTTCAATTCAATCAAACATCAGCAAATCAATGTGCATGTACAATGTATTTTGGCAAATTATGTACAAACATTATGAGAAAAGCTTGGTTCCAACCTTGAGGTATTCCAAAATTGAATTTGTAGAATTCTACCGATTTTTTAATATGATGTATCATACGCTTCCCTTGCCACTCAAGACTGCACCCATTCTGCCAAATGAAAATTAAACGGATGAAAGCTATTCGTCTCTTGCCGACGAAAGTTATTTTAACCCCAGTCCTGAGAATTAAATGCGCTTTGATATTTTATACAGTGCTTTTAAAGTAATTAGTCGTTTAGTAATTAGGGATCCAGTTAGTTGCAGAGGGTCCTGGTTCGAATCTCGTCTATGCATTTATAATTTTTTTAATCATGTAAGTATATGATAAATAAGAAGTTGTTGAATCACTTGTTACTTATGCATGGTCTAAAATCATTTACTACTAATTTTTCCTATTTTTTAGATTGGGATCAATTTTATTTTGTTATCAATAAGGTTTATTTTTCTAGCTTTCGCCACTTTATATATAATATACTATATTTTCTGTTTCTTTAAGTCCTAACATCAAGACATGACCTAACGTCAAAAGTAAACCATAAACTGCAAGAATATGAGCAAAATAAGACGACTTATTGAACAAAAATTTACTTTTATTATATTTAAAATAATCGTGACAAACTAGAAAATTTATATGCGTAACGTAACGTGCTATTCAACCGTTCTTCTTAAACTGTCCTCTCGCTTTTTCGTATTATGTAAGCCTAGTCCCCAAAATAAACAAAACTAGTCTTAATGGTGTCTCGAACTCGAGACCGAATCCGCAATAACGCACGTGGTCGACATTGACATCGCTGATGGTGCGTTATTTCTTACATTCGGCCATCATGCTTAAAACAATATTTTTGTAAAAATGTCATAATATCCATCGATTTTTTCATAAACAAGTCGTTAAGTAAAGATCCTTCGATCTTTTGCATAAATATACGTCACTATCCGTAAAGATCCGTTGATATTTTCGTTTTGGTACAAATTTGTTAATCTTTTCGTAAAAATGTCAATAAATCGAGTTCTGTCGATCTTTTCATTTTGGTAAAGATCCGTTGATCTTTTCGTAGAAGTGTCAATAAGTAAAGATCCCTCCATCTTTCCGTTTTGGTATAAATCCGTCGATCTTTTCGTTTTGGTAAAAATCCGTTGATCTCTTAATAAAAATGTCAATAAATAAAGATCTATCGATCTTTTCGTTGTGATAAAGATCCGTTGATTTGTTCGTAAAAATGTCAATAGGTAAAGATCCCTCGATCTTTTCGTTTTGATAAAAATCCGTTGATTTTTTCGTAAGAATGTCAATAGGGAAAGATCCGTCGATGTTTTTGTTTTGGTAAAGATCTGTCGATCTTTTTGTTTTGATGAAGAATTGTCGATCTTTTGGTTTTAGTAAAGATTCTTTGTTTTTTCCGTAAAAATGTCAATAGGTAAAGATTTCTCGATCTTTTTGTTTTGGTAAAGATTCATCGATGTTTTCGTAAAAATATCAACACGTAAAGATTTGTCGATCTTTACATTTTGATAAAGATCTGTCGATCTTTTCGTTTTGGTAAAGATCCGTCAATCTTTTTCGCTTTGATAAAGATCTGTCGATCTTTCCGTTTTGGTGAAGAATTGTCGATCTTTTCGTTTTGGTAAAGATCTGTTCATTTGTTCGTAAAAATGTCAATAGGTAAAGATCCGTCGATCTTTTTCGTTTTGATAAAGATCTATCGATCTTTCCGTTTTGGTGAAGAATTGTCGATCTTTTCGTTTTGGTAAAGATCTGTTGATTTGTTCGTAAAAATGTCAATAGGTAAAGATCCCTCGATCTTTTTGTTTTGGTAAAGATCCGTTGATTTTTTCGTAAAAATATCAATACATAAAGATTTATCGATCTTTTCGTTTTGATAAAAATCCGTTGATTTTTTCGTAAGAATGTCAATACGGAAAGATCCGTCGATGTTTTTGTTTTGGTAAAGATCTGTCGATCTTTTTGTTTTGGTAAAGATTCGTCGATCTTTTCGTAAAAATGTCAATAAGTAAAGATCCCTCCATCTTTTTGTTTTGGTAAAGATTCATTGATCTTTTCGTAAAAATATCAACACGTAAAGATTTGTCGATTTTGCATTTTGATAAAGATCTGTCGATTTTTTCGTTTTGGTAAAGATCTGTTGATTTGTTCGTAAAAATGTCAATAGGTAAGATCCGTCGATCTTTTCGTAAAAATGTCAATACGTAAAGATCCGTGAATCTTTTTGTTTTGGTATAAATTCATTGATCTTTTCGTAAAAATGTCAATAGATAAAGATCCGTCGATCTTTTCGTTTTGTTAAAGATCCGTTGATTTGTTCGTAAGAATGTCAATAGGTAAAGATCCCTCGATCTTTTTATTTTGATAAAGATCCTTTGTTTTTTCCGTAAAAATGTCAATAGGTAAAGATCTCTCGATTTTTTTGTTTTGGTAAAGATTCGTCGATCTTTTTGTAAAAATGTCAATAAGTAAAGATTCCTCCATCTTTTTGTTTCGGTAAAGATTCATTGATCTTTTCGTAAAAATATCAACACGTAAAGATTTGTCGATCTTTGCATTTTGATAAAGATCTGTCGATCTTTTCGTTTTGGTAAAGATCCGTCGATCTTTTGCGTTTTGATAAAGATCTGTCGATCTTTCCGTTTTGGTGAAGAATTATCGATCTTTTCGTTTTAGTAAAGATCTGTTGATTTGTTCGTAAAAATGTCAATAGGTAAAGATCGCTCGATCTTTTTGTTTTGGTAAAGATTCGTAGATGTTTTCGTAAAAATATCAATTCATAAACATTTTGTCGCTCTTTTTGTTTTCATAAAAAGCCGTTGATTTTCTCGTAAAAATGTCAATAGGTAAAGATCCCTCGATCTTTTTATTTTGATAAAGATCCTCTGTTTTTTCCGTAAAAATGTCAATAGGTAAAGATCTCTCGATTTTTTTGTTTTGGTAGAGATTCGTCGATCTTTTTGTAAAAATGTCAATAAGTAAAGATTCCTCCATCTTTTTGTTTTGGTAAAGATTCATTGATCTTTTCTTAAAAATATCAACACGTAAAGATTTGTCGATCTTTGCATTTTGATAAAAATCCGTTGATTTTTTCGTAAAAATGTCAATAGGTAAAGATCCGTCGATCTTTTCGTTTTGATAAAGATCTGTCGATCTTTTCATTTTGGTAAAGATCCGTCGATCTTTTCGTTTTGATAAGGATCTGTCGATTTTTCCGTTTTGGTGAAGAATTGTTGATCTTTTCGTTTTGGTAAATATCCGTTGATTTATTCGTAAAAATGCCAATATGTTAAGATCCCTCGATCTTTTTGTTTTGGTAAAGATTCGTTGATGTTTTCGTAAAAATATCAATTCATAAAGATTTGTCGATCATTTCGTTTTCATAAAAATCCGTTGATTTTTTCTTAAAAATGTCAATAGGTAAAGATCCGCCGATCTTTTCGTAAAAATGTCAATAGGTAAAAATCCCTCGATCTTTTCGTAAAAATGTCAATAGGTAAAGATGCCTCCATCTTTTTGTTTTGGTAAAGATTCGTTGATTTTTTCGTAAGAATGTCAATAGGGAAAGATCCGTCGATGTTTTTGTTTTGGTAAAGATTCGTCGATCTTTTGGTTTTAGTAAAGATCCTTTGTTTTTTTCGTAAAAATGTCAATAGGTAAAGATCTCTCGATCTTTTTGTTTTGGTAAAGATTCGTCGATCTTTTCGTAAAAATGTCAATAAGTAAAGATCCCTCCATCTTTTTGTTTTGGTAAAGATTTATTGATCTTTTCGTAAAAATATCAACACGTAAAGATTTGTCGATCTTTGCATTTTGATAAAGATCTGTCGATCTTTTCGTTTTGGTAAAGATCCGTCGATCTTTTTCGTTTTGATAAAGATCTGTCGATCTTTCCGTTTTGGTGAAGAATTGTCGATCTTTTCGTTTTGGTAAAGATCCGTTGATTTGTTCGAAAAATGTCAATAGGTAAAGATCCCTCGATCTTTTTGTTTTGGTAAAGATTCGTAGATGTTTTCGTAAAAATATCAATTCATAAACGTTTGCCGATCTTTTCGTTTTCATAAAAAGCCGTTGACTTTTTCGTAAAAATGTCAATAGGTAAAGATCTGTCGATCTTTTCGTAAAAATGTCAATACGTGAGCCGTAAATCTTTGTTTTGGTAAAAATTCATTGATCTTTTCGTAAAAATGTCAATAGATAAAGATCCCTCGATCTTTTTGTTTTGGTAAAGATCCGTTGATTTGTTCGAAAAATGTCAATAGGTAAAGATTCCTCGATCTTTTTGTTTTGGTAAAGATTCGTAGATGTTTTCATAAAAATATCAATTCATAAACATTTGTCGATATTTTCGTTTTCATAAAAAGCCGTTGACTTTCTCGTAAAAATGTCAATAGGTAAAGATCCGTCGATCTTTTCGTAAAAATGTCAATACGTAAAGATCCGTGAATCTTTTTGTTTTGGTAAAAATTCATTGATCTTTTCATAAAAATGTCAATAGATAAAGATCCGTCGATCTTTTCGTTTTGTTAAAGATCCGTTGATTTGTTCGTAAAAATGTCAATAGGTAAAGATCCCTCGATCTTTTTGTTTTGGCAAAGATCCGTTGATTTGTTCGTAAGAATGTCAATAGGTAAAGATCCCTCGATCTTTTTATTTCGATAAAGATCCTTTGTTTTTTCCGTAAAAATGTCAAAGGTAAAGATCTCTCGATTTTTTTGTTTTGGTAAAGATTCGTCGATCTTTTTGTAAAAATGTTAATAAGTAAAGATTCCTCCATCTTTTTGTTTTGGTAAGGATTTATTGATCTTTTCTTAAAAATATCAACACGTAAAGATTTGTCGATCTTTTCATTTTGATAAAAATCCGTTGATTTTTTCGTAAAAATGTCAATAGGTAAAGATCCGTCGATCTTTTCGTTTTGATAAGGATCTGTCGATTATTCCGTTTTGGTGAAGAATTGTCGATCATTTCGTTTTGGTAAATATCCGTTGATTTGTTCGTAAAAATGTCAATAGGTTAAGGATCCCTCGATCTTTTTGTTTTGGTAAAGATTCGTAGATGTTTTCGTAAAAATATCAATTCATAATGATTTGTCGATCTTTTCGTTTTCATAAAAATCGTTGATTTTTTCGTAAAAATGTCAATAGGTAAAGATCCGTCGATCTTTTCGTAAAAATGTCAATACGTAAAGATCCGTGAATCTTTTTGTTTTGGTAAAGATTCATTGATTTTTTCGTAAAAATGTCAAAAGATAAAGATCCGTCGATATTTTTGTTTTGTTAAAGATTCGTTGATGTTTTCGTAAAAATATCAATTCATAAAAATTTACCAATCTGTTCGTTTTCATAAAAATCCCTTGATTTTATCGTAAAAATGTCAATAGGTAAAGATCCCTCGATCTTTTTGTTTTGGTAAAGATTCGTTGATGTTTTCATAAAAATATCAATTCGTTAAGATTTGTCGACCTTTTTTGTTTTTATAAAAAGCCGTTGATTTTTTCGTAAAAATGTCAATAAGTAAAGATCCCTGGATCTTTTTGTTTTAGTAAAAAATCATTGATCTTTGGTAAAGATCTGTCCATTTTTCCGTTTTGGTGAAGAATTGTCGATCTTTGCGTAAAACTCTTCAAATATTTTTGACGTAAATGCTGACCCACGATTATTAATCATTCGACTTGCCACACCAAAAAGATATATTATATTGATAACGTGTTTTGCCTTAACGTTTCTCATGCGCTTTATAAGACAAAACTTAGTAAAAGCATTCACTATTACCAGGAAAAACTTGTTTTTTTCTTGCTTGTTCCTCAATCCATCCATTGGTACCTGTCCATTAAAAAGTCCACTTTTGTCACCCACTTATCCACCGTAATATCGTCTTTTGAATAGTCAAACACCGGGATGGCTTGTTCATCACTTTGACACATAGCGGCAGACGTAGACCGCTTATTTCGAAATTCGTAAGGGTCTTTTTTTCGCATTTCTAATTGTTTTTTTAAAGTCAAAACGGTCATTTTCACTATCCGTACTCGTACAACTACTCATAGATGTCGACCGATCGCGTGTTCGTTTTCCGCGAGACCGTCAGTCATGTCTATCGCTCTTCGACTTTTTGTCAATTTGTTTTTTCCATTTTAACCGAGTCAAGATGAAAAAATTTGACCGGGGCCTTAAGGCTGCCCAATTAGCAATTTTTCGACGCGACAACGTTGCAAATTGCAACGCAACGTTGCATTGTTATGTTGTCTTAACCGTAGAGACAACCCCGTTTTACACCAATTTGAAAGAGGTTTTTTTTGTTGTCTCAGCGGTATGCAGTGACTGCCCGTTAACTTTCTAAACGCACTTTGCAACGTTTTTAGAGTTACTGATTTTTGGACGGATGGACGCCATAACCACAGAAAAATCAATTACTTTTTTAACAATAAACTAATAGATAACTGCAGTAGGCAGCTACTCCAAAAATACAACCTTTTTAATCCATCTTTTAAACAGTCCTTATTAATATTTGTTTTGTATGTAGTTTAATATAGTGAATTCAAAACGGGTAAAATACCCGTTAAACAAAAAAAATTTTTTGTAATGTTCTGGTAAGTTCTAAATCTGTATTGTTATAGCGAATAAGCTCTTTTTTAAAACTGTCTTGAATTACCTGATAATTTACACTGACATCGCTGATGGTTCCTTATCTCTTACAAAACCATAATTCCAATTAAAAAATAACTTAGAAACTTGTTTTCTGGCGGACCTCATCCACAAAACTGACGAAGTTTTTATACTTCCCAAGACGTCCAATTTTTCCATCGCCTCTACCTGGAAATAACGCGACGAGGGAGAAAACCTCCCCTAGCCCTGCTCCTCTTAGAAAACTTTTTCATTTCTCACTCCATTTTTAAACGTATTACACGAAATAAATTCAACTCTTCCGCGCGAAAAAGTTCCACGAGCAAGAGATTTAAGGTGGCGGAATGAAATATCGTCTCCAATAAGTGTCAGAAGGAAGAGATTTTCTCCCTGACCGCACCGCTCGAAATTTCAGCACTGACGTTAGGATTTTTATTATGTGTTATTATTTCGACGCCCAAAGTGCGAGAAAATTTCATTTCTCTCGTTTTCATGTGTGTCTGGTGTGTGAGCGACAGAGGGACATTTTCACTGTAAAAGGGCGAAGAAAAATTAAATTTGTGTCGTGTGTTTTAACCATAATTCATTTATTTTTAAATGAACGTTAAAATTAGAAATTACATTTCAAGGTTTCATAAATTAAAAAATAAATAAAATTATTGAATTTTTATATAAAGTCTCCCTTTGATTAAAACTATTAATTTCTTTCCATACAGTGAGGACGCGCAAGTTGGAACAAATTCATTTAAAATTCAGGGGTATGTTAAAAAAAAATGCTCAGACACGTCGATTCTTATTTTTTGTTTTTTGATGATGAGTTCCTGCCTACAGGGTGAACCAAAAACTAGCAATGACCATTAATTTCAATTTTTTAAACGGAAACACCTATTTTTTATTCCATTTTTGAATTCTGCATAGAATTTTAAGTATATTTTGTTAACCATGTCTTATACCTAGTACTAACAATATTAATAAATTTGGAACAGTTTGGGTCATTTGAGCATATTCAAACATGTTTTTTCATATTCTTTTAACAGGCATATTTGAATGTTGACAGCTTGTCACCATTTTATCGCATGGAAATAGTTTGTATTACTTTACGTAAATTTCAGTAAGTGTCAAGTGCAGTTGCAAAGTTTAAAAGTATGGCGCGTTTAACTGAAAAACAAAGAATTGAAATTTTGATGATGGTAGGATATGGCGACAAGACTCGAACACAGGCCGAAGTTTGTGATCTGTTTAACAATAAGTACCCGAAGAGGCCTATTACACATTCGGTAGTAAGCAAAATTAAAATTAAATATAAAAAGTTTAGAGATTTTGGTCATGTTAGAGACAAATATGACCTGGACCGTCCCACGCTTCCAGAAAACAGACAAATAGATATTTTGATCGATTTACAAGAAAATCCACATAAATCAACTCGACAAGTTGCTGCAGATCAGTCGGTTAGTAAATCATGTGTTCTAAAATATTTGCATAGGAATAAATGGCATCTATATAAAATTAATTTAATTCAGGAGCTTATTGCAAATGATCACATCCGCAAAATAGAGTTTTGATAAATAATGATGAATAAACGTAATGCAAACCCACAATTTTTAAGTAAGATTGTTTTTTTCGACGAGGCAAGTTTTTTTTAATGGTTCTGTAAATAGGCAAAATTTTCGTTATTGGACACCAGAAATCCACACTGGAGTATGGAAAGTCACACACAGTTTTCCAAGAAGTTAAACGTATGGACAGGAATTGTGGGCACGTCAATTCTGGGTCACTATTTTATTGAGGCCGCACTTACCTCTGAAAAATATTTAGAGTTGCTTCAAAATCAGACTCCTAGTTTAATTGCACTTTATCCAAATGGTGAAAACCCATTTATACCGGCAGATTCGATGTGGTTCCAACAGGATGGTGCCTCCTCACACTATTCACGAGAACAGTACGAGATTACTTTACCAACATTTTCCCAAATAGATGGATTGGAAGGGGAGGGGGTTTATTGAATGGCCAGCAAGGTCGCCAGATTTAACCCTATTGAATTTTTATCTATGGGGTTATCTAACATCTAAAGTTTATTGTGATAAGCCTGAAAGTTTAGAAGACTTAAAAAATAGAATTAGAGCATACAACAAAATTTAATCGCAAATTTCTTAATAAATATTGAGGTTAGGTATAGGACATGGTATACAAAATATACTTAAAATTTTATACAGAATTAAAAAATAAAATAAAAAATGGGTATTACTATAAAAAAAATTAAGTTGATAGTCGTAGCTCATTTTTGGCTGACCCTGTATAAATGAATTCATCATCAAAAAAATCGCGACGAAAAAATAAAAATCGACGTGTCCGAGCGTTTTTTCTCGAACACACCCCTGAATTTTAAATTAATTTGTTCCAACTTGTCGTCCTCACTGTATATTTTTTCTTAAATCGATTTTATAAATTCCAATAATAATATATTTTTATTTTATTTGCACATATCGAGTTTCCTTAATCTTAGATTAAGAAAAGAGGGAAGAAGCTTGTTGGATAGAGATCCTATAAAAAGGTTATCCTTACTAATGGTAAACGGGTGTTAACAAGTTAATATTATAAACAAAATTTTTTCCCTTCCTAAATATTGAATTCCCTCTTTTTTTTACATATAATAATTAAAGGTTTTTTTAATTGATAATCTTTATAAATCGGATACTCGTATATAAATAAATTAACATAAATAAAAGTATAAAAAATATATTTTCCCCTTAATAATCATGACGTTACCATTATATATATTTGTTAGACAAGATTTGCAATATGGATTTGAAATATTAGGCTTAAAGGAATTTAAATTTATTCACCTTCCTTTCTTATAAAAGGCTTCAATGAGATACTTTTACAATTTTTTTTTGTTACAGTAAAACCTTGCAAAGATATGACATTTGTATATGGACTAGTGACACTAATATTAACCTTTTCAATGAAAATGATGAAACTGAAGAGTAGCAACATATTGTGAGTGAACAAAGCTTTATATCAGCCGTAAATGAAGTAACGCCTCCCAATAGTTATTCTCGTATAGATGACATCTTTGTAAAATCGAAAATTCCTTATGACCGTTTTCCAATTACACTTGACATTGCAGCGGTTCCTGATTTAAATGTGCAAAACAAGTCGGAAATTATGAAAAAATTTACTTACTTACACAAGGACAAATTAAGAAATATTTTAAAATGATGTGATAATTGGAGTGTTGTGTATAGTGTCCCTAATACGTTCAACATAACCTAATTCTTGATGTAGCAACCGAAAAATTTGTCTTATGCCTAAAAACATTTATTGCATAAGAGCAGATCACAGATAGATGTTGTAAACTATAGACCAATTTCTTTATTGACTACTATTAGTAAAATATTTTGTAAGATTTTATAGTGCTGTTTGTTCAAATTGTTAAATAAATATGACATTTTATCCGAAAGGCAATATGGATTTATAGAGGGTATATCGACTGACGATGCTTTGGCTAAGGTGAAAAGGTTCTTTGTGTGTCTTTAGACTTAGCTAGGGCATTCGACACGGTTGACCATACTATATTGTTGAACATTCTGGATAAAAGTAGTATTAGAGGAATTTCTTTAGCTTTATTTAAAAGCTACCTAAGAGATTGAATGCAGTGCATGGATATAGACAGGACCATTAGCTCACAAACGCCAGTCACTGTTGGAGTACCGCAGAGCATAATCTTAGGGCCCATCTTGTCCAGTCTATATACCTGATGAAATTACATGTTTTGCAAATGATTCTGTTATTATCTTCAAGAGTCGTCCTAGGAAGTTTTAAAAAGGAAATCTGAAACTGACTTAATAAACATCTTTAAGTGGTTAATCAAAGACTTAGACATAATTCTGATAAAATATTCTTTACGCTCTTTGGATATTGAGCTGATTCTTTGCCTTAATTTAATACTTTAACAATGTTCCTTCCCGGTAACGAACTACAAAATGAAACATATCTAACCAATAAGTTAAAATCCTGCATAAATAAATTTTAAGTTTAACGCTTTTAACACATACAGGGTGACAATTTAAAAACTTAAAATGACCATATATTAAAAACGAAAAACTGAACACTGAAAACAATTTCTATAAAATGAAGGGGGACCAAAAACAAAGAGCATATTTTCTCACCCTTATTTCCAAATCGTTGGACAGGGTGCAAGAGGGACAAAAATCTTAAATAGAAAGGGAGGTTAAGTGACATCATCTTCAAGCTGTTTAAAAATATTTTCCAATAATACTATAAAAAGTCACACTTTAGAAAATTATTCTTTATCAAAGAAAACAATAAATAAAAACACATTTTTAAGATTTTTTACTGTTGTTTAATTAAATATTGAAAATGCTTTCCGTTATTTGGAAGAAAATAATAAAGCCTTTTTTCAAATTTTGGATATAGCGTGGCATTTCTGAATTACTCTATGCTGGAGTTGCTCTAGTGACTCAAGTTGCGTTTTAAAAACCACAGATTTTAGGTGACCCCATAAATAGTCAAGGGGTTTTACTTGTTATTTGTTTATTATTTTATATTCTTGTGCGGTTTCTTAACTTATAAATTCCAGAGTTTTGATAAATATCGATTTATACAAAACTTTTTGGGTTTCCTCTTAATTTGCATATGAGGAACATTTTTTATTATCAAGTGGAATTTGTAAAGTATATTTTAATCATAAATCATTTCGTTTAAATTATTTATGGCTTAAATATATTTAATCTTTAAATTAATTTTTTTTTGGATATCCTAAATTAAAGAGTAAATCAGATAATTCTAATTTTATAAAGTAGTCACCACTAAGTGATAATTATTAATTTTTTTATTTTAGTTTTTATATATTTTTGCTTTCAGCTTATTATTTTGTAAATATCGATTAAATGTTTTTTTTTCACTCCTAAAGTTTTTTTATTTGTATTAATAATTCATCTGGATTTTCCTCTTCTTTTATTCATAAAAAACTTTTTTTACTGCAGTGGGAAAAAGTGGAATTTGAAAATTTTGTTTTAAGTAATTTATTTTTAAATAAAACATTAAAATTATAAAATTATTACAATTTTTTTTTAACAATAATTTTATTATTTATAGAATTTCAATTATTTTCGATTTGCAAGATCTAAAGACGAATAACGTAAAATATATTATTTGTGGTTAAAAATAACTTTAAAAATTTAATTTTTCCCTTTATAGTGGAAAGGCTTTATCGTATCAAAATAAAAATGAAAATTGGGATTTCTATCTAAAATTCGCACTTATCATTTTTTATTGAATAATACATCAATACTAATACAAATAACAGAGAAAAACAATTTATTGTTAAATTAATATATTATGTGAATCATTAAGAGGTGAATAATTTATAAAATTACAATAATCTGATTTATTTTTGATTTCAGAATATCTAAAAAAAAATATTTATATTGTTGTGTTTTAAACATAAATTATTTTTTGTCACTAAAATTGCGTTAATAGTTATGTCAAATCTTTATAAAATGAATTGTTGAGAAATACAACCTTAGCTCCCAAAACTCGGTACAAAATTATTTATTTATTTTACCCAATAATTATTTTTCTCATCTTTTTGATTTTTTATTTTATATAGTACAAAAAATTCAAAGCTTCGTAGTCGTTTTAATTTATTTTATATTATAAAAAAAAAGATAAATGTAGATTCAAAAAAATGTTTTAAAAATTTAAATTTGGATTCGGTTGTCGATTTGTTTTTGGATCTTTAGTTCATTGAAAATTCATTTACCTTTTTTTAAATATAACTGTGATAAGAAAAATATATATGTATATGTTCTAAGAATATTATCAAAATAAATCTAGCAAATATAAGAATTTCGACACTAGGCGTAGTTATCAATAAATTTAACCTTTTTTTACTACTCACAAATATAAACGTCATAATATTCTTGTTAAGTAAAATTTATAACAGTTATTAACTCGTTCTTTTAACTTTACTTTTTAATATATCCTTACCTCTATTCCGAATTAAAAAAATTCGTTATCTTGTTCGTTATTTTCACTAGTTTTTCCAATAAATTTGGCCGTATGGCGTCAATGGTGGCTTGAAAATTGGGTTCCAGTACTAAAAGAGTTGCCGATTTGTTACCATAAACCAATGATTTAACATTAATTATACACAATTTATTTTTAAATGAATCATTAAAATTATATATTATATATCCTTAGATATCGTAAATTAATAAATAAATAAAATCATTGAAATTTTTCTGAATAACAAATTTAAGTTATATGAAATTGCAATAATTTTATTTATTCATCAATTTACTAAGAACAAATAATTTAACATCTTATTGTATGATTTAAAACAAATATTATAAGTATTTATAGTTAAAACACACTTTACAACTTCCATTTTTAAATCCACATATATCATTTTTAATGCATAACCCATAAAAAGTAATCGAGAGACATTAACGAGGAAGCCAGCTTTTAGGACTATATATTTAGAAGTTGTCACCAGATTGTTTTTGCAATAAATCGATGATTAGGCGAGCTTTATGGCAAGAGGCATTTTGCTGTAACCAAATGTCGTCGATGTTTGAATGAATCATTTGTGGAAAAAATCATTCAATATGACTCGATAGCGTTCGCCATTCACCCTAACGGCAGATTCCTCCTAATCACGACAGAAATAAGGACCCAATGAATAATAATGTCGCCAGTGTATAAACCGCAAAATAGTGATTGCAGTAGTGATGTAATAGTGACTCGTTGTAATGGATGTAATAGTGAGCTTGAGGATTGTCTTCGCTCTATATACGACAATTATGTTTGTGGACGAAGTCATATACCCAAAAATGAGCGTTTTTTAGCGTAGTATTCCTCATAGTCGAAAGGCAGTTTTCTTTAACACTTACAGCTACATCAGCAATATTTGCTTCGATTCAAATAAGTACTCCTTGCTGCTTTGCCATTGAATTTTGGCATTTCATAACTTTCATAATTCGTATTCTAAGATCGAAATAAATGAGAGGCACGCTTTATTTCTAGTTTTCGTATTTTTGTATGTACTTCTCCAAATCCTTCTTCAACTGATGCTTCGACGTGGGTCATTAGTTTTCCTTGCTTCGTTTTAAGATCCTCTCGAGGTCGTGAATATCGTTCCTCTTATTTTTCTCTGTGGTTTTTAAGATGCTCTTCTTGATCGTTTTTAAGATCTTAACGAGGTTTTTTTTCTACTTCGAATCTTTCCTCTTGTTCATTACTTTGTTTTTCTCTCTGTTTGTGGTTCCGTACGCATATTTACATATACGGTCCTATACGACGGCACCAGGGTGCTGAAATGTGTTAGCTTTTGATGCCTACAATTACGCTACCAACGCTAACTGCTTTGCCTTGTTGATGGTTTTGAACTGAGAATAGTAAAATTAGTGCAAAAACAATCAGAAACTGCACAAATTTCTTGCGCATTAGGCCAGTTATGTTAAACATATTGAAAAACGGTATTGAAGAAGTACTCTATAAACTTAAAGTAGAGATTAATTTTTTGAAAGTAAATTTTAACATAATGATTTTCCAAATTTTACTGCACAGAAATGTTAACACAGTTTGACATTGATGGCTGTCAAACCATACACAACCACCATCGAAACGTACCATGTAGCTAAATAAACACCAACAATCAAATTATTGTAATTTTTTATAAATTAGTCACTACTTATTAGTAATAATTATGTATTTGTTTATTTTATTCTTTATATTGTTATAATTTTTGCTTCGTCTTCTTTTTCAGTTTGGTATTTTTTAAATATAAATTAAAGCAAAATGTTTTTTCTCTGTCCTTAAATTTCTCTTATTTGTATTAATAATTTATTTGTTATTCGTTAAAATAACTTGAAATTCGTTAAATTTATAAAAAAATCTGGAAATCTTACTAATTTTGCACTATTGAGGCAGAAAAATAGAATTTGAAAAATGTGTTTTAATTATTAATAATTTATTTTGAAATTAAACATTAAAATTAGAACTTATATATATTTCCTTATATCTCGTAAATAAAAGATTAAATGTAGAAATTAAATTAATACTAGAAACAATTTTTAGGAATAAAAAAAATCTTTAATAAATTGACTAACCGAAAAAGGAAATAAAAGAAGGAAAGAAAAAAAACATATAAAGAACAAAATGAATAAATGAGTAATTATTAAAATGGATTTACAAAATCTAAGAAAAAGTAATTTATAGTTTTATTCTATTTTAACTATCGGGTAGGCCATCTTAATATATGCATTCAAATTGCTCCGAAATTAAACGAGTTATAGAAAAATATTTTAGACGAAATTTGTTTAGACAGGACAAAGAGAGACATGTATCTATGGAGCACATTTTGACCTTGAGGTCGTTTTTTAAGGTCAATTCAAGGTCAGAATAATTTTTATAAATAGGTACCTCTATTTCTTGTAGAGGATTCGAAAAAAGCGGAAAATTGTATGTTTACAATGGTATTTTAAGCTTTGTTATCGTAGCCTTGAAAAGGTCAAATCAAGATCAAATTACAGAAAACTCTAGATCATTTTTGTACGAAAATTACGCTGGGTGGATTGAACGAGGAGGTCCGGTTGCAAACTTATTCAATATGATCTCTACAGATTTTTATTTGTGGGGTTATTTAAAGAATATTATTTTACAACAACGACCTACGATAAGAGACAATATTCGATTCGTGAAGACAAACTCTTTTAAGCACCGTACGCACATTTCATAGTCGTTTAACTTTGTGTCTTCATGCAAATCGAGGCAACTTTGAACATTTACTTCGTAGTTAAATTCATGAGAGGCAAGGAGATTCACGCTAATCAAGCACCCCAAAGAAAACAGAACTTACTACGTCCGCGTCGTCGTTTCCAAATAAATGAAATTACTCCAACCTGAATATGATCTTGATAATTGACCTTAAGGTCAATATTGTTAAGGATATTTAAACATTTCTGCTTGATAGACCTGCTAGAGAATTTTTAAAATGCTTAATTAAAACAGGAACATTGATAAACAGCTTTTTATAATTTTACCTTGATTTGACCTACGATAGCAAAGTTTGAAATTTTGAATCGCCTACAAAAAATATGGGTTCCTATTTAAAGAAATTATTCTGTCTTCAAATTGACCTTGAAAAACGATCTCAAGGTCTAAATGATCTCCGCAGATACATGTCCCCCTATGCCCTGAACAACTTTGGTTTTAAATGTTTCTGTATCTCGCTTACTTTTGGAGCAATTTGAGTGCATATATTGAAATTGCCCACCGTGTATAAATAATTTATGGTTAAAACATGCTTTATACACTACAAATTTTATTTTGTCCTCTCTTGGCAGTGAAAAAATGCTTCTTTCAACAAATTAGGAAAAAACCCAGAATTTTTTTAAATCTATATTTACGGAATATATACAATAAGAAACTGTACAATAAGGAATAAAAACAAGTTTGGCGACGCAAAGTTGTAATTACCAATGATATTACATAACTATTTATGTAATTTTAGAGTCCTGTGGATAATCTTATAGAGCTCGAAATATCCTCTACTAAATAAAAGGTTTTTTGTTTCATTTGCAGTTTTTTATTGGATTGAGTCAAAATAAAACATAAACTCTTTATAAGTGTCGATATTTCAACCTTTATAAGACCATCCTTAGGACACTAAAATTTTGTAAGCAGTTATGTAAGATCTTTATAAAGAGGATCCTTTGATTATTACAACTTTTAGTCGCAAAGGTTGGTGCTGAATAGTTTCTTTATTTTACTCGTTATTTGTTTTCTCCTATATCCCCTTTCTTAGGTTTTTATTTTATAAATTTCAAACTAAATAAAAATACATTAAAGTTTCTTAACTCTATTAATAATACCTTTGATATTACTTAAAAAAATTATAAATATAGATTTAAAAAATTGTTTTCCTCTTTATTTCCACATTAGGAACATTTTTCAACTTTAGGGATATTCTGCAAATACGACAAAAAAAATGTTAAAGTGTGCTTTAACCATAAATCATTTATTTTTTAATGAAATATTTTCTTAAATGTCATAAATTAAGAAATAAATCAGACTATTGAAATTTTGTAATTTAGTTACACCTTAGTTATTTTTTAAATGGTAAAAGCTATAATTTAAGAAATAAAAAAGTAATAATTATAAAATTTCGATAAAAAGACTACATCGGCGAAAATGTTTCAATTTTATAATTTCACATTATAAAAAAAATTGAAAATGATGCAGATATTAGAATATGATAAAGAATTTATATTTAGATCATTTTCAAATAAATGGTAAAAAATTATGCTTTAATAGGCTTATTTATTTTATTATCTAAATCGTATAACATTATATGGGATTTTAACATGTAGTTTAAAAATCATTGATTTTTAGAAATAAAGGTATTCGATTTTTCTTTTGATTTTAAGTTTCTTGAAAAGTTTGCCTTAATTATTTATGTATTACTTTTATTTAACCTTTTTAAATAGAACCGTAGTAAAAAAATATAATAAAATCATAATAAATTTCTAGCAATTGGAAGAATCTCGATATTAGGGGTGGTCATCGATAAATTTGACCTTGGAAATTTCTGACCAAAAAGTTTTTTAGTACAATACTATCCCTTGTATATCACCCCAAAGATCATCAAAATATTCTAATAAGTAAATTAGTTTTTTAAATTCGTTATTTTTTTATTTTCTCCTTTTTTTGTATGTTAAGTTTGAAATTACTTTAGCTTTCTTATTTTTTTTTAGTTTTCTCTTCATCTTGATAAGAAGCTAGCGATTAAATATCTCAAGAACTATATCAACTACAGTTTTTTGGTTAATTTTATTATATTCAAAATCCTTGGGTTTATCCCTTATAATCCCTTAATAGTCTTTTAACATTGAAGATTCTTTTTTTTTGAATACCCACTACTGGACATGAAAACTATTACGCAAAAAAAGTTTTTCTCGTTTTTGCTTTAAGGGCACTAAAAGTCACTGTGTAGAAAGTTTAGGTATTACAGCACCAAAATTCCAAACCCAGAATTTTCAAATTTGACTCTTCTGATCCTAAATTCAACAGCACATTTTCAGAATCTTCAGTAGATTTAGAGGATTTAATTTCATTTGTAATGTTTTCTTACAATATTATATCAGATTTGTGATATAGACAGGGCTATGATGATTTATATAAAATAACAGAAATGTTGACCTTGGCTATCTCAGACTTATTATCGTGTACTCATAAGTCTAGTGTAAAGAGAAACAAAATATATGAATTCATCATTGATTTTCAGTTAATTAAATTTACTCAATTCTTTCCTAACTGGACCAAATTTATTTCTTCCAGCTAATCCAAAGAAAATATAACTGCACCTATTATTTAAAAACTTCTAAGTTTTTTTATTATTATCATCTCAGCATGCATTTTTTTAATAAAAACAAGTAATATTTCCTTAAACATAATATTTATTTTTTATATTATATGTATATTTATTTATGTTTATATATATATTATTTATGTTATCAGATAAACTCAAAGAACGAATACAAAATTAGGAATTTTCGTGAACAAATTTTACAGTAAAACATTTTCAATCATTAGAAGTAAAAAACGATACAAAGGCTAAATGCTAACTAAAACATAACAGACTTAAGGCTCCAAAAAAAAGGATATCTGAAAATGAATGGAAAAATAGTATGTAAAATTTGAAAAACTTGGTGCCACCAAATTTGCAAAATATGGTGCAATATCACTAAATTGTAATATATCAGAATCTCAAAATACTAATATAATTTTTCTTACAGATTTTAGGAAATTTAACTACACTTAATATAAATGGCCATAATATAACAGACATACCAAAAGATGCATTTTTTGATAGTGAAACTGCTGGAAAGTTGCTAAAGCTTTATTTAATAAATGGACCATTAAAGACGCCTCCAATTGAAGCTTTACAGCCGTTAAGGTAATTATACTATTTAATATTACATGCTATCATTAAAAATGATCAAGTATGTACTCATGGTTCTTTTCCAAATGAATCATTATTGAACTTTGAGGTTTTTGTAAATACTTTGGAAAAATTCTGAACACCATTTTAGTAAGGGTGAATGATCATTTATAACATTGAAGAGATCGGCATATTAGTCACTATGTCTAATGACTATTGAACAACTTGTAATTCATTCTTTGTCAATAACTACAAATAAGCTAAAGAAATATTTTCTAATCGGTTATAATTTAAAAATTTCCAGGATCTTTTTAGTTTCAACGATAATTGTTATAATAAAGAAAACCACAACTTATAAGATGTATAAATCAATAATTTATTATTTTGTGTTATCCAAAATACAATACTTTTATAAGATACTGACTTGATTATTGTTGATGATGCTATTTTACATTATATTTATAGAAAACTTAAGACTTTGGATTTGCATGGCAATCAGATCTCAGAACTGAAAAGAAATCAGTTTAAGGGCCTCAGGGATGTTGAAGTGTTAGATTTGAGCTTCAACCAGATTCCAAAGATCGATTCTAGCCATTTATCGGATTTGACAAAGATGGGATGGTTGAACGTTTCGAATAATAACTTAAAAGAATTGACTAGGTAAGATATATTATTATTCATTTCATTATGATTGTGAGCTTATTTTTAGTAGATTGATAATTTAATGCTAAAAATAATTTTTTTGTTTGGAAATAAGAACTGGATGGGTTTTAAAAAATTAGTGGGGAATTAGATAAATTATCGCAGATTTCGACTGAGATTAAAGCAGATTTTTCAAAAAAAAATATTTTAAAAGTCTATAGTTTTTCAAAATTTTTATAATAAATTTTTTGTTTGAAAATAGAAATCCTTTCCCATGAGCTAATTTTCATGAAAATTAAAGGAATATAAAAGGTATCTGTCAGTCTATCAAATAAGTATAAGCAACCTAAAATTTTGTTTTCTGTAGGAATTTTTATAGCATGCAATAATGGTTTCTTTTTTAGTAATTAATTTGAAAAAACCTCTTAAATTCAAAAAAAAAATTATATAGAATATTCTTCTATTTTTTATATAGATACAATATGCTTCCAGTACGATATGCTTCTGTCTTACTAATTTGTATTTATTTATACAAACAAAAATTCGTAAAAAGACAGTGTGTATTTAAAAATGACGATATACATTTTTTATATATCAGCATTTATTTTTAATTGGTACAAATACTTAGTTATTTTTTTAAATATTTTGCACAATATATATCTAATTATATTTATATTTTTTTAAATTTATATATATATTCTTTTTATATATACGCTTTTATAATTTAAATTTAAAGTATTCTAAAATTTTTTATTTATTTAAATATTTACTAAATATGCTTTTCAGTCTACGTAATTTTTTAATTTATCATTTTACCTGTTTGCTTCCTTTCTGTTATTTTTTCTATAATTTTTTAATTGTTGCTATATAAGACAATTTTTTCTCCCAATTGCATTAAAATTTGTAAATACTTTAAAGTAGTTTTATAATTATAGGCTATAAGTTTTAATGCAGTAAAACAATAGCATTTCTTCCATACTATGTATAATTTTTTGTGGGCAGTTTTTCTTAATTGGTAATTAAAAATATTAATTTATAGTACACATTATTAAATAAAAAAAACTTTATATCTATATTTTTTTAATTACAATTATAGGATTTTGTAGTTACATAATATTAATAGATTCTTAACCTTTGACATTCTCTAATGTATTATTTTTCCTTATTTTTTTTTTAAATTGTATTTTAAAATCAATTTATTTTTCAACACTGATTCTTTATGCTATTTAAGTAGTTTTGGCACAACACGTTCTTTTCCTGAATTCTTTTAATATGTTATTTATTTAATTAAGTTTTATTTATAGGCACAAATTTTAATTAGAATTTAAGAAATATTAATTTGCAAACAATGACATTGCAGCACTAATTTAAACTACAATTAATAAATACATTTGATTTATATTTATTTATACATTTTATTCTTATATTACTGTTAATTTATATTATATAAAAAAACAGAAATACAATTCTCAAACATTTAATTTTCTTCAAAACTTGTGAATCCAAAGAGAATTAATTTATTTAAAATTAAAATTACTTCCTACTTCTTTTCATTTGGAAACAACAGGAAAAATTTATTGCTTCTCTACTTTCGTAACCTTTCTACTAGAATTGTAAATATTTTTTAAAGTAATTTTCTTTATGGGCACTAATTCTCATTGGAAAATTAAAAAAGTATTATACAACTATCCATAACTTCTATTGCTTGTACAACTGTAATAGTGTATGTAATTTAATATAAGTTTATATTCATAGATTCTTATTGGTAAATCAAATATTATCAATCCGTAAGAATTTTTTTCGAGAATTGAAAAAATTGTGAAATATTTATTTAATTAAAATATTTTTTTAAATTTCTCTTTTTTTTTATTATATAATTTTTAATAACAAATATAAAAAATATATTGACGAAAACACTTGCAATTGCAATTGTAATTATATTTTATTTATGTCAATAGAAACTATAAATGGTTAATTCAGAACCATCAACTGATAATTTCAATTATTGATTTTCAAGAGTTTGAAATTTCAAATTTTTAAAAAAATATGTAAATATTTGAATATTTTTCGGCAATTGAACCTTGATTTTCTCTATGAGCTTTTCTCTGTAATTTCTTTAACGTCTCTTTAATTTTTTTGTATTTGTCGGCATTTATTTATAGACACTGATTTTTATTGGCACTTAAATAATAACATTTGACACAACTTGTTTAGTTTCCATAATTTTCTTAATTGGCTATATTATTCAACTAATTAAATTTTATTTATAGGCAGTTATTTTTCATTCGAACTTAAGAAACATAATTCGAATTTAAGAGTTGTACAAACTTTAAATTTTAATCAATAATTTAAACTACAATTAATAAATAAATTTAATTTGTGATTATTTATATTCTTTCTAGGTAATAATAATAATTTATATTTTGTTAAGACAAAAAAATACAATTCCCAAACTTCTATTTTTTTTTTAAATTTGTCAATTTGTATTATAGGCACTGCCTGACAAAAATAATATCAATAATTGTTTCTATTTTTATATAATTTCCTAATTGCAATTCCAAGTATTTTAAATAATTTTTTCTTTTACTTACGCACTATTATTACTCATTAGTATAAAATATATATCATTAAAAATATTTCTTTTCTTCTTTTTGATATAATTCACAACTGTCTAAATATTTATTTCTTTGCCTTAATTAAAAAAATTGTTTATTTCTAATTAAGTTAAAATTTTTTCCCTAATTTTTAAATTGCTATTGTAAGTTAATTATTAAAAAAAATTGTATTGGCATTTAAAAAATGAATTTAATGTGCCAATTCTTTTTTTTTCCAATTGTAATAAAATTATAGTTATAATTAATAAACTATCAACCATAGCAAACCATTTTTCAGTTGTAATTGTGGGAATCAGACAGAATTAATTCATTTAAAATTGAAATTTAGGTGCTAATTTTTAGTGGCAATTAAGGATATTAGACAAAAATTATATATTTTTCTGTCCATATTTTTTAATTGCAGTTAATTAAACTTACAGGCTTAAATCCTTGAAAACGGCATTAATTCTCAATTGGCAATAGCAGGACAAAATAATTGATTTCTCTACTTTTCTTACCTTTCTACTAGAATTGTAGACATTTAAAGCAATCATTTTATTTTTAGATTTATAGAACTTTTCTTAGATTTTTTAATTATAATTCTAAGTATTTAAAAATAATTTTTAAATTTGAAATTCTCTAATTCGTTTAATTATTCATTTTAAAATAACTGTATATGTATTCTTATTGGCACTTAAATAATAAAATTTGACTAAAACGTTTTTTTTCCAGTATTTTTTTAAATTGCATATACTAATAAATTGGATATTTGCATATTTATTTAATTTAATATTATTTACATGTTCATAACTGGAATTTAAGAATCCTTCATTGGCAGTACAAACTCTGAATTTTTGTCTATGTGTCAATATTAATTTATATCATCTAAAATTCTAGAAACAAGAAGATATAATTTTCCAGCATTTCATTTTTATTCAAAATTTATTCATTTATACTATGAACGATATTTAACGTAAATAATTGTTCCTTTTATTCCATAATTTTTTGATTGCAACTATACGTAATATAAAATATTTCTTTATTCATAGACTTTTAATTGGTAAAAATGCATATTTCTTTTTTTAAAAGAATATTTTTTTCTTTATAATTTACAACGGCCAAGTTATTTTTCCACAATTTTTTATTCGCCACTATAATTCATTTAATTACATTTTTTAATTGGTTGTTTTTCGTAATTGCAACTTTAAAAGATTAATAGGCAGTACAAACTCTTAAATTTTTTTCAATAATTTTTGAATTATTATGATAAGAATTCAAAAAGAATTTGTTTAATTAAAATTGAAATTTAAGTACTAATTCTTAGTAGCAAATAAAGAAATTTTTTTAGCTCATAGATACTAATTCTGATTGAAAAATAATCAGAAATAATAAACAACAGTCAATAATTTCTATTTCGTATATAATTGTAATATTTAAATTAATTTAATCTAATTTTATATTTAAATTTTTTTATTGATAAATAAAATATCATTAACGTGTAATAATAGCTGTTCCTTTTTTCCATAATTGGAATGGTTTGAGGATTTTTTTAAAAGAATGTTTAATCGACAGTTGAAAATGTTGTTTAATACTTTATTAATATAACTTATTTGTTTGCAAATATAACCTTATTTGCCAACAAATCCTAGTAAATAAAAATGGGTAAAAACAACTGCTTTTTTTTTTGTCCATAACTTGTTAACTGTAATTGAAACTAAAAAATCTCTTGTAACTTGAAATTATAAATTAATAATTCAGAAACATCAATTGATAATTTAACATTTTTTATTTTACAACAGTTATTTGAGTTTGGACAAATATGCTTATAGAATTTATAGACAATTGATTCATAACCTTAAAATTCTCTAATGTGCTTTTAACTTAAAATTTTTCTAAATTGTATTTATCGGGATTTGTTTATAGACACTGATTCTTACTGGCAGTTAAACTATGACATTTGACACAAAATGTTTATTTGTCAAAAATTTTTTAATTGCCATCTATTGGCAAAATCGTTTTTTGCCAGTTAAACTAGCATTTGTTTCCATAGTTTTTTAATTACTATTACAATTAGTTTAATTACATTTTTCAATAGTAATGGTGTCGATTAAAAACAATTTGTTCAATTAATGTTGACATTTTTAGGTACTAATATTCTTAGTGGCAACTAAGGCAAACAATTTTTCCAGGTCCTTTCATTGTAGTTTATTAAATGTAAAGACCTAGATCGTTAAAAACGGTTATGATTGTCAATTAGCAATGGTAGGAAAAATATTTGGGTTCTATACTTTTGAAACCTTTCTACAAGAATTGTAGACATATTAAGTTATTTTGTTTATAAATACTAATTAATTATAATGCTAAATATTTGTGTTGACAGTGATTTTTATTTGGAATTTAAGAAACACTATTGGCCGAACCAACTTTAATTTTTCTATAATAAAAATCTATAATTTAACCTACATTTAATAAATAATTTTTTTTATATTTTAATATTAGTTAATATTTTCTAGAAGTAAGAAATACAATTCTGAAACTTTTTTACTTTTCTTTAAAATTTGTCAATTCATATTTTAGGCACTGCTCATTGTTTCTTTTGTTCCATAATTTTGTGATTGAAATTAAAAATATTTTTAATATTTTTTTGCATTTATAGGCTCTGACTTTTATTTGGTTTGGATGTATCTTTTTATTTCAATATATTTTTTTTTCTTTATAATTTGCAACTGATTAAATATTTGTTTCTTCTCAATGAATTTTCACTTACTCTCAAATAATACATATTTGCTTCTCTTTTGTTTTAATAACAATTGTTGGATACCTAAATAAATTTAAAGGCGTTATTCTTTAATTTGTTGAAAACGGTTTTTTGCCAATTAATGTGGCTTTTTTATAATTTTTAATTGCCATTATAGTTAAAATAATTTAAAAAAATATATATAGTTTTTTTTATTGACGTTTTAAAACAATAATTGCTTACACCAACTCCTAGTTTTTTTGCTATAATTTTTTAATTATAATTGTGCAAATAAAAACAAAAATTAATTGTTTGAAATTAAAATATATATTGCATCTGTAAAGTAGCGGATAAATTCAACTAAAATGAAATGGACCATTTCTGAAAAAAATGCCCGAACCCGTCTATTTTAATATTTGGTTTAGGGTGTTTCTACGTGGAAATTATGGCACAAGTAAATAGTGGTTACATAAGCAATTTTGAAAGAAATATGATAATATAATGTAAAATTAAAGAAATACTTATCTAAATTAAATGTTCGGATTGAGCACTGTTAACAATCTGACAATAACCAAGGCGATTTAAAAATTCTTTTTGAACGTTGTCAATGACATATATGGAGTAATATTTATAATTTCCTGGCATACACTTTACTTTTTAAGTATCGTTATAAAAAGTAATCGAGAGGAGTTAAATCTGGCGATCTGGGTGGCCATTCAATGAACCCTCGTCTACCTATCCAACGATTTGAAAAAACTTCATCTAGATAATTGCGAACGAATAAAGCATAGTGTGACGAGGCTCTATCTTGCTGAAACAAAAAGATCACGTTGGTGCATGTCTGGTTTTTCCAAATCCGCATACAAAGTTATCAGAGTGGGGATTAGATTATTTTAAAGAAAGTCCAAATACCTCTCACCAGTGAGAGTATCATCATAAAAGTAACGTCCTAAAACTTTTTCTTCGACCATACCGCACCACACATTGACTTTTTGAGAGTGTTGTGTATCACATTCTGTGAACAAATGAGGGTTTTCGGGCGCCCAGTATCGACAATTCTGTTTGTTCACATGTCCGTTTAGAATAAACATTGCTTCGTCAGAAAATATTATCCGTTTTACAAAATTATTGTTATTATTATATAATTGCAGCATTTGCTCACAAAATTCATTTCGGCGATCAAAATCATCTTTCGATAGTTCCTGAAGTAAGAGTATTTTTTAAGGGTGGAACTTTGCTTTTTTCAATACTTGCATTATGCACAGTAGATCGCGATAAATTAACATTAGAAGCAGTGTCTGTGATTGTGGCTTTGGGATTATCTTAGACCGTTAACAGAACGTTAAGATCATCTTTTTTAGTTATTAAACCCCGACCAGCTTTTTAACTATCCCGAACATGCCCGAATTCACGAAACTTTGTTTCAACTCTGCTAACCATGCTTTGGCTAATAGGCGATCGATCAGGATGGGTTGCATTAAACAACTGAACCACCTCCTTTTGAGTATGCGAAATATCTCCGAAACCAATCATGCATAAAAATTGTTTTTTTCACGTTCGGTTAATTTTATTATATTTCATACAATAACAGCAGGTAATAAAGCGTAATTACTAAAAAACGCAGGATGACACTGATTTCGCCTCTTAAAAAGAATAAACACTACTTGCAAATGTAAAAATACTTCAAATAGTTGCACCAAAATACGTTGACTACTTGACACTGACAACAACAATGACAACAGCATCTAAAAAACCAAAATACTAACATTTAATTTAAATTAAAGGTATTTCTTTACTTTTGTATTTTATCATAGTTTTTCGTTCAAAATTGCGTATATAACCACTATTCATTTTTACCTTATCCTTAGTAAAAAATGCATTCTTTCTGATTCTGCATTAAAAAATGGTAGTTTTCATTTAAAAAATATATTGATGACATCATATCTTTTTTTTTGCATCACCTTGTATATTTAATTTCTAAGTAGAAAAACACTACACCCAATATTAAAATCGACATTTTTTTCAGAAACTGTCTATTTCATTTTTATTGAATTTATCCGCTACTTTACGGATGCACTGTATGTACTAATTCCTAATTGTAATAAAGCCAAAAATAAAAGATCAATGATTCTTAACTGGTAATCGCAGGAACAAATAATTCATTTCTTGATTTAAAAAAAATACTATTGTCATGTATTTCTAGTTCTTTTTCTCTTTAATTTTTTAATTATAAATTGTAAGTATTTTCAAATAATTTTATATTTAGAGATACTGATTCTTATTGGCAAATGAAACAATATCAGTCTGTAAAAATTTAATATTATTTTTTAATAGATGTTGTTGGAGGAATTTTTTTTAACATGATACTTAGTCGATGATTCAAAAATAGTTATTGAATACTTTGAAATAATTTTAACTGTAGGTATTAGTTTTTTTCTCTATAATTTGCTAATTGCAATTGCAATTATAATATAATCAAATTTTATTTGTTCACAAAAATTCTTATTTGGTATATTAGTTTTTTTATTTGAAATTAGATAGGAGTAATTTAAAAGACATGGAAAATGAATTTTATCTTATCAATTTCTAATAGGTAAATAAAAAAGAGATATTGGCAAAAAAACATTGATTTATTATTTAATTATAGAGGAGCTTTTGCCCGGAACACAGTCCTAAAGGTCCTAAACATGTCCGGTAACCAAATCAAAAAGCTGGACTCGAACTCGTTCCGCGGAATGAGATTTCTGCGGCGACTTTTCTTATCAGACAATTTAATTGCGGACGTGGGCCGCGGGACCTTCGGTTCGTTGCAACGTATTGGGACCATAGACCTTGCCAGAAATCTGATCCGAAAAATCGATTACCAGATGTTTTTCCAGCTTAATTTCATTGAGGTAAGTCCTAGCGGAGTCAATTACTGCTCGGGGTCGATGCTCGGCTATCCTTTTGTTGGATTATCTGGGCGGATTTAAAGGTGCTTAGCTAACGTGGTTGATGCCCGAAGGGATTCCATTTATTGTGAAAAATAGACATTTTATGAGACTCCTAGATTATTTATTAAACGTTTAGTGCGTTGTCTGTAAAATGATATACCCATTTAATTTAGAGATATACGGGGTATTTAAAACGTAATAAACTATGTTCAGAAGACCTAATTCTGGCATAAAAAAATTAAAAACGCTTAAAATTTACCTAAAGAAGTTAAATAGTTAAAAGTATTTCTAAATTTTAAATTTAATCAGGGAGCTTTAAATATTATCTTTTTAATTGCTTTAATTTTAATAGTTGTGAGAAACTTGACTATCAAATATAAAAAAAAATCAGAGACGTGTTTCTTTTATTAGATTGAGCAAAAAAAAATTCAATGAATATTAATAATAATAATTTGTAGGATTAATTATGACGTTGTGACTTTTTGCTTTCTTAGAGAATTCATTTAAGTTAAAATTAAGTGCTGCCACGGCCTGATTACTTTCGCTCGGCAAGAAAGACAAATATATTTGAGTATCATCGGCGTGTAAATGGTGCTTACAAGATAGGAAGGCTTCAGGGAGCTTAGATACATATAAGCTAAATAAAAGTGGACCAAGTATGGACCCCTGCGGAACACCGCTCGTAGCAGATTGAAAACTAGATAAATTTGAATTGTAGGAAACTGCCTGACTTCTATCTTTAAGATATTTAGATAACAGTTGTATAGCATTATTTGTTAGACCAATATAACGTAAAATACCTATTAAAACTTTATGACTTAGGGTGTCAAACGCCTTGCTAAAATCCAAAAGAACTAGTAAAGTAAGCTTTCCCTTATCCCACTGACCTAAAATATGATCTATGTTACTCAAGAGAGCCATACATACCATTACTTTTTTTAAGGAAAGATATTCACTTAATTGATTGTATAGTACCCTTTCTAAAATTTTAGAAAGCGTAGATAA
The DNA here is from genome assembly GCF_022605725.1 of Anthonomus grandis grandis. Taxonomy (NCBI): domain Eukaryota; kingdom Metazoa; phylum Arthropoda; class Insecta; order Coleoptera; family Curculionidae; genus Anthonomus; species Anthonomus grandis. Next base: position 16,220,851 of record NC_065549.1, read on the forward strand.
AATACTGATAGGAGGCAGTTGCATGATATTTTCAATAGAACTACTTTTTAATAGTGGTATAACAAGTGCTTCCTTCCACATTTTCGGAAATACACTTTCTATAGTGGTGTAGTTAATAAAATGTGTTATGTAGTGTAGGATAAATGGAATGGAATAGAATGAATGGAATATTAATTGTAATTTTTTTTACGAAATTCAATAGCACACAAGGGCAAATTCAATTTCCCCTTTCTGAATGAAATCAAACTTCAAAGCGTGTTTAGGTGCAGATCTCCATACAGTGAACACTCAAGAGAGGGACGAATATGAGTATGTAAAGCGTTAAAAGGTGTTATGGTGTATACAGCCTTTACGTTACTTAAAGACAACCCCAAGTTTTATAAACTTTTTAATAACTTATTCCCGCTAAATAATCATGCCAATACTAATACAATTACTTAATACTGGCTTCCAACCTCCACAACTAATAAGCGACTAAGATAGTAACAAACTAAGCCCGGACATGGTAATACTTGGGACGGCAAGGGCAGCCTTCTTTGTAAATACATCAGTCTGAATCTTAGCTGGGTTAAACTTAATCAGATTGCATTAACCCTACTTCAAAATGATGTTAATATTAGCATTAATACTTTTTACCTGGCAACGGTTGTCGGCTGAAGTCATTTGGTTAGGCGACTTGATAGAAGAGATGAGGAAACTTCCAAGCCAAGTAACGAGAGTTTGTGGCAAACCATAAGAATCTGTTTAAGAGGTTTTTATTCCAGGACCTATCGGATCCCTTTAAAATATCCAGAGCTATTGTACAGGATTCACCATATTTCTCGAGAGCTTCGGTCCAGACATACATAACATAAGCTAACAGATTGTCAGTAGACCTTTGTTTGCGAAAACAATACTGACGGTCGCTAATGATATTGGTGGGCTCAAGATATTTCAAAATTTTCTGATTGACAAGTTTCTCCCTTACCATCAACGCAAGTTTGCAGGGAAGAGGCCTTTTCTGTATGATAGAGACAAAAGGTTGTACAACGGTGATGTCAGCACAACCGCACACTTCTTACGTCATAAAAGATAAATGTTTGTAAAATAATAAATAATCAAAAAAATCACTGTAATTGTTAAAAATTTTATTACACCTTCAAACTTGGTGTATAAATAAAAGATAATAAAATTACGATATATCTCAGAGACTCACGTTTTTTCAAGAGATGAAGGTAAAAGGTAATGGTGTAAGCCATCCCCAAATAGGGGATTTATAAATAAAAGATCATGAAATACACGATATATCTACTATATAATTACTACGATATTTTAACATATCGAAAACGTGTGTCTTTGAAATATATGGTGTATTTTGTTATCTTTTATTTATACACCAAGTTTAAAGGTATAACAAAATTATTACTAATTACTACGATTTTTTAAACTATTTGGGCGTGGCTTATATCCCCTGCGAAAACGTGTGTCTTTGAGATATGATGTCGTCTATTTTATAAACTTTGATTAACACACCAAGTTTGAAGGTGTTACAAAATTATTACTAATTACTAGGATTGTTTAAACTATTTAGGCGTGGCTTACATCCCCTGAAAAAACGTGTGTCTGAGATATTATGATGTATTTTATTATCTTTTATGTACGAGGGTGGTCTCAGAAGTACCCCACCCAAGAAAGAAAACACGAAAATTTTGGAAAAAAAATGTATTTATCTTTTAACATAATCTCCTTTCAGCTCTATACACTTTTCCCAGCGATGTTTTATAAGTTCCATACCCTTTTTATAATAAAAACTGTCTTGCGCCTTTAAATAGCCATTAACTGCAGACATCACTTCTTCATCGTTGGAAAATCTTTGACCACTGAGCCAGTTTTTTAAGTTTGGAAACAGAAAATAATCTGAGGGGGCTAAATCTGGGGAATAGGGTGCATGAGGTAGCAATTCAAACTTTAATTCGTTAATTTTGGCCATTGCAATAACGAATTTGTGAGCTGAAACATTGTCTTGATGAAACAACACTTTCTTCTTAACCAAATGCGGCCGTTTTTGCTTGATTTCTTCGCTCAAACGTTGCAATAAGTTCGCATAATACTCACCGTTGATAGTTTTACCTTTTTCAATGAAAATTATCCCTTGCGCATCCCAAAAAACCGACGCCATGACCTTGCCTGCAGATGAAACGGTTTTCGCCTTCTTTGGAGCCGGTTCTTCCTTTTGAGTCCATTGTTTTGATTGTTCTTTTGTCTCAGGTGTGAAGTGATCGACCCATGTTTTATCCATGGTTATAAAACGACGCAAAAATTCTGCTTTGTTGCTATTAAATTTCGCTGAACACTCAATTGAAACATCTTCACGACACTGTTTTTGCTCGAGTGTGAGCAAACGCGGCACCCATCTTGCACACAGCTTTCTCATGTCAAAATTTTCAGTTAATATGCGATGTACGGCACTTTTTAAAATGCCTATTATGTCCGCTAGCTCGCGAACTTTCAGTCGGCGATCATCCAGTACCACTTTGTGAATTTTCTTTAAAATTTCTGAAGTCGTCTGCTCATTTGGTCGACCACTGCGATGCTCGTCTTAGCAGCTCGTACGGCCTCGTTTAAACTCTGCTACCCAATATTTTACTGTTGCTAACGAAGGAGCAGACTCACCCAGAGTAGCATCCAGTTCAGCTTTTATATTGGTTGGGCTGAGGCGATTCAAATAAAAGTATTATATCACATAACGATGACCAATTTTCTCAATTTTCACAAATTCACTCTAAACGTTCACTATTGATGGCTACCAAACAAATACTAAACAACGTGGCGTCTTTAAACTTGAAACCTATGCTTTATAGATTGTATACTTTCTAATACACTGATATTTTTCAAAGTACTACCGACATCTTTTTTTTAATATTTCGTCACTTTTTTAATACTTTTGTGAGACTCGCTCGGAAAATCTCTGGCATCAAAGAAGCCTGTCTAGGCAAAGTCGGTGGTGTTTTGCCTTCTACTCATAAGTCTATGGTAGAGTTTGATGCAAACATCTGACCCAGCAAGTCTGCCTTTTCCATTGCGGTCACTACAATGGAAAAGTGGAATTGCCGCTTTTGCTGCTACTATCTCATGATAAAGCAGTAAATTCTCCGGAACAACTATAAGAGCGCATTAAAGATTCTTGTGATTTAATTCGTGGAAACACGGATTTTATTTTCAAAGCTTGTAAAGAGTCGTGGATTCCCCGAGCAGGATTGGGTGTTATTAGAACAAATAAGAATAATTTTCAACCATTTTTGTGAAAACGGTAACCATTTAGCTTATTCAAAAAACGTTAAAAATAATTTTCAATAATGTCAAGTAACTCTCTCCTATTATATAACTTTTCTATAGGTGATTTTTGGTATATTAACTTCTTTTGACGAGTTTGAACGAGACTAGGTGAAAAGGGTGTTAAAATAAATGACTGAACTCTAAAAACACCTTGCATATTTAGCTTCATTTAATTTAGTCATCAAGTTTTTGCACATTCATGTAAAGAAAATATTCTGTAAGGTGTTTCTCTTTTTTAAAAAATCAGAAAAAATTAATTAAAAATAATTAGTAGCTAACCTAAAAATCTTGATATGATTTTCGAGAAAGACTTGAGTTTTGAAATGCACGTTTCTGGCTTACTTAAACAACACTTCTTTGCAAATGCTATGTGTAAATTTACTTTTAACCTAAGATAATGTGACAGTGTCCGAAAAAATTGTGCTCTTGAATGGTTGCATGTAGAAAATCTTTTTTTTCATCAAGTGGTTGTTTTTATGCATAGATTGCTTGGTATCTCCGCTGCTGCTTACTTTTGTGAAAAATTAAGTTTTTGAAGAAAGAAGAATTGAGAAAAAATGTGGCGTCGATCTCAGGTGTATAAATAAATTATCGGTTCCTTATTTTTGTTGTGATAGGTATTTCACAAGTATTTTTAATGCTGTTTTAGTGTATAATAAACTTAAAAAGAGCATTTCCATGGCTGGATTTAATGGTTAAAAATAAAATCGGACTTTCTCATGTTGCAGAATATCTTATATTGTTTGTTCTTGTTATTGCAGGTTAGGTTGATTATCCCTAGACTAGAATTGGCCTGTGAGCATTTTGGTATGATAAAAACAATATTTATTTATTATATCTCTTTTAATACCATTAAAGTAATAATTTTGGCAATTATACAGATTCTGGCTCAAAAAAGTGTCCTTGACGTTGACAGGTTAAAAAAGCTTTAAAGTCTAATAAAAAATTTAATCAGATTTTCGTAGAATTTATTTATTTATTAATTTTTTTTATTTATTTCAATATGTCAGAGGAAATGTAGAAGAATAATATTAGATATGCAAAATAATATATATAAAGTTAAAAGCCCAGAAGCCTACATTAGAACAAATAAATATTAACAAAGCTAAAAACTTCACACAAAATAACTTAACACTATACAAGGAAGGTAGGTAAAACCTAAGATTGACGATTGTTGAACTGAATGACCGTAAGTCGCCGGAAAATTGGTATTAGTTATTTTTTGCAATAAATAAATACAAAGTCGTAGTAAATGAAGAAAGAACTCATAAAAGGCTGAATGAAAAGCTAAACGAAACATAGAAGAGTTAACCGTTCTTTGACAAGTCTTAAAATAAACTGGTTCCAAGATAGTAAGACAATAATGAATTTCAAGACCTTATAAAATGTGAAAGCATCAGAATGATGCCATCTAATTTTAAGATCAGGGATATCAAACTGGATACTAACAGCATTACAGTCGATAAAATACTTACAAAAAATATAAACTTCAGCTCTATAAACAAGGTGTCTTAACAATCTTCTCTGTGTATCCTCAATACGTTTAATATGATAATGCCTTTATAATAAGGGGATAAAATTACAGATGCATATTCAAGCAAGAAACAGGTCAAAGAGAAAGATGTTAAAGTAATAAATCCAAGACTACGCATACTTCTGCTAATAAGAACAAAAATGGGCAGTAAAAAAGTTAGCTTGTCATCAAAAAGAATACCTAAATCTTTAACTGACTTAAGTTTCTTATTGTTGATTGTGTATTGTTAATGTTAATTTTATTAAAATGGCCAAACGAAGTACATACATACTTCTTTACATTAAATTTTAATAGTATTATTTAAATCAAACTGAGATAGCTCAGCGTCAAGATAGGGCTCAGTGAATTTCTATAGTTTAAAATCGTCAACCTAAAGCAAGATGCTTTGATTAAAAAATTACATCACTCAAATCTCTTATGAATAAGTTAAAAGACAAGACCTGTTGCAGGATTAATTGCGCTTTAGACGGGATCTGGAGAATCCTAACTTTTATTCATTTGGTTAAAATATTTAAAAATGACTTTATTCTAAATTTTTCTTTCAAAACTGAGACACCCACCATAATTACATTAAACCACTATCAATATTATCACCATTTTAATTCTTTGTTATTGTTTACAATATGCTGTGCATGGAGAAGATTTCACGGCAATTGAATTGGTCAACCGGTTTACTAAAGCGGACGCCAGTGGCGCCGCGTGTCGAATTATTACGATTTGGCCCGTAATTGTACTTTCCACTAGGCACTCCATGGTTTGCTTATTAGTGACCTATGTATGGGTTTTGGTTGGGCCCATAGCGGCTAAACCCATAAAGTAACGAGTGAAGTTCCTCAATCTCCGGTCTTGCGCCCAGACGTCTTTTGGACTACTACTTAAGCAGTTCCGCGACGCATCTGGGGGTCTTTCCAGCTCCTGCGTCCGTCAAGAGTGAACCGTGCTGCCCGCTGTGACGGAGAGAGGTTTGAAATAAATCTATTATCATCTCTCTCCGCCAGCACCTTTTTTGCTAAAATAACATCTAAAACTAAAATGCATTAGTGTTTCTTCAGTTTCAACGAAGTATTTTTGAAGCAGGATGGGTTTTAGTAGTTTGATGCCTCTCGAAACTTCGTAAGTAGTTTTCACCGTTGGTGACATTTTATTTGGTGTTCCGTGTTTCCATTGAGAAATCTCTCTTAGGGCTCCTTAAATATGACAGTGTAAACCGCCAGCCGTGACCCAGCAGTAATGAGGATTTCGCCCTGAAGCCTGAAAAATAATTTCGCCGCCCTTAGCCCCGTCAACACACATCATGCCGTAAGCCCTATGTGGTGAAAAATTGCCCATCGCGGGCTCTCGCCCCCGAAAGAAGAACACCATGGAACTTGACCCGTAAGCACATTCTTTTAATCTTAACCATATTCTTCTTTTGATTTTTTTTGTATGATTTAACATGAATTTATTATCACTTTCTCATTTTAATATTTAAAACTTAAGTAACTATATTTATGGTATAATTATCTAAATTAAAACAATTCAATGTTACGCCTTATTATGTAATGCTTCCGAAGTGATCACTGACGAATTCAGGTATCTACCTTTGGGTTATAAACTTGTATATATATATATCTTTTATTTATTTTTGTTTACCTTTTTAAGACCATCTTGTATATTTACTTATATTTACTTACCATGTAGATTTAACTCCTTGTTTCTGATAAATTAAGCTATTGAGTATGACTTTAATAAACACCCTATTTAAATTAAATTAAGGTGTTTTACTACTGAGTGAGTGAGTGTGACTGAGGCAACTGACCATACAGAGAACCCACGAAGCCGGCCTGATAGGTTCTTTTTTTTTTTTTGTTTTGTTCCATCTTTTAAATTTAACAGGGTTTCTGGAACCTATCAGATCTAGGGAGTTGTTCTTGTTGTTTAGAACTCTTAAACCAAGACTGTCGAACAAACTCAACTCCCTAGAAATAGCCCCTGTAAACCGGATAGTCTTGCCGGGATAATATTTTTAACATAACAAGATGGCGCCCAAATTTTAAAAAGTTTTCTGGTCAAAAGTTGTCATTGGTCATCCTCACTTATCTTGAGGTAAGACACTTTTAATAAAACAAAAATTTAAATTTATTTCAGCAATTTTAATATATATATATAGATATAATTTTTTTGTACATTGGGTATTGCTGCATCTTCTCTAGGGTTGTTTTAAAATTCTCATACCTGGGTATATGATGATAATTGGGGGGTGAAGTTTCATGGAATTGTGATAAATTCTTTTGGGTGTGATGATTTTTTAAAGGTTAAGATAACTAAGTTTCTGATACTTTTTTTTATTTTCTAATGTATTGTAAATTTTGAATTTGGCGGTGGCTAATGTTCATGGCAAGTTATGTAACAGTATTTTATTTTAAATATCGACATTTCAGTGCATAACATACAGATGGTGTAATGCAACATTTCATTTTTTTTTGTTAAATATTCACATATTTTATAATTCATTTTTCTAAATTTATGACTGACATATTTTTTTTTCTCCATTCTTTATCTCCGGCTGATGGCATGAATTGTCTTAACTTTCAGGGGGGTGATTTAGTAGATAGTGATGGTGATATTGTGATTATTGTGACTTGGGTATATGAGCATGGACAGTATAGAGATAAAATATGTAGGGACTATAACATTGAATAGCATTCCTTACTATATATAGCTTTCCTGTTATTGACAATAATTAGTTTTTTTTTTTTTTTTTTTTTTTGGTATCTTACAAGAAATAATTCTGAGAATTTTTCTATAAACATTGATAATTTAATTTTAGGCAGGAATATGACTTATTAGTGGTTTTCATATACAAGTACATACTTATTAATAAGGGTTGTTTTAAATAATTTTTTTTAAATAGGATTTTGTTTTACTGATAGGAAGGTCAGGGTCAACTTTTATTGTTTAATCAATTTAATAAATCTTCATTGAATTTTGTTGGTATACAGGGTGGACTTTAATCCCTGAATTTTTTTTTTTTAAATTAATTTAATTTTATTATAGAATTATACAGGGTGGTGTACACAAGTAGTATAAAGGATACTTGAAGTAAATTTTTTTTTCTTATTTTGGTACTACAGGGTGAAACAATTAGTGGTTCCAAGTAACTTTTCTTATATTATAGGGAGTTTTTTTTTTCCTCTTCTTTTCCTTTTGCTTTCCATATACTTTTTTTTTTAATTTTATATACTAGATGCTTAAAAAGGAAAAAGAAAATCCGCTCTACAAAGTGGGCGTTTGGCGGAAGTTGGATGACTCAGTGGCGCGAAACATTGGAGTTGTCCAACTCAGTCAATGGGTAGACTAACTTTGTACAGTTAGCTGGTGGTGGTAAAATTCCACTTAGTGCTCTTTTACCAGTATGGGGTGTCCTCCATTAGAACATACCCATACTAAGGCTCAACAAAAATATTTTTAAAAAAATGTATGGAAATTAAGGAAGGAAGGGGAGATTGGATTTTCATTTTTTTTTATATAGTACTTTTCTTTTGAAAGTTTTTTTTTTTAATTTAATTTTCTTTTGGTAGATTTAATATATTATAGGGTGTTTGAAAGTTTGAAGATTACTTATCTACTTACATTTCATTTTCTAATTAGGATTATAACTTGTTAAGATTTTCTTTTAATGTAACGTTTCAGCTAGACAGGGCTAATTAAATAAATTACTTATAGTAAATCTTTGAGGCGAATTGAATTTTTTTGGGCGAAATTCTTTTGCTGGGCTAGGGGAGAATCGGCACTGCTGGGTCATGCTTACTGTAATACTGTGAAAATATAAATTGTTTTCGAATTGTTTTTCTGAATTTGGAGATTTTTTAAGAGTGATTTAGGTATAAAGATATTTAGAGCTTATCGAAATAAAATTTAGATAGATATTTTATATTAGATATTGTTATTATAGATATATTATTAGGTATAATTATTCTAGGTTGGGGGGGAATCTTACTGAGGTGTTTTACTAACAGTGATTAGTGTTGCAACTCAGTAAAGCGTTTATACTGTCATTGGGATTTTAACGTAGGTTAGGGGCAGTACAAACCCGGGACTTCAGATTTTTTTTTTAATTTTTTTTGGAACGGGGTGGGTTGCACTGTGTGCACCGTACCTTGTTAGCGGCTTAGTTGCTCAAGTTACATCACAATACACAATACATACAGGGGACTATAATTAAAAAAAAAAAAAAAGGGGAAAGAAAAGAAAAAAAATTATTATTTTTTATTTTTTTTATTTTTTTTTGTTTGTGTTATTGGCGGAGATATTTTTGGGGAAAATGGATATAAATAAATTGGAGCTGGACGAGCTTGAGTATGAGCTATCATCTCGAGGTGCTATCACGGCTGGTACTCTTATTGAAAAGCGTCAACGTTTAAGGTTATATTTGAAATTAGAGAAACTTAATAGCTTGCCGATGTTTGAGGTAATAGAATTGGACCCTGATAACGAAGTTGATATTTGTACAGGAAAGTGTAATTTATTGGAAAGTGCTATCTCAGGTCTTAGTGAATTAAATATTAATAAAGAGTATAGTAGGTTGCGGTCTAAGGCCTTACATATCCAGGGTCGTTTCAAGAAGTTATTAGAATTTCATCCTGATTTTTCTGAAGAAGTAATGAGTTTGTCTACTCAGCTAAATTCTATTATTGATAGGTTAGAAATGGCTAAGAGAACCTTGACAATGAGTGTAGAGGAAATTTTGCAGGTGCCGGTTACTATTGAGGCTTCCCCTGGAGAGGACTCCCTTCTGGATCATCCTCTTCCTGTTTCTCAAGCTCAGACAGAAGTCTCACAGCATCTTTCACCCAATGTGATTCCTTCGACGGTATCTGTAAATCCAGGTCTCTCTTGTTCGTTTCGGCCTGCTTCAATTCCGTTTACTCGAACAGCACCAACTTTTTGTGACCACACTTCGACACATTTAGTTCAGTCACTTCACACCATTCCTTCTACGAACGTTATTTCACAGGATCCAGTTAACCCAATAACGTGTTCTTATTATTCCCCATCGAGGAACTATTCCTTTCCTCTACAATCTAATTCCACCTTGAAGCGGAATGTACCCGTGTTGACTTCTGCTAATGCTAATGATGTCACGATTCCGTTAGGTTCCGATGATCTGGCTAAGAGCTTTTCAACAATTTCAAAATGGCAGTTACATTTTGATGGTTCTGGTAGTGTTACCAATTTTATTGAGCGTGTAGAGGAGTTGGGTTTTGCTTGTGGAATATCTTGGAATCAGCTGCTGCATTGTGCAGTAATTTTATTTTCGGACACAGCCTTGTCTTGGTATAGATCTATACGCAGTGATATCAGGTCATGGGAAGAATTGAAATGTAAACTTAGGTCTGCCTATTTATCGTCAGAATATGAGGAGGATATTTGGTGTGATATAAGGAATAGGACACAAGGTCCAGTGGAGAAGTCGGTAATCTTTATTGCACAAATGCGAAACTTGTTTCGAAAGTTACGTGAACCTCCATCCGAGGAAATGCAACTTCGCATTATACGCCGAAATTTGCTCCCCTCATTGCAAAATCAACTTGCACTTCACAATTTCACCAACATCACAGAGCTGGAACTTGCAGCACAAGAGATTGAGAACATCCAATTGCGAACTCAACGCATGCAACCTCCTCCAGTAAACCCTAATAATGTCGCCGAGCCTGAGTTGATGTATCAGCGACCAAGAAACCCTCGTGTGCATACAATGAATTCTTCACCGCACCTTCAGAATTCTCGTGGTCCGGTGGTTTGTTGGAATTGTCGTAGTACTGGCCATTTGAGTAGTACTTGTCCACAACCCTTTCGTCGACACTGTTTCCGTTGCGGTCGGGAAAATGTAACTACCCGTTCATGTCCAAATTGTAGTAGGTCGGGAAACCCAAGGGCGAACTGTTAGTTAGTCGAGAGATCAGTTCGATTCCTAAGGTCTCGACTAGTAACCCCAGCTACCCTATTCTAGATTACGCCTTCGCACAGTGCAAGGGTGATGATCGTCCTCATCTCGAAGTCTCGATATTTGGTATGAAATTTATTGGCTTATTGGATTCTGGAGCAAATGTTACTGCTATTGGTTTAAGCATATGGGATATATTACAACGTTCAGACATACAATTGTTATCATCACCTTTTTCTCAGTGCAATTTTGGAAATCATAGTTCTAGTAAAGTGATTGGCGCAATTAACTTACCTATTGTTTTGTATGATAAGGTAGCGGTTTGCAATGTTTTGGTAGTGGAGAAATTGAGTTGTCCATTGATATTGGGTACCGATTTTTGGAAAACTGTTGGTGTCGTTCCTGATTTGCAAAATGGTTGTTGGTATTTTGGTGTGCCGTCTCAGGACATCTGTATCACTGAAGCCATTATTCCTCAGAAAACTTTAACCCCAGAACAGCGATCCGCCTTGGATAAATTGACTTCAAAATACTTTTCTTTAATGGGTGGTAAACTTGGTCGAACAGATTTAGTGAAGCATCAGATTAATACTGGTAATGCCCAACCCATTCGTTTGCGCCCTTATAGATACTCACCCGCCACTCTAAAGATTATCGATGAGGAGGTTGATAACATGCTGCAACTCGATATTATCGAGCCATCACAATCTGCCTGGTCTTTCCCTGCCTTAGTAGTACCGAAAGGTAATGGTAAATGGAGATTTTGCGTGGACTATCGAAAACTAAATTCTGTTACGGCTAAGGATGCTTATCCGATCCCTTTTATTGATAGTATTTTGGACAAATTAAGAAATGCAAAGTATCTTACTTCGTTAGATGTTAACTCTGCATATTGGCAAATCGAGGTTGATGAACATTCACGTGATAAAACTAGTTTTTCTGTCCCTGGTCGGGGACTTTATCGATTTAAGAGAATGCCATTTGGGTTGACGAATGCCCCTGCAACTTGGCAGCGATTGGTAGATACCTTATTGGGAGCTGATTTGGAGCCACATGTCTTTGTTTATTTAGATGACGTAATCTGTATTTCTGAGACTTTTCAGCAACATTTAGAGGTTTTGGAAGAGATTTTCCAGAGATTTCATAGAGCCGGTATAACACTCTCTCAGGATAAGTGTAAATTCTGTCGATCCGAACTTAAGTATTTAGGATATGTTGTCGATAAAGATGGACTTCATGTCGACCCGGATAAGGTGACAGCCGTATTGAACATTCCGACTCCAAAGAACACCACCGAAGTCCGACGTGTCATCGGTATGGCGTCCTGGTACAGGCGTTTTATTCCTCAGTTCTCAACCGTTATTTCTCCCCTTACCGCTCTTCTTTGTAAACACAAAAAGTGGAACTGGACCCCAGAATGTCAAAATTCGTTTCAGAACATCAAAAATTCGTTAGTTTCCGCTCCTGTACTTACTTGTCCTGATTTCTCGAAACCCTTTTTGGTTCAGACTGATGCCTCAGCGTATGGGATCGGTGCTGTATTATCTCAAGAGTTTGATGATGGTGAACATGTTATCTGTTACATATCTCGATCTCTGTCTAAAGCAGAGAGGAATTTTTCCACCACAGAGAGAGAACTGTTGGCCATTATTTATGCTTGCGAGAAATTACGACCCTACTTAGAGGGATACTCCTTTAAAGTGATAACAGATCATCATAGTCTGAAATGGATTCATAGTCTGAAGGAACCAACAGGACGGCTTGCCAGATGGGTTTTGCGGTTGCAACAATTCGATTTTGAGGTTATTCATAGAAAGGGCCAAGATCATGTTGTGCCGGATGTTCTCAGTAGAGCTGTGCCAGAGATTGCTAAATTGAGTGTATACCAGGAACCAGAAGTTGCAGATAAGTGGTATCGGAGAGTTTTCAATCAGGTCGTAGAGAATCCTATTAATTATCCCCAATGGCGAATTGAAGGAAATTTACTTTACAAGTATGTGAAATGTTCTTACCCGTCTCTTCGAGATGATGAAGATTTCTGGAAGGAAGTAGTACCCAAGGATCGAAGACGTATGATTTTGGAAGAAAATCATGATCATCCCTTGGCTGGTCATGGTGGTGTCATGAAGACATACGAACGATTGAAGCGTCGTTATTATTGGCCAAAAATGAGAGCTGATGTCCTCCGATATGTTAGGCATTGCGCCAAATGTATTTCGCAAAAGCCCCTCCGGGAGCGACACGGATTAATGGGACAACAAACTCAAGTTTTGAAGCCATGGAACACGATTAGCGTCGATCTTTTTGGGCCCTTGCCTCGTTCTACTCAGGGATACAAATACGTATTGGTCGTCTTGGATACCTTCACTAAATTTCCTTTGTTCTTCCCTCTTTGCTCAGCTAAGGCCCCTATGATTTGTCGTCTTATAGAGGAACAAGTTTTTCTCATTTTTGGTGTTCCCCAATTTCTTATTTGCGATAATGGTGCTCAATTTCGAGGTGAACTTTTTTCCAAACTGTGTGAGCAGTATAAGGTCAATATCCGATATACTCCGGCTTATCATCCCCAGGCCAACCCCGTGGAGCGTGTGAATCAAGTCCTTAAAACCATGTTAAGTTGTTATATTGAGGATAATCATAAGAATTGGGATCGACTTCTACCTAAGGTTGGTTCTGCCATAAGATCTTCGGTGCATGAAGCCACCGGGCTCACTCCCTATTTTATGAATTTTTCCAGAGAATATATGCCCTCGGGCGACCAACACAATAATAGGGATGTTCCCAGTATCACGGTTGGCGACTTTATGGCACGTTCACGTGAATTAAGTAAAGTATATAGGGACGTTGAGGAAAGACTGAAAGCGGCGCATCAGAGATCAAAGAATCGTTATAATCTTCGACGAAGACCAATTAGTTTTGAGATCGGTGAGCGAGTTTATCGCAAAAATTACGATCTTTCTGATGCTAGTAAAAACTTTACCGCCAAACTCGCACCAAAATTTTTGGGCCCCTTTACAATAAAGAAGAAGTTATCTCCGGTAGCCTATGAACTGATTGACGAAAAGCGCAAGTTTAAGGGTGCTTGGCATGTTAAAGATTTGAAAAAGATCCCAAAAGAAGAGCTACTCGTTGATTCCGATTCCGATTAGACTTTATCGATTTTGCTTACTGGTCGGGACGTATGTTTTTTTTTTTTTGTGTTTTACTTATTAGTTCTTTTGATTTTTCAATTCTAATATAATTTCTTTTTCTCCAGTTTCTTTCCTCAAAGCTGTGCGGACTGGGTATTTTGATGTTTTTGCGGTTATTGGATAGTAGCTACCTTGTTTGTTTTTCTCTTTCTAGTGAAGTTTCTTGTGGTGAAGGCCTACCACTTGAAGCATTTTAGATTTCCGATTAGGAATTCTATCAGAAATTACTAGAAATTTTGTGTTATTTGGTATTTCGTTGGTTATTATAGTATTATTATTTCATGAGTCAATCAATTTGAAGTTTTAATTTTTCTGACTTATTTTAATGCTTGAATAGCATTTTCAAATAATTAGATTGTTCGCACATTCTTTACTTCCCTTCCCAGTTGGATGCTTACTTCTCTTCGCATGAGAATTACTTTTCTGGTAATTCTCTTGGGGGAAGAGGGGGAGTTGTTGCAGGATTAATTGCGCTTTAGACGGGATCTGGAGAATCCTAACTTTTATTCATTTGGTTAAAATATTTAAAAATGACTTTATTCTAAATTTTTCTTTCAAAACTGAGACACCCACCATAATTACATTAAACCACTATCAATATTATCACCATTTTAATTCTTTGTTATTGTTTACAATATGCTGTGCATGGAGAAGATTTCACGGCAATTGAATTGGTCAACCGGTTTACTAAAGCGGACGCCAGTGGCGCCGCGTGTCGAATTATTACGATTTGGCCCGTAATTGTACTTTCCACTAGGCACTCCATGGTTTGCTTATTAGTGACCTATGTATGGGTTTTGGTTGGGCCCATAGCGGCTAAACCCATAAAGTAACGAGTGAAGTTCCTCAATCTCCGGTCTTGCGCCCAGACGTCTTTTGGACTACTACTTAAGCAGTTCCGCGACGCATCTGGGGGTCTTTCCAGCTCCTGCGTCCGTCAAGAGTGAACCGTGCTGCCCGCTGTGACGGAGAGAGGTTTGAAATAAATCTATTATCATCTCTCTCCGCCAGCACCTTTTTTGCTAAAATAACATCTAAAACTAAAATGCATTAGTGTTTCTTCAGTTTCAACGAAGTATTTTTGAAGCAGGATGGGTTTTAGTAGTTTGATGCCTCTCGAAACTTCGTAAGTAGTTTTCACCGTTGGTGACATTTTATTTGGTGTTCCGTGTTTCCATTGAGAAATCTCTCTTAGGGCTCCTTAAATATGACAGTGTAAACCGCCAGCCGTGACCCAGCAGTAATGAGGATTTCGCCCTGAAGCCTGAAAAATAATTTCGCCGCCCTTAGCCCCGTCAACACACATCATGCCGTAAGCCCTATGTGGTGAAAAATTGCCCATCGCGGGCTCTCGCCCCCGAAAGAAGAACACCATGGAACTTGACCCGTAAGCACATTCTTTTAATCTTAACCATATTCTTCTTTTGATTTTTTTTGTATGATTTAACATGAATTTATTATCACTTTCTCATTTTAATATTTAAAACTTAAGTAACTATATTTATGGTATAATTATCTAAATTAAAACAATTCAATGTTACGCCTTATTATGTAATGCTTCCGAAGTGATCACTGACGAATTCAGGTATCTACCTTTGGGTTATAAACTTGTATATATATATATCTTTTATTTATTTTTGTTTACCTTTTTAAGACCATCTTGTATATTTACTTATATTTACTTACCATGTAGATTTAACTCCTTGTTTCTGATAAATTAAGCTATTGAGTATGACTTTAATAAACACCCTATTTAAATTAAATTAAGGTGTTTTACTACTGAGTGAGTGAGTGTGACTGAGGCAACTGACCATACAGAGAACCCACGAAGCCGGCCTGATAGGTTCTTTTTTTTTTTTTGTTTTGTTCCATCTTTTAAATTTAACAGGGTTTCTGGAACCTATCAGATCTAGGGAGTTGTTCTTGTTGTTTAGAACTCTTAAACCAAGACTGTCGAACAAACTCAACTCCCTAGAAATAGCCCCTGTAAACCGGATAGTCTTGCCGGGATAATATTTTTAACATAACAGACCAATATGCGAATCCCGAGCCACACCTGAAGATACTCCAATGCCATTAGAAAAATAATTAATTATCCTAACTACCTGTGCGACCAGTCAAAAAACTATGATAAAATTAGATATAGTGAGGCTTTCTAAAATCCACAGCCTCAAACTTCCTATAATTATGACCAACCCAATCAAAGGACTTTGAGAAGTCTGTATACACACTATCAACCTGTATGGATTTTTCAAAAGCATGATTCAATCATACTAATAAGTGAACAAGTTGGTCACTGTAGATATTCTAGTAGCATAAAAGAAAGTAAAATACGACAAAAATATAACCAGTTTTTTTTTTTTCGTGACACTATGTCATGAACATTTTGAAGCTCACCTATTAGCTGATTATAAGTTACATTGAGGTTTCCTAAATCTATAATAATATCCATGTATAGGTTCTGTTGCTCTTGTTGGATCAGTATATCTTTCTCTCACATCGCCAGTCTCTATAATACATTTCTGAGACATCTTTCCTATAGTGCTCTTAGTAGAATTTAGCATCTATATGAAACCAATAGCTCGTAACTGCGTTTCACGATCAAGATATTGCCTTTGCTTATTGACTATGTTGTATGCGCATCTAAAATAATATCTCACTACACTTTTTCTCAATCGTAGTATAATAACTGATTGAACGAATCTGAATATTACTAACCTAAAAAAAATCAATGTTTTACTTTTCCTTAGAATATTGAATGTGTATTTAATGTTCTAAATACTTTTATTTTAATATGAAGCGATACTTATAATAATAGAGTCTATATTAATATTTTCCTAATTTAATTTTGTCGAAATTTATAATTAATTAATCACCATCGGTGGCCCAAATTTTGGCAGACTATAATTATCCAATTTTTCTTTTTCAGTTAGTAGACGTCTCTGAAAACCAAGTGACAGAAATTCAAAAACTCGCCTTTAAAGACTTGTTTCTCTCCACCATAGTATTGTCGAAAAACAACATAAGTACTATCGAGAATGGCGCTTTTGAAAACTGCGCCAATATTACTAAACTAGACTTATCGTTTAACCAGCTAAGAGAACTACCGAAGAGGGCTTTTGATGAAACGACTTATGCTACTGAGCTACAGTTTTCTCATAACTATTTTACCAGTTTAGAACAGGTAATAAATAACCCATATTAAAATATTAAGTTGTCTAAATAAACGTATTTTTTTAGATTCCTCTTCACAACATGACAGGTCTTAAAATACTAAACGTTTCTCATAACTTAATTGAAACTATTCCGAAGAAAACCTTTCCAAAACTGTATGAGTTGAGCACGATTGATTTATCTTTTAATAATTTATCTGGTAAGTAAAATCTATATTAATTGTTTTTTTAAGGACATAAATTAATATAAAATATCTAAACTAAAATATATGAATAGCATAGGGAAGTATATGAAAAATATTGCAGAGGGTTGTTGGGTGGGGTCAGAAATACAACATAAACTTTTTTTTTCGTTTAAAAACGTCAAATTTTGACAGATGATCAGTTTATTCTTATTAACACCCTGTATATGACTTCATAGTTAAAAAGAGCCGAATTTTCTAATTTCAAATGTATATAGTTTAACTATGCTTTATTAAACCGTTTCGAAAATATCGGGCTTCAAACTTTAAAAAAATAATATATTGAAGATTTTGGTAGGCGCTGCATTGTTATTGTTTGACATATATTAAAAAACAAATCATCTAGATGACATTGTCATTTCTTGTTTGTTGACCCATAAATGTTAAAAAATGCCGTACAGTGATGAAGAAAAATGTGACATCGTCCGTATATTTTATAAAAATAATAATAACGCAAATGCCGCCGGAGAGGAATATCGTCGAACCTTTCCTTTACGTGCCATTCCGGAAAAAAATATGTTTAAAAATATAGAACGAGCATTTTGCATCAGGAAAACTCTACGAAAAAAACGTCGGACAGTTCTTGTCGATCCAGAAGAAGAATTACATATTTTGCTATATTTCGAAGGTAGGTACGTTTTTACTAATTTTTGAATACATTTAGATCTACGCTATCATGTTTGGGCCTTTGTCTCCCTCAAATTGCCCATCAAAAATGTTGAATTTTTTTTTAGAACACCCAAATCATTCCATAGAAGATGCCAGAATTTACTTTAATCGATCGGCCAAAAAAATTTATTTAACTTTAAAAAAGTATTAATATTTTGCTTATCGAATATTACCTGTTCAAACTTTAAGTGTAGACCAAAGAAATAAACGGGTGGAATTGTGCCAAGAGATGCTAGTGCTAAAAGAAGAAGATAATAACGGCAACTTGACGGGAGAGAGATACCTAGAGATGCTTACTTATCAAATTGAAGCTAAACTTGAAGATCTACCCATAAGGCAATACGAGCAAATAGTTTGGCATCAAGATGGTACCCCACCGCATAATGTGTTACCTGTTTTGAGATTTTTAAATGAAAGATATAACCTGTGGATTGGACGAACTGGGCCAATTCGTTGGCCACCAAACAGTTCAGACCTGACACCTCTTGATTCATTACTGTGGGGTTAGCTGCAAAATAAAGTTTACGAACAGAGAACTGAAAATGTCGAGGAGCTCCGCAGAAAAATTATTACCGCGATAGATGATATCAATCAAAATCATAGACAATTTATAAGGAATACAATACACAAAATTGAGCAGGATTATATAAACTGTATTAATAATGGTAGAGGTCATATAGAGCAGTTATAGTTATAATTACGTCTAAATTAAAGTTTAACAATTGTTAAAATAATGTATCCTTGTCAACAAAAATATGCTAAATATCACCTTAGTAATCATAAATCTTCTGTTTTTATTGTTTCTACTCAATTCATTTATCTTAAAAAAAACGCCAAACAATAACAATGCAGCACTTACCAAGATCTTCAATATATTATTTTTTTAAAGTTTGGAGCCCGATATTTCCGAAACGGTTTAATAAAACATAGTTAAACTATATATATATATTTGAAATCAGAAAAATCGGCTCTTTTTAACTATGAAGTCATATACAGGGTGTTCCATAAGAAAAAACTGATCATCTGTCAAAATTTGACGTTTCTAAACGAAAAAAAAATTTTGACATCGGATTCAAAAATTTAAAGTAAAACCCCAAAAGTTTTGTATTACATTTTTTTTTAACTTTTCGCATTACCCCTGTAGGGGATGGGGATCAATATATGGGAAAAGACCCTGTACAAAAATTAAAACAACAAAAAAAATACAAACACCACGACAGAATTAAAATTACATTCAGGATCATTCCGTTAAAAAAAAATTTAATAAGAAAAATATAAAATGTTTTTTTTTTTACATTACACCTCTTACCTAAGTCTAGGTTTCTTTAGTTATAATTAAAATACATTTGTAATAGGAGCGTCGAATTATTTTTAACATGGATTAAATTGTAGGTGTTATTGTAGGCAAACTAGAATCAACAATAAGCCAAGAAACAAATGGTTTTATTCTTCCGAGGGTTTATTTATTTAATTTGTATGATTCGATGTTATCTTGATAAGCTAAGGATTAGTAGATAAGGAAAATGTATCTACCTATACGTTCAAAACCAGAAACTTAATTTTTTAATGCACTGTGAGATCTAAATTTGGGACTTACACTCTTTGATAAAAATAAAATTTTGTGTTTTAGTTTTATCTTTTTGGTATAAAATTAATTAAATTATA
The DNA here is from genome assembly GCF_022605725.1 of Anthonomus grandis grandis. Taxonomy (NCBI): domain Eukaryota; kingdom Metazoa; phylum Arthropoda; class Insecta; order Coleoptera; family Curculionidae; genus Anthonomus; species Anthonomus grandis. The sequence goes on from NC_065549.1 coordinate 16,240,566, forward strand.
TTAACTTGCACTCAGATCATCGGTGTCTTGTTTTTTGTTAATACTTTCTTTGTACTTTTTTATATTAACTATTTCTAGTAAAATTCTTTTTTGGTAATTTGATTCTAGGCCAATGATGTTAAAATCAAATTCGTGTTGTTGATTGAAGGAGTGTTCTGCTAGAGCAGTCTTCCCAGACGCTGCGTAGTTCGTTGGTTTTACGCTTCTTTCGTGTTCGCTAATTCTGGTTTTTAAGTACCTGCCCGTTTGACACACATACAGACCTTTTTCAGAAAGAGAGAGAGTTTTCAGAAGTATTTGTTGATGGTATTTTTATTTTTGAACGCTATTTTGACTTCATCATCAATAACCACTCCTGCTAGACTTTCAGACAAACCTTTGACATAAGGAATTTTTGAAAATTTATGGTTTTCTTCTTTTTTGACTTTAATAGGTGTAGGATTGTTGTTGAGGATTTTGTTTAATAGTTTATGAGGAAAATTTTTTTTTAGTAAATAACTTTAATAGGTAACTAAAAATGCTTCGGTCATCCTCCACTAAATTTATTTAAAAATTATTCATCCTACATGTTTCAGACATATAACATGTCCATCATCAGGGATACAAATTGAGGGTTTTCGTCAATACATATAAAAAGCTATAGTGCCTCTGGCAAGGTCAAAAGGTTAAAACCTTAAAACCACTAACAAAAAGTAAAAATGGCCTATTAAGATGAATGAAAAAGGGACTAAAACCGGATCTGCACAAACATTAAAATCACATGATTACAACACTACGATAATTCGACCTTGCCAGAGGCAATATAGCTTTTTTTATGTATTGACGATAACCCTCAATTTGTATCACGTTAATGGACATATTATACAGTGCATACCAAAAGTTATGTCTAAATTCATTTAAAAATCAGGGGTGTGTTCGAAAAAAAATATAGCTCGGACCCGTCGATTTTTATTTTATGTTGCGCATTTTTGTACGTGAAGTTTGTATATACAGGGTTGCTCAAAAATAAATTACGACCATCAACTTAATTTTTTCAAATGAAAGCACGTTTTTTATTTCATTTTTGAATTTCGCTAAGAATTCTACGTATGTTTCATGCATCATGTCCTTTTGCTTACACATTTACCGATTTCATTTTTTTTTGGTACCATTGAATAGAGAATTTTACGCTGCTTACTATGATGTATCACACGATGGGGGTTCCTATTTGACATATTAAAGTGAGGTTAGCGGGAGGTGAGGAGGTGACAACGTAAATGCATAATTAAACGTCCCCTTGTATATCTAATTTGGCGTGTTTTTCTTTTTTTTTTGAAGAAAGTTATTAAGGGTGGATTGTTTTGAAATGAAAGCACTGTATAGATGAATTTGGTAAATTGTGCTGTTAAGGTTTATATTTACGAATACTACTAAAGCAGGTGATAGGAAGTAATTAAAAGGATACAGAATTACTTCACTTATAGATAAATTCAAACACTTGTGGCTCCATAATTTCTTTTGTGTATAGACTCCGAATAAAAAAAAAAGACAATCAAGAAATTAAGAAAAAAATTATGTTTTGAACTGTTTAGCCGGTAGGATATTCTGCTCCGTCTTAAAAGTTACAGTAGAGCAATATTGTAATGATTTAGAAGGATATAGAAAGAACTTATTAAGAAATACGTGCAAGAACTTTTTAAGTATTCATCCACATCTTACTAGAAAATTCTGCTCGATTCTAGAATATCTAGACGAAGGAAGAATAATGCATGTTCCTAAATACTGTTATTTCACATAAAAAAGCTCTATCTAGGTCTATTATTATTTTAGGATCTTTGTGAATCTAGTCCTAGGATATAAGTCAAAAGGTTAATACGTTGCAGTTATAGATGTCTATATCATAAGTAATTCAATGCAAGCAAATCCTGTTAGTTAGGATTGATTACATACATAAGATGTTGAAAATGATCCAGTGACATATCGAAATAATATTAAAAAATAATAATAGAGTTAATATTTCGAATCTTTACCATCATGGACTTATCATTTATTATCATTAACAGTATAAAATAAAAAAAATTACTATCAGTGTAGTTACACTAAAAAATATTTTTTATCTCCTTTCAGATATATATAATTCGGTGTTCCAAACACTCTTCTCCCTGAGGACCCTCGATCTAAGCCATAATTCACTGGAAACGATTAAACCTTCGACGTTCGGGGCTCTGCCTACACTGTTAAAGCTAGACATGAGCCATAACAAGTTGGAAAATATTGCTAGGAGTGCACTTACAAGGTAATATTTTTCTAGACTTTATTTTTAGCAATACTCAAAATAGACCGAGAAAATACTAGAGTAAATAATGTATTTTAGATTGGCTAGTACGAGAGAGCTGAACCTAAGTCACAACAAACTAAGTTCGCTTTTTATCTTACCGATTTCGACTTCTGATTTGGATCTTTCGCATAATGAGTTTGAGAGTTTGCCCCCGAAACTGTGGCCCACCATGAACTCGCTGCTCAGTCTCGATTTGAGCTTTAATAAGCTCGGAGATAACTTGGAACATGGCAGCTTTATGAATTTATTGACCCTGCGAAGGTAATAAAAATATACATATTTATGGAAAAAATTTATTTAATATGCTCTCTTTATTTTCTTTGTTCCTTCTAGTTAGTCTATTTAATTTTAAAATACCTTCTACAATAATTATTGTATATTATTGTATGTAAAGACTAGAAGGTATTTTAAAATTTGTCATCCTGGTCGGTCTAAATATTATTTAGTAGAATCTTTATTAATTGAATTTTATTAATAATCTTAATGGCTGTACTCGGAAAAACATGTATTTTTTAAGAATGATTAAAATAATAATTTTGTATAAACAAACGAAAATATTTTTCTAGTTAGGACATTCATTAAAAGTTTTTGAACCAGTATTAATCAAAGTTTTGCGTAAATATCGTAATTTTTTAGATACAGATAATTTTGAACATTTAATAAATATTTTATAAAAAATGTAATGAGTTCACATTCCTCATGAGAACTCACATAATTTACTGCAAAAAATCGATGACACTCATTATTTTGTATCTATTGAGCTAGCCCTTATTTTCCTTACCCCGGTTATTGACCTAGTTTCTTCCTAAATTACTCTATCGAGTGAAGGGAAGGATAAAAAGACGGATTCTTTGTTATGTAATAACCTTTGACTGATATAAGCTTTAGTTTCTGTAGCTATATATATGTATTGCAAATTGTGTGAAAACTATATGTATATTTAAAGTTTATACTATACGCTGCTAGTATTTGATATTGTTAGTATTTTAGTTTGATATGATTTGGAATGCTGTATATGCTATTATTTGATTTTTCTTAAAAAATGAAATTTCTCAAACTTTTTGTTTAAAGGTTTTGTACCTCAAGTTAATGCGTTAGTAAGAAATCAATCTCTTCATCTTCTTACAATAGCTAGCGCTAAGGGAGGCCAGTTGTTTGTTACCTTGGGATTCGTTTTTTTTAATTTTGAGTAATCAAATAAATAAATGATTCAATACTTCTTGGGAAGCTTTTGTGATATGTGAATGTGTTTAATTTCTACGTTAGTACACCAAGCTTCCACCACAACCATAGATCGTAATATGGTTTACTCTATCTAATACCTTCGTAATGTCGATATACATCGACCAGCAAACTTTGCCTGCATGCATTTAATTGATAATACTCAAATCAAAGTTAGTTAGAGGCTGACTCTATTCTAAAATCAGAACAAAATTATTGATTTCTCAGCTTTTTTTTACTACAGTTTACTGTAATTGTGATAAAACATAATTTTATGACAAGAAATTTAATAATACTATAAAAACTTCTACTGGTACTAATGACGTTAGTGATATAATGACGTTAGTGATTATAATGAGAAATGGCCTAGAAGGTGGGAAAATGAAGTAAATGCCTACATTGAAAAGTTAGTCACTTTTTTTTAATATTAAAATGTATTATCAATTACGTAATAAGGGACAGAAAATAGCCAGATCACTTAATGTCCCAAATTCTTGTCCCTGAAAGCCTTTGATATATTATTGAATGAATGAATAAATGAATATATATTACTGACAAAATTTACAATATGTTACATAGGCAATTCTAGAATTAATTACATTTGTCTTAATATCTACACTACACCTAGATATAAATATCTGTATGTGCAGTTATATTCACTATATAGATTTAAACACTCTAAAATTAGTAGCTAATTTAACTAAAATCAGTAAATGTTTGAATGAGAAGAAAAAACTAGTTTAAATATATTTAGTATAAGAATACAACTACAGTAGGACCAGAAACAAATTTAAAATTTTAACTATAAAATGTAAACATTGTTGCTTAACAATATTTTTTTCTATGTATATTCCTAATATTAACAGGCAGCAAGTTGTAGAACTTAGGGACTAGGTAATTAGAATTACTGCTTGGTATAACAAGATGTTTATTGACGTTATTTGTAATACACAGTTCTAATATTTGGAACATCTTTAGAATATAAGAGAGATGTGGAGTACCTTTTGTTCTTCTTTAAGATAACTTTAATAATATAGTTCTGAACTACGTTTAGTTGTTTAAGGGAATTATCGTAAAGACCACCCCAGATAGGAATACCATACCTTATTAAGGATTCCACCAGTGCCTTGTAAACCATTAATAAGATTTTTTTACTTAAAATATGCCTTAGAGTGTAAAATCTCGGAATAAGTCTCCGAATATTGTTAGCAAGTCGTGTCACGTGTTCGTCTCATTTCAGATATCTATCAATTGTTATACCTAGAAATTTGGTAGACTCGGCCTTCCCGATATACCCTCCTCTCAGCTTTACGGTTTTAAAATATGATCGATTTACAGACGTGAGTGAGAAAGGGATAAAGTTTGTTTTAGTTATATTTAAAGTTAGTTTAAATGTTTGTAACCAACATAAAATCTTTGTAAGTCCTTCCTCAGCCAAAGCTTTAACATCATGCCACGAAGATCCCCTGAACAGGATAACGGTGTCATCAGCGTACGATATAATAGTGGCGTTTTTTTTAGGTCCGGTTAAAGAGTTTATGTAGGCTATGAAGAGCAAAGGACCGAGTACGGTACCTTGAGGAACATCACTTTGAGTTTTGTCAATCTTGACCATCTGTATCCTATCACTCAAGTAACTAGAAAACACTTCCAAGGGGATCCCACGTACCCCATAGAAATTTAGATTATTCAAAAGTATTGAGTGAGGCACCGTATCGAACGCTTTGGCGAGGTCTAGGAAAACGGCTAAACAGTTGGTTCCAGTATCCAGACAATTTGTTACTTTTTTTGTAAATTCTAGAATTACATCGGTTGTGCTCAACCCCTCCCGAAAACCAAATTGGTTATCTGATAGAATGTTATTTACATTTAAAAAAAAGTCTGATTTTTAAGCATTTTTCGAAGATTTTTTAGAAATTATTGATAACGCTTATGGGGCGGTAATTATTCACAAAGTGTGGATCACCAGATTTAAAAATTAGGGAGACTATAGCCGTTTTAAAATAGGATGGTACATGGCCCGCTTTAAAGGACAGATTTATTATATGTCTCTCAATAGGCTCAATAAAATATAAATGAAATTTCTTTATTATTACAGAACTAATTTTATCAGAACCTGCTGCACAATTGTTCTTAAGAGAGCTGATGTGTTTTATAAGTTCCTTATCATTTACCGGTGCCAAAAACATAGATGACAAAGCACTATGCTGAAGCTTAAATTTATCTGTTGGAATTTTAATTTTACTAAGCATTTTGATACCTACATTACTAAAATATTCATTACAATAATTAGACATATCTTTTTTATTTGAAAATGGCTCATATCTGTCATTTTGAATCTGCATGTCATCATTTGTTTTGAGTTTATTTTGAACGGTAGCTTCCGCAATTATTTTATGAATTTTTTTAAAATTTGTAGGTTCAATATTTATTTTATTTTTAAAGTATTCATGTTTAGTTTTCATAATCAACCTATTCAGAGTATTTCTATAATTTTTATATAAAGTTTTATAGTGTGGATCGTATCTCAAAAGTATTTTTCATTGAGTCCCTTGTTTTTATCGAGTTTATTATGCCATTCGTTATCCATAGTTTTAGTTTTTTATTTTCGTTAAAAGGAATTACTTTCTGTTCGGTAGAATTTTTTATATTTGATACATTCTCAGAAAACTTACGTGCCGCCATCTCTACGTCCGCGATATCGGATACACTTCGCCAATCTACTCGCTTCATTAAATTTTCAAAAATGTGTAAATTAATGTTTTCAATAGTTTTTGTGATAGTTTTAGGGTTAGAATTATTTTTATTATGTTTCTTGTTCATATTAAGAATTCCGGCCCACACGAGTGAAACCATTTACCATGGAATCAAAACCATAAGAATTTAAAAGCGACACATACTTATTAGCATTTATGCCATTTTTCTATAGAATATCAATGCTAATGTCGCCTAAAACTATGTCTATGTCATTCATAGGAATAATCTGTAAGTAGTCCTCAAAATCATTTAGAAAGTGTAGAATGGATGAAGAGAGTGGTCTGTCTGTACGTGCATGTTATGCCATAACTAACATTAATAATAGTAAAAGACTGTTTGTAATCTTAAATTATTTATTTTAGGTTTATCAGAAATTCTAGTGAAAATTACAAGGCCATCATTTTGATTAAAATTTCCATGGTTATAATGAACATTATAGCCAGGGATAGAAAACATGCGAACATCAGAAACTTTCCAACACTCGCTCAATACAATAATATTACAAGAGAGATCATAGGCCTTAAGAAACGTAATAAGACTGTCAACGTTTTTTTGTATACTGCGAATATTTAAATGTAAAATATTTAACAGTTTTGAAGCAGTATTAACAAGGCTGCAAACTGCATTACAGTCTTTACTAGTCTGAATTGATTTTTCGTATTGGTCAAGTTCATTTAAGATGGCAATTTCATTTTGAATGTTAGCCATTAAAACAGTGTATTAAGGTGAAATTTGTAGACTGGACAGTTTGAATCATTCGCTTCGTGGTTGGAATCATATTGATACCTATATTTTGTATTGGCCTTCTCACAATTTATACAGCATTTTTCCTCTTTAGTGCAATTGTGGTATTCATGCTTACCACCACAGTATCCACAGCATGGTTCATAGGTACACCTTTGGCTTTTGTGAAAGAAATCTTGACACCTAAAACAGCGTTGAACACCTACATCTTCATAGATAGGATAGCTCTGCCATTGTAAATAGATCCTTTTACTCATAAGTAGACGGTGAAATAGAGCAGCATTACAATTTCCATAAATAGTGTGAGTTCCATACTTTTTATTTGTGTGCATATATGTTATGTCAATATCATCAATGTCCCTTACGGAGTCATTCTGGTAACGCAGACATTTTTCAATTTCTTCCAGATTTAAATCTCCATTAAAACCAACAATTTTGAATTGAGGTTTTCTCATTTTTGTTAGTTGGACTTTGTAACCAATGTTACTCAACTTGTTGTCGGCATCCTCCTTCAGTTTCTCAATGTCCTGTTTTGAGTGGCATTTTATAACTACACCTCCGTTTGATATGTCACTTTGAATTTTATTAGGTAGATCAGCAAGCTTGGTATGTTGTTTGGAATGGCAATTGGATTCGAGTTTAATGATTGGCTTACATTTAAATTTTGCTGGACCGTAGAACTGTATGATATCTTTTGAGAATCCCTGGCTTCCATATCATGTATTTGCTTCCTAAGCAAAGCAATAATTTTATCCTTGCTTGATATTATATTATCTTCAATAGTTCTTTGCAGTAGTATATTTGTTTCAAATTGTGTGCACCTGGTACAATAAAATTTCATTACTGCCTTTTAATTCCAAGACTTTTACTTCGGATGAAGTCAATTTTGCACATTTTATGCATACTTTTGATAGGCATCCGTCACATGCAAAAATTCTTTCCTTCTTTTTACATATGTCACACTCCACAATAATATTTGATTGTTAAGCTTATATTAATTTAGTAATTAGAGAATCAAAACCTGAGGTATCAGACAAAAATTTAAGTTTTATCCAATATGTATTATTAGTTTAAAATTATTTATATATTATTTTCAAGGAGCTTAAATAGCAATGCTGGATTTAAGTACAGCTACTACTTCTCTTATATTACATTTTTACTTTTACCTGCTTAAATGACTTTATGGCCTCTTAGTGGAAAAGTCTTTCGGTAACCTATTCGACGGACTGCAAGAAAAGTTTTTTTCGAGTTTTTTTCAAGTTTCTGGAGACATATTTTTAACACTTTTTGTCTTGGAAAGTATACGAGTCACTTTTTTTTAATTTTTGAAGAGTCAGCTGCACTTTTCATTTTATCCTTTTTACATGCTGAGTTCCAGATAATCGAACAAAGAGTTGACTTCCATCCGTATTTTATAAACTTCACTATTATATTACAAAATTGTCTATTTCAGACTTTCAGAACTATGAACCAAACATCAATTACACTAGTTTTTTCTATTTTTCCAGCTTGGGTTGTATAACATCTTCAAATTTATGGTCTATTAAATATAACAAAATCTACAAAATAAAAATTGATAAAAGTAGCCAAAATAGCGGCGCTTTTTTTTTAACTTGTAATTGAGATTTGTTATTGAAATTTCAAAAACTGTGTTGGCCAGACCTGTATAAATTATGTGTGAGGTACGGTATTTAGCAATATGCTTAATAATATAGCTTTTATGTATGTGTACTTCTTTACCCTAAAATAATGCGTTTTTTCACATTTGGACGCTTATAGCTTAAAAATGTACCCGTAAAGCAGAATGGTGCATGTAAGATAAAAGTATAATTTAGTTATATTAGATATACCCAAATTATATCTAAAGTAACATAAATGCTTTATTTTAATAAATACTTAACTTAAACTATCTTTTTTATAATTCACTTAAAAGTCGTAGGTTACAGTTAGTTTACATTAATAACAGTTTTAAGGTAATTCCCTTTCGTAATTCCATTATAATGTAGTTTTTGTGGCTAAAGACTGCATGTTTGTCCTTTGTCAGCCTTTATGTCATATTTTTAACCTTATTTTGAAAACTGGCAAATTTCCAGGCGTCTGGACATGTGCTAAAGTAATACCAATTCACAAAAAAGACGATATAAACAGAATCGACAACTACCGACCTATCTCCATACTTTGCAATTTTTCCAAAACTTTTGAAACTATTGTTTATAACAGAATTCTTCCCCAAGTTCAATCACTACTCTCTATAGATCAGCACGGTGTTATTCCTAAAAGGTCGTGCATCACTAACCTCTGTAATGTGACTCATTTTATTTCTTCAGCCCTCGATAGAAAAAGTCAGGTTGATGTGGTGTATACTGATTTCAGTAAGGCTTTCGATCAGATAAATCATAGCATTCTGCTGGAAAAATTGAACAAGCAATTCAGCTTCTCAGAAAGGCTAATTTCGTTGCTTTCGTCATACCTTATTGACCGTCTTCAGTTTGTTGAGGTGGAAGGTTGCAGATCTAATACCTTTGTTTCAACTTCTGGAGTCCCACAGGGATCCAATCTCTTATAGAATCTTATAGAATTGATTTCCTGCCTTAGACTAGCTCATGCTGATGATCTGAAAATATTCTGGTGTATCAATAGTATCTTGGACTGCTTGTTCTTACAGAGTAACTTGGACCTAATTAGGGGGTGGTGCAGTCGAAATCAGTTATGTCTTAACATCCCGAAATGCTGTGTGATCTCCTTTCACCGAACCAAGGATCCTGTTTTGTTTAATTACAATATAGACAATCAAATCCTCTGTAGAAGTACTTCTATTAAAGATATAGGGGTTGTATTCGACGATAGGCTTACATTTGTGCCACATATTGAACAGACAGTGACCTCCTCGTTGAAACTTCTGGGTTTTATCATTCGAAATAGCCGACTTTTTAACAACTCAAACTCAATAAAACTATTGTACTTTTCCTTTGTTAGATTAAGACTGGAATGAACCGTATTCCAGGTGTCCTTTCTATGAATGCCATGTTGGCTACATCGAGAGTGTTCAGAGAAGGGTTTTAAAGTTTCTTATGTTTCGTGAGGATGGAATATATCCTGTTAGGGGACATGAGCATGATCTGATGTTAGGTAGCAGTAGATCTGCAATCTCTGGCCATGAGGAGAACAATTCATTTTGTAATATTCTTATGGAAGTTGATCAATAATCAAATAAATTCTCCTCCTCTCTTGAACGATATTCTATTTCATGTACCACGATTTGCTTCTAATATCACTTTTGCTTTAGATCGCGCCAGAACTAACATTAGGTTTCAGGATACCGTATATCAAATGTGCAGAATTTTTAATTCAGTATCATCAACCTGTGACATATTTGTATGCTCCATAAAGGATCTAGTTTTATCTTTGACAAACCAACAGTTACCATAATTCCTTTTCACTTCCTTTTTTCCCTTGTCCCATGAATCCCTTTCTTTGTTCATTCTAATGTTAATTTACATCTCTTTTAATTTTGATATATACATGATGTTACTATAGTAATTTAAGTTTTCCTTATTTTTCTTTCTTTTTGTTATTTCATTTATAGTAATTTAATACTTGTTTACACTTTCAAAACATTAATTGTAGATTTTCCTGTAACTGGGCTTTGCCTGTTGGAAATAAAGTGCTAAATTAATAAATAAATAATATATAATTTTAGAGAATCAAATAAATAGAAAATAATTATCTGCTGAAACTTCTTATATGGAAATAGTAATTAGGAGTAAAGCATAAATGGCTACAATACTCCGTTTGCCTGAGTTTATTTAACAGCACAGTATAAACGTATAACTTTAATAATAAACCTTTTAAAATTTAAAGCTCTGTGTTTTAATGCAATGCAAAAAGTAAATCTGATATTAATTTGACATTTAATTTATAATTTGTGAAACTTTTCAGTGACAGAAATCACTTTGTCATTCATTGTCTGTAATTTTTTCATCACAATTTTATTGTGAATAAAAAATTACACATAGAAGCAGCGACATTCAACCTCTAAAAATTTGCCTGCTACTATCCCTAGCGTAGTTATTATGGTATCCGATTTGCATTTAAAAGGTCTCGAGTTGAAATTCGATCAATACTATTATATTAACTGTTATTTTCTTTATTTTTACAATATTGCTTGGGTTGGGAAGGAAATTTTGTTCTACATTGCTATTATGTATTGACAAAAAGATAGGTTTTTCTGCATCTACACTAAGGGTACGTAAGCTACTTGTAATACAACCTTAACAAGTTAATATAATTGTGAAGAAAGAAAGTCTGCACGGCGAGTTTGATGCCAAAGGGAAAAGTTTTTATGAAATTCTTCGTAAGACGAGAAAAAAAAGGAGCAAAAGCAGTACTTACTGATACATGTGTAGGAAAAAGATATTATTTGAATACAAGAGAGGTTTGTAGATTATTACTGATACATTACTATTATATTGGAAGATTGTCTAATCCTGATTTTCAGAGCTATGAATAAAATATCAATTACACTAGTTTTTTTCATTCTTCCAGCTTGGGTCATATAACATTTTCAAATTTATGATCTATTAAATATAGTAAAATCTACAAAATAAAGATTGATAATAGTGGCCAAAATAGCGGCGTCTTTTTTTTTTAGTTCGTGATTGAGATTTGTTATTGCAATGTTAACAGATTGACTTCCGCCTTCAAAAACTGTGTTGGCCAGACCTGTATAAATTATGTGTGAGATACGGTATTTAGCGATATGCTTAATAATATAGCTTTTATGTATGTATGTGTACTACTTTACCCTAAAATAATGCATTTTTCCACCTTTGGACGCCTATAGCTCCAAAATGTATGCTTAAAGCGGAATGGTGCATGAAAGATAAACGTATAATTTAGTTACAATAGATATACCCAAATTATATCTAAAATAACATAGATGCTTTATTTTAATAAATACTTAACTAAAATTATTTTTTTTATAATTCACTTAAAAGTCGTAGGTTACAGTTCGTTTACATTAATAACAGTTTTAACGTAATTCCCTTTCGTAATTCCATTATAATATATAATTTTACAGAATCAATAAATAGAAAATAATTATCTGCTGAAACTTCTTATATGGAAATAGTAATTAAGAGTAAAGCATAACTTAAATGGCTACGATACTCCGTTTGTCTGAGTTTATTTAATAGCACAGTATAAACTTATAACTTTAACAATAAACCTATTAAAATTTAAAGTTCTGTCTTTTAATGCAGTGCAAAAAGTAAATCTGATTTTTTTTGAATTAATTTGACATTTAATTTATAATTTGTGAAACTTATGACTGACAGAATTCACTTTGTCATTTATTGTATATAATTTTTTCATCACAATTTTATTGTGAATAAAGCAGCGACATTTAAACTCTAAAAATTTGCCTGCTACTATCCCTAGCGTTGTTGTTATGGTATCCGATTTGAATTTAAAAGGTATCGAGTTGAAATTCGATTAGTACTATATTAACTCTTATTTTCTTTATTTTTACAATATTGCTTGGGTCATGGGAAGGAAATTTTGTTCTACATTATTTTCATTTATTGACAAAGAGATAGCTTTTCTGAATCTAGACTAAGGGTACGTAAGCTACGTGTAATACAACCTTAACGAGTTAATATAATTGTGAAGAAAGAAAGTCTGCACGGCGAGTTTGATGCCAAAAGGAAAAGTTTTTTTAAAATTCTTCATAAGACGAGAAGAAAAAGGAGCAATAGCAGTACTTGATGATACAAGTGTAGGAAAAAGATATTATTTGAATACAAGAGAGGTTTGCAGATTATTACTGATAAATTCAAAATGACACATATGAAATCACATATGTTCCAAATCCATTAATATTGTTTGAAAGCTAGACTCATACTCTATAATGTGATGAAATTATTTTATAAGCACACAGATAAATTAAACATTTTTTGAAAATTTTAATGAGTTACAAAATTACCCCTTTCGAAAAGAGCTTGTAAGTTGGAACAATAAAGACAGTTTATTTAAATTTAGAGAAAGTAAGGTATTTTACTAAAGAGGTAATTTTTTGTGTTAAATTGATTAAACAATTAATGTAAAAGTTAACATCTTTGAATGATGATGCCATCTTTTAACGCTTCGGTTTTTTCCCAGTTGACATTTCGGTGAAGTTTCCTTAGTTTATATGCTTTTTTCGTTTTCGATTTTTCGAGTTCCTTCCTTCTATCTTTTAAAGTTTTAAATATCTCAGGCGATATTGAAGCTGCACTTTTGATCGGTTTACGGTTTAGATTTTTTTTTGGTTGTGATCCTTGCTGCAACGGTCCAATTTGATCTAACACGGAAGACAAACTGGGTCTTTGAGATGATGATGTCGATGCTAATGTTGGTGACTCGACTCGATCAATTTCTGCAATCCGATAGGAATACAATACATGAATAAATAAATAAATCAATATTAATATTTTTTTTGAGAAACATATTATGCTATACTCTTTGCTATGCAGTATAGTATGAGAAAATATGCTATATGCTTTTTATTCATGACACGTCAACATCATTAGTAAGAGCTTCAAATGTAGAACAATTGATATTCCAACCTACAGATTACCAACTACTCGCAAATTAAATAAAAAATTAAATTAATATCAAATATAACAATTTATTAGACATTAAATAAAAAAAGGAACGAATAGTTTAAGCTAAAAATCATTGACATATCTATACATATATTCAATTTGCCTTTAAAAAAAAAATCGTATGTATTCATTTTTTGAGAGTAAATGTGATAGGTCCTTAAAAACAGACATAAATAACAAAACATGTTAGGAGTTTTTAATGTTTGTGGCAATGACACATCAAAAAAACAGGAAAACAGGAAAAAATCAACACCTGACGCCTTAAAAAGTTTGATAAATTTCACTGTTTCACCCTACATGCTATTCCACCCTACTACAAACCTCGCCAAACCCTAGTACAAACGTCGTTCCTATAATTTACCTAGAAATATCACTAAAAGATTTAAATTAATTGTTTTATTCACGTTAAAACTTATATACAGGGTGGTCATTTGAAAACGAAACAGAGCCTATTTTGGGTCCCTCAGAACATTTGCGAAAAAATTCTCGGACCCGTCAATTTTTGATTCAAGGGGGAACCATTTTTTTGCTAGTTTCGCCCCCCTGAGGGCAAAGCCCTAGCGGGGGTGACAAGGGCCTCCAAAATTTTAAATGGAACGGGGGGTCGAGTGATACCTTATTTTGAAGGTATTTTTATGTGGATTATAACCCTAAAGTTTTAAATCGTTACTATTTGCTTAGTCGATACCGGGGCTAATAAAAGGTACAAAAACATGTCAGCATTTTTTATGAAAGAAAATGCTTGTAAATTTAGCAGTTAAATAAATGCAAAAAATTTTGTTCTCCTACATTGTGAACCGTACTTTCTGTTGTTTTTTTTTTAATACCCGTAGATATCTATGCCAATTCTGCAAGGGAACTCTTGGTTATTGTTGAGACTGTTATTATAGCAACATTTTGAAGTTTAATAGTGATTGTCAATTACTGCTGTCAGATCATAGTGTGTCAAACCAATAGCTCTTTAAAGTTAGTTAGTTACAACATTGAGTGTGATAATGGTTTATTCACTTGCTGAAAGAGTTGAAATAGTTTCTCTTTTCTTTGCGAACAATGAAAATGCTAATAGAACTGCCCAGCTCTTTAACACACTACAACACTCTAATCGACAGTTCCATCGCAAGTACATTTTGGTTCAAAAATTTAGGGAAACTGGGTCTGTGGCTAATAAAAAGCGCGAAATGGATAATCCAGTGGTGAATGAAGCTTCAGAAGTAGCTATTTTAGGCCATATTGTGCAAGATCCTACACTGAGCAGAAGGAAGTTATCAACCGTGTCTGGTATTAAGAGAAGCAGCATTCAGAAGAAATTAAAAAAAAAAACAAGTTTCATCCGTACAAAATGCATCTCGTACAAGAACTAAACGAAGACGATTTTGATAGGCGAGTACAATTTTGTGAAACTATATCTGAACAAGCCGCCAATGATCCATACCTTATATTTAATGTATGTTTTTCCGACGAATGCTCCTTTTTCCTAAACGGTACTGTGAATCGTCACAGCTGTCGCTATTGGGCTGATTCAATTCCCAGAATATTTCGTGAGGTGCATACACAACATCCTGAAAAATTAAATGTTTGGGCTGGCATTTTTGGTAAAAATATCGTAGGCTCCTTTTTTTTACCTGGCAATTTCACATGAGAGATGTACCTGGAGTTATTAGAAAATACAATTCATCCAGCATTAGTGGAGATACTAGAAAATAACAACGAGTGCTTGGAAAATCGTCTAGTATTTCAGCAAAATGGGGCGCCACCACTATGCTGCAAGGCTTCGTCAATATTTGGACCAAACGTTTCCAGGACAATGGATTGGAAGAAGAGGAGCTATTGAATGGCCTCCTCGTTCCCCGGCTTAAGCCCGTTAGATTTTTTTTATGGAGCCATTTAGAAACTAACGTTTATGGTAGTCAGCCAACATCGCTAGACCATTTGCGACAAAGAATAATTGATGAATGTCGTCCCAAATCACCCCAGAAATTTTGCAAAATGTACGGGAAAGGTTTGAACAAAACCTGTATTATTGTATAAAAGTCGAAGGCCAACATTTTGAACATTTAGTTGATTGATTTTATCTTTAAGCCCTTCATTTAAAATTATACTTTTTAACATTTTTTTGTAACTTTTATTAGCCCCTGTATCGACCAGGCAAATAGTAACGATTTAACACTTTAGGGTTATAATCCACATAAAAATACCTTCAAAATAAGGTATCACTCGAGCCCCGTTCCATTTAAAAT
Source organism: Anthonomus grandis grandis (assembly GCF_022605725.1). Classification (NCBI taxonomy): domain Eukaryota; kingdom Metazoa; phylum Arthropoda; class Insecta; order Coleoptera; family Curculionidae; genus Anthonomus; species Anthonomus grandis. Next base: position 16,256,486 of record NC_065549.1, read on the forward strand.
TTTGGGGGCCCTTGTCACCTCCACTAGGGCTTTGCCCTCAGGGGGGCGAAACTAGCAAAAAAATGTTTCCCCCTTGAATCAAAAATTGACGGGTCCGAGGATTTTTCGCAAATGTTCTGAGGGACCCAAAATAGGCTCTGTTTCGTTTTTAAATGGCCACCCTTGTATATGGGTTGCCCAATAGCACGACTCGAAACATCTCATTTAAAAGCTTGCACTCGTAGTATTCCGAGTATTACCATCGTAGTATTTCAATTCAAAGTACATCGGTTGTAAAAACGTTTCAGGAAACCTTGCTAAATAAAAAATTTAAGTTATATTTAAAAAATAAGGTAATGAAAAATATTTTAGAAGCGTTTATTTTTTAGTAGCGTTTGTAATTCCTAATTTTTTTTTGTTTATTTTAGTCTGAATTTAAGCTACAACGGCATTACCAAGCCTCCATGGGATCCGATTAGTGATATTACATCTTTGCAATATTTGTATTTGCAGGTAAATACAATATGTGATTTAAAGTAGATGTTATTACGTGTCAGAAATACATAGAGGAATAAAACTTCTTTAGGTATGCAAAAAGACTGTAGGATGACCACCATAAATTTTTTATTTCATTCTACAAAGTTCTTTTCTTTATTTTGTACGTAATAGGTAAAATACATAAATAAAATATTTTTATTTATAAAATTAACGAACGTGGCGTCATGTTCCTGAAAATAAATAAATCATGTTTAGGGTCTTCTCAAAATATAGATAAAAAACCAATGGATAAATTTGCCTAATATTCTTAGTTAAATAAAATTTTTAAAATAAAAATCAATTCAATTTCAGCACACAACGTAGAGTTATGACAGTTCTTTTAGCTTACTTTATTCGTAGACATAAGTTGACAAAACTCCCAATTTTATTTCTCCTATACATTTCTGAAATACACTGATTAAAATATTTATCAATTCAAATAAATATTTTTTCCTAAACTGAAAATTGAATTTTAGGGTAATAATCTAACGAAACTGGAGCGTAACGCTTTCGGTAAAATGCCGGTTATGTTTGAGCTGGACGTGTCGAAGAACCGGATATCCAACGTGAGTTCGAGAGCGTTCGAGGGTCTTTTGCAGTTGATCACTCTTAAACTGAACGAGAATGAGATTAGCGTTATTCCGAACGGCGCATTCCAAGGTAAATTATTCCAGTCATTTTCGGGTTTATTTTACAGGAACGTTGTTAATTTGTTTTAAAGATTTTTACCTTATTTTAAAAAAAATATATAATGAGAAGTATTCAAAACCATATTTAGAAATTTAGAATCAAACATTAGTTTTCGAAAATTTGACGGCTCTCAATAGAAAGAAAAAGACAGAAATATACAGAATATATTAAATATTATGTAAAATGTCTCTAGTGTCAATAAGGTAAGCCCTAGAAGAAAAAGGTTATTGTAAAAGTTATAGCAAGTTTTATTTTTGATAAAATGACCCTGAAACTTTTTTTTGTAAAACTTTATGTTTGACTTCTGAAATAAATTTATGTTTTCTTAAATAGAGATCATATTATTAATTGTTTTATTATTATTAAATAGATAATTTTATTTCGATTTTAATCAAGATTGCTTATATTTTGTGGGTTAGAATTCGTAATAAATCGGCGATTTATGCGTTTGTGGTGTGCATGCATTTCTCCGATAGTGTCACTATATGATTTATTCTGAAAAAGAAAATATTTAGTTATTCGTGCTAAAAAGAACAAAACTCTAACACACATAACCAATATAGAAAAAACTATTACAACTAAAGCCAGACTAGAGCCACTTTGCACCGGGTGGTGCATAGTGCTTAATGCGTTAAGACGTTTTCTCTATCGATAAAAATTCCGATCATCGCCATCGTTCCGGGTTAGGACGTGATAATTATTTCGACTATATCGTTTTTTGTATTGTTCGTGATGGAAAAAGTAAGTTATTAAGTGTTATTTATTTTTAGAAAAAGGTAAGGAACAATAGCAGCGATCTCAATTTCGTTCCGGTAGACAATCAAAACACCGCAGTCGGTCAAGCTCCTCCGAAAATTTCTCTGAGACCAGGTGTAAAAAATAATTCTGGTATTAGTAACCAAAGGCATAGAATTATTTCATCTTTGTCCTCATATGAAGAAGACATATGTGAATTACATTCTGTCAGAAGTGACGATAGAGACCGAAACCTGCGTGCACTGGTAAATGTCGCTGGACAAGGTTGTATCCAGTGAGTTACAACTCCTTTATCTAACTTCTACTTCATAAATAACGTCAACATTGATGAGAACATTTCTCGGATATCTGCAAATCCAGAATATCTGCAGATTTTTTCAATTTTTTTGCGGAGCTATTAACATCAAAGTATATAGATTTCAACAAGTAGAATCACTTCTTTGATCGCCTCAAAATGCCGCCTTTTTTTATAAGCAGTCGTAAATCACTTGTAAACTACGCTGGCACCCCTCGCATGACAGGATGCAAGTCCGTCCATGAAGTTCACATTAGAAATGCGTTTACGGGGGGCAATAAGGAAAGTATTAAGTTTAATATTATTATTGGGTAAAATCAAGGTTTTTTAATTTTAAAATATTTTGGTGAGTTTTGACGCTTATTCATTGTGACACATTAAATAAACAACAACTAGGTAATAGGTAATATATTTATGTATGCATCCAGTCGCCATTTTTTCTTTGCTTTTATTTCTTTTTATAGTACTAATAAAACGCTTAAATTTGAGTCAAAACCTTAGGAATGTTGTTAAGAAAACCAGAATCCCCTAAAAACCCTTTAATCTTAATAAACGTGTACCTAATATAAAAGGTGTAAACCTAAATGTATACCTTAATTGCCGACTAGTTAAGCTAAATTTATACAGACAAATAGAATAAAATAAGGCCTTATTTGACATGTATGCATTTAAACAGAAAAATAAAATAAAATAAGAAATAAGGAATTACCAATCACATGCCAGGTATATTTCAAGAAATTGACCAATAATTATATTAGTTGCATTTTGGTCAACTTCTTATTTTATTTTGCTGTATAACTGCCTTATGGGGGTTTGTGTAAATTGAACTCTTATTTTAGTCTTATTTTATTTCTTATTTTATTCAATCCAGGATTATTATTCTCAATAATAAAAACGTAGGGTTGTACCGATTATCTTTATTTTTTTGATTGACCTGGTTACTTAAGAGGTATCATTCATTTCATCCTTTACTTGTTTGGGGATTTTTCCCAAAATCCACTTTACCTACTATGTAGGTATGTAGGTACGTATTACCAAACAACTACTATTAATATAAATTATAAAGTAAAAGTCCGTAAAACTAGCACTAAATGACAGAATTTTAAATTCACAAAAACAAAAAATATTGGCACACTCGGTAAACGTCGAAAATAAACTGAACCGAGTCAACCCTATAACCACATTTCGTCGATGAACCGGTATAAATCCCCCGCATCACCGAACATAAACTTGAAAAAAAACTTGTTCAACATAACTTGTTCTTCAACTTGTTAGAACATAAACTTGTTCTTTATACTGTGCCCGCATGCGGGGGATCGATAAACTCCGATGGCGAGACGGGCGGCGTCGGCAGGTGCGGATGGTTAGTCGAAAAGGGTCGAGTGACTTGACTGTGTTAACATCTATGCCCGGGGCCATACATAACCCTCGAGATAACATCATCGGCGCTGATATTAGAGGGCAACTTTGATGTTTTACAACAGGCAGGTGGTCTCAAACTGTTTTTAGAAAACTGGCGATGTATTACGAATAATCGTTTTGTCTTGCAATTTGTTAAAGGCTATAACATGCAAGCACTATTAAAGGAAGTACCAATGAAACAGTTTCTGCTATAGAGATATATATCTAAGATATTAACGAGTTTGTAACAGCACCTCACTTTAAATCGAAAGATATCAGAACTGTATTAAGATTAATTTAGAATGACTGGTTTGTAGCAATGATCGGCTTAAAAAATGCTTACTATTCTATACCGATTCAAAATTCCAGAAAATGTTTGCCTGTATGAATTTACATGTCTGCTTCAGTTTAGCATCTGCGCCATATGTTTTTGCAAACATTTTAAAATCAGTTCTATAATATTTTAGAGATAAGAGCCTCATATGTGTTAATTATCTGGATGGTTTTTAAATAAGGACACGTTCATTCCAGGAATGTCTAAAGAATGTAAAATTTGTAGTTTTAAATTTAAAATCTTTGAGCTTTATCATTAACAATGTAAAAAGCAATCTTAATCCTACTCAAATATGCAAATTTATAGGTTTTACTTGGATTACAAATAAAATGATATTGGATATAACTTAGAAAAAAGGAAAAGGACAAATAAAGCCTGCCAAAATAATTAAAATTGTAAAAAAAAAACTGGACGTGATTGGGCCATTGATTTCATTATGTCCTACCGTAAAATACGGTTGGAAAATGCAAAAAAGCTTAAAAAATAACAATCAATATTGGTGAATAATTGACTAATAAATGAGATCAAACTGTGGACTGTATAAAAAGAGAAATTTTGGTATTATTTACCATTGAGCGGCGAATCAAAGGGGCCTTAACGACTTACCCGTGAGGATCTAGTTGCTGGATCTTCGTGCACTTTATAGTTCTCATGAATTTGAGGCGCCTCTGTTTACACTAATTTTGAGTTTGTAGAATTAAGGTTTTTGCGGTACCCGAAAAGAAGGTGGTACTTTCAATGAATAAAACGAGAGAGATACTGCCGCTTATTGCAATCCAAAATTCTTCGCGCATAGCGCATGTCGCATAGGCCATCTTTTTTTACTAACGCGCAAAGATACCAGGTGCAATGATATATTAAAGTTAGTTTATTCATTCCTTGCAATAATCAATTATAGATTAATTTGACTGATATCAATCCCAACAAAAACGCAAAGTATTTTACTATGCAACAAAAAGAAAAAAATGATTCAAAAAGAAAGAAAACTAATGATTATTAAAAATATTTTTACCACTAAGAGACCAACTAGTTTGGTAAGGGGCACAATTTTACCAATGGTCGCTTATATACTCCATTGGCTGTACGCACCGTAGCCACTCTTGTTACACCATCTGCACCAGGATGGAGTGTAATAATACGCTCAATAAGCCAATTTAGAGGAGGAAAAAGTTCATTTTAACTAACATCCCCTCTTTAGCTTGAAAATTAGTTTCCTTATACCACTTTCCTACATTCCTTGCAACAAAGGCAAACCTTTGTTGCAAGGAATGTAGGTACTCGGTATTCCACCGATTCCAAAAGTCTTGGTGCATTCTTTGCAACAATTGCCATCTGTCGAGTCTAGAAACTTTTAAATTGGTGACTTCTGGCTCCGGAATAGAAGATAATGGAGACAGCGATAAGAAATGCCCGGGAGTCAATACGGTTATGTCATTTGGATCTGAACTAATAGAACACAACGGACGGGAATTTAAAACCGATTCTACCTGAACTAAAATGGTATAGAATTCTTCATATGTTAATATTTGCTCTCCCACAATTCTAATAAAATGTCCCTTTAGTGACTTGACTCCTGTTTCCCACAATCCTTCAAAATGAGGAGATGAAGGAGAGTTAAAAGTCCATTTAATGTGCTCCTGTTGAGCAGCTAATTCAAAATAAGATAATATTTGTTTGTGAGCACCAACAAAATTTGTACCACATTCACTAAATAAATGTGTCGCTTGACCTCGTCTTGCCACAAAACGTTTTAAAGCTGCCAAAAAAGCATCACCAAGGCCAATGCTAAGGTGATTCTTTTAACCGAGATGGTCCATTCCACCATAGCGAAAAATGTATTAATTCGCTAGGTAACATTCCCCTACTCGCACAATCAGCTGCATTATCTACACTAGAAATATAATGCCAACAGGAAGGATTAATTATGTCTTGAATTTTTAAAACCCTGTTGCTAATGAATGTTTTCCATAGTTGTGGAGCTGACTTGATCCAGGATAATTCAACCATGCTATCTGACCATGCGTAAATGTCAGAAAAACAAACCTTTTACCATACGTTTTTATTACGAATGATATTAAATCTGCTACAAGAACTGCAGCACACAACTCTAATTTGGGAAGTGAAACTTGCTTTAGAGGCGCGACTTTAGATTTACCTACAATAAGAAAAGTGCTCTGAGAATTTTCAAAACAAAACCTAAAATAAACACATCCGCCATATCCTTTGATTGACGCATCGCCAAATCCATGAATTTCACATGAATTAACTAAGTCCAAACCAATCCTACGAGGAATCTTAAACCTACTAAGGAAGGAAAATTCATTTTTAAATTTTGTCCATCTATTAACAACTTCTTCAGGGGGAATATTATCCCATGATAGTCCTAACGACCAAACATACTGCATCAGAACCTTTATTAACATAGTAATAGGCGAAAGATAACCAAGAGGATCGAAAATACGAGCGAGATTTGCTAAAATGTTGCGTTTAGTACATATATTACTAAAGGGATGGATATTATACAAAAAACAATGACTAGACGGATCCCACTGCAAACCTAAGGTTTTTAAAAACTATTTTCTTTTTATTGTAATTTAATGCTGATTTTTTTATGTCATCGGGAAGATCTTCTAATAGATTAGGCTCATTACTAGTCCATTTTCTTAATTGGAAGCCACCGGTCTTGAGCAATTCAATAAGTTGGTTTTTTAAATGTAAAGCTGCCTCTAAGCTGTTTTCCTCCGAGCATACGTCGTCGACAAAAGTTTAAGTTTTCAAAGCCTCACACGCAACAGAAAACTTGTCTTTCTCATCATTAACCATTTGTAATATCATTTGTAATGCTAAATAAGGCGAAGATGCCACTCCATACGTAACAGTATTCAAAACGAATTCCTGAACAGGTTCCTGACTTGAAAACCTCCACAGTATACGCTGATAGTCTCTTAGATGGAAAGATATAAGACTCTGACGATACATTTGCTTAATATCGGCTGTAAAAACAAATTTGTGAAGTCGAAATAATAACAATAAACAACATATATCTTGTTGAATTGGGAAATACAGGATTTTGCTCTTTAAAGGGCAAATCGACAATATATCTACCTTGAGAATTACGAGATACAGAATTTTTATAAATTTGTTTACATTCTAATTCTGTTTGGCTAAGTGGACTTAATTTTGGAATTTCCTCAAGTTCCCAAAACCTTTTTGAGATTGCATTAATATTATCTAAAGCGGTTAAGCTAACAAACGAGAATACTGAATTAACAGTTTGAGGACTAACGTTTCCAGCTAATATCCAACCAAAAGTAGTATTTACGGCTCAGGATCCCCTTGTCCCTCCAACACACGACCATCGAGCAATGATTTAAAAAATATATCAGCATTTAACAGCAGATCCGGGGACATTAAAATTGGGGTCGGCTAATTTCAAATTTGTAATATGTGACCAATTTTTATTTTCTATATGCATACTTGGTATGTTGGAGCAAATACGAGGCAAAACTACAGCTTCTAACTTTATTTTTGGTAAATTCGAATCAGTAGGGCGAATTGTACAATTTACGCGAGCATTACTAACAAGACTATTTTTTCCTATCCCTACTATAGGCAAAGAACACTCGGAAATAGACAAGTTTAAAAGTTTTCTACATTTTTAAGTCATAATGTTAATTTGTGAACCACTATCAAATAAAACCCGAATATGTTTAAAGTTTCCATTACTATCAAGAACTTTTACAATAGCTGTGGATAAAAGAACTACTTGATTACTATTAATAATAGTGCTCGATAAAACTGTTTGCTGATTTTCACTATTAACATAAATACTAGTTGATGGTACGTCCTGTATAGGCACGATATTTTCATTTGCAATTAAATTGTTTTCACTAGAAAAATGTAACAAAGTGTGTAAATGTAGAAAAGCGGGACTTATGCCTCTTATGTTTCATCCCAAGAAAACTAGGAAGCAGATTAAGAATCTCATATCTTAAAACCTGAAACGGAATGGATATTTGCCTATTATGATTTTAATACTATTGCTAAAAAATTTGGGACTCTACATAAAGATCTTTTGCTTCCCAGTATAACACTAAATGTAGGTGTCAGGCATTATGGCAAGTTGACTCAGGCGCAGAAATAATTAATGCGTTTCCTATGTTATGGGGTAACATACGGTTTTACGAATTTCTTTCATTTTCTCTTATACTAAGAACAATTAAAAAATATCGCTGGTAAAGGTTGTATCCAGTGAGCTACAGCTCCTTTACCTGACTGCTACTTTAAAAATAACGAGAACATTGATGAAAACCCTGCGGATTTTTTAAACATTCTTGGTCAAAATCCACATCGCAAAGATTCTAAATCTTTCGACCTTCAAGGTGGCAATTTATAATCCAAAATCGCCTGACAAGGGAACAATGTGTCAAAATAAACTCCAAATACCAAGAACTCTCCGTGCAATTTAACTCTCCGGATAGGAATCCCGAGGTAGCCAATATTACGTTTATAGGACATAAAATATATTGTTTTAAAATATATACAATTTTAAAATTTTTAATATAAATAAATTTAAATCTCGACAGTTTCTAATGGACAGACAAGTGTGAAAGCTTGCTAGACTTCGCCCTTTAAGTTTACACAAACTTTTTCTTTCTTTCCATTGTACTTAGGTACCTTATTTTTTTTGTAACCTATAACGGTTAATGAAAGTCGTTTTAGTTATTTATTATTTATTATTATTTCTACATAAGCATTTGGCATCATTGCATCAGAGCTTTTGCAAGCAAAGGAACTGCCCATAGCTTCACGGCAATGCTAATTCCAGCTTTTCAATGTTCTAAGTGCACGATGATGCGCCTCCACTTTTAGGCTCACGAGTGCTTATATTTTTAAATCCCCAATATCACAATAGGTGGAGAGGGCGCGGAGGAACACAGTCATGGCCGCCCGAGGTCTAAAAAGCTTAGTGCATGCAGTGCCGATTCAAACTGAAAAAGAGTTACAAAATCGTATAATTGCATCCTTTCAAGCTATAAAGGATACCCCAGGAATCTTTAATAATGTGCGTCAGTCTATACGAAGAAGAGTGAATACTTGCATACTTGTGGGTGGACACTTCCAACAATTGCTATAAATTATTTGAGGTATTTATTTTTTTGCGCGAAAAAGTTGTGTCATATGAAATTGAGACAAGAGACGTTATTTGTTCTAAAATAAATGAGGATTTTAAAAATAATTTTGGATTTGTAAAAAATTAGTAACGTATCATTTTTTTCTTCAAAAATATTTAGTTTATATCCTGTACGGACGTCACCGGTAAAAATTTTAAAATATTTATTACGTCAGAAACTGCTTCTTAGTGATCAAAAAATGTGTACCCAATTTCATAAAAATATCTGCAATATTATCTTTTTTATGATTAAAAAACATATTTTTTCTTAAAACTTTAACACCCTGTTGCTCGTAAACTAAGAGGCTTAGAACATATTTTGTTGCTATATTTTTTTTTAAATGACCGATGGATTCACATCCTATATTATCGGCATTCAATTAATTAAGACTCTGTATTTCTATTACAGGGTTTCCATCTATAACCTGAATTTAACTGCTTATAAGTCGAGAACGGAAAATGACAACAATGTGCGGTTTTCACAGAACTTCATCAATATTTTTAAGGTTTTTTTTGACAGTGTTGCCAAGTTTCAAAATTTACCTGAAATACGAGGAAAAAAATTGATGATTTTCAAAGGCCGATTTCTCAAAAATTTTAAATGTAACACCCTGTACTTTTTAATTTCACATGAAAGCCCGTTAAATCCCCTTTCCGAAAATGTATAAATTGTCTTAAATTTATTATTTTTTTTTACAGAGCCAATTTTAGTAAATGACACCTTTTTGAAAATTTTCCTACAAAAAATACCTATTAAGAGTGCGGTCCACCACGTGACAAAATCGGTTTCGAAGCCCGACGGTAGTTTCGTGGCCCGTGCAGCTTTCGCTGAAAGTAGCAACACTGGCTGCAATATTATCCACTCCACCGTTCCCTTCTCCCTGATATATCGAATCTTGATTACCAGGGACGCAAGTCAACTGGTCTTACTTCTTGTTAGGTTTATTAACTACTTTTTATGTTATGTTTTAGTTTTACATATGTACATAAGTAAAACTTTATAACATAAAAAGTAGTTAATAAACCTGTACATACAGGGTGTTTCGGGAGGAAAAGGAAATATTTTGGGAACATGTTCAGAAGGTCAAAATAAGATAAATTAACTCATATGTTTTAATCCGATTCTCGACCGTTTCAGAAATAATCGGTTCTGAAGTATATTTGGAAGATTGTTGGCCGTTTTGTTCAAATGTGGCATGAGGATTTTCATCTGACTACCGATGTTCATTGTATCGGTTATTAGATCTATTGCGGGTAAAATTAGCTTCATCGCTAAATAAAATGTAATTATGTAGGTCTCGATTTTGTGGGATCCATTCACAAAATTGAACCCTTAAGCCAAAATCACCCTCTTGAAGATGTTGAACCGGTTGAATATGGATAGGCTTAAAACCGTTTTTCCTAAGTGTCTTCCAAACGTCTACATGTGATGCTAATCGAAGTTCTTTTGTAATCCGCCTCGTACTAACACTCGGGTTCTCTTTAGCCATATCCAGAACATTTTCTTCATTTTTTACATTTAGTCCGCCTCTCGTTCAGAATTAATTCTTATGCTTGGAAACATTCCTATTTCCTGAGCGTTTGCAAAAACTGTCTGAAAAACTTTTCGATTTGGAAAACCACGTCGGTATTCATCAACAGCACGTAATGCGCCACCATTACAGAAACCATACACAAATATCATGTCAGCATACTCCCTATGGGTGAATGTGTGAGGCATTACGTAATGGAACCGTTTGCAACGAGGTTTCAGGCTAATCACGCGCAACTGGGATATACACTAAACTAGTTTCAAACCATTCCAAATATTGTGCTAGAACAAATCTAATGATTTTTTGTTTGATTCTTCTGCTTTGTCTCTAAGTGGTATTCCTTTTGGATAAAGTGGATCAACTAATTCCGGTAAAAGGTAATGTTCATAAAAATATTTTAGTTTGGGCAACATTTTAACTCTCCAAAATTCTTCATTACGAGGAATCTTCAAGAAAAATGACTATTAATAATATAGAATAATGGTGATGTTTAATATTTTAAAAATCATAATACATTTTTCAAAAAAAAAAACATTATGTAGTATGTAGTTAAAGTAAGAGTTAAAATTATACCTTTATCGCAATATTATTGATCTTACAACATTTTTTTTAAATGTCCACAACGAAAGTTAAATTTTAATACTGTTAAAATTACGGATTATCGGTTAAATGAGAACTTATTAATACAATGATTTACCATCTATACAATTAATCCAAGAGGGCTCCATACTACAAACAGAATTTTCTTTTTATAACTTGCAACTGTCCCTGGATTTGAGTAATAGTTGTGGTTCCTTTTTAGATGTAAGGAACCATTTTCAATGATAGCAAATGTAAGTTTTTTTCTCTAATTCCCATTTCAGTACTAATTTTTGAAATTACCAATGGGCATTTAATTTTAATAATTTGAACGGGGACTCGTACTTAGAGATAAACCATTAAATGTTAAGCAGAATATGTATTTTATGTAAGACATGTTCGCGCATTTTTCTCGACAGGTACGCAATTATCTTGATGAACAATATCCCGAACGTTGGATTGGCCGTGGAGGACCTTTGCTTTGGCCTGCGCGTGGTCCAGACTTAAACCCCATGGACTTCTGTATTTGGGGATCTTTGAAATCAATTGTTTATGGTAGTCCTATAATTAATAATCTAAATGAAATAAATGTAAAAATAGTAAAATCTGTAAATATGTTAAAAAATAATGAGGATCTTCTTTTTAAAATACGGCAGATATAAGAATTAACAAAAGTCGTAATATTTTTTTAAAAATAATCTTAGGTATTAATTTTATTTTATTTAGGATTGCATTGCTAAAAATCTAGTAAATTTAAGTCATTCACATATTATGAAAACCTAAAAGTGCGATTATGTTCAGATGGGAAAGTAAAAACTAACGCGACGAACGCCCTCTACCAAAAACACGAAAACTGTATAAAACTCCAAGTCACCGGTCTCAAATAACTTTAAAATTGTATAATAAATAAAATCGGTTACATATTTCGCTCTTATTATTACGAGCATCTCTAGACCATATACTGGGACACCTTGTAGACTTATTAATTACAAAAAAAAGCATTATATTTATAGTTTAGGTGAAGTTACTTGGACAAGTATAAAAACTAAAAACGTTTAACACGCGGCGTTTTCTTAAAAAATAAAAATTTTCAACATTGTTTTTTTTATTTTCAAAATTTTAAATAGCATCCCGCCTAGATAATCCAATAAACAATCCCTACACAAAATTTGAGCTTTCTAACTTTTTTTGTCTTGGTACAGGAGCTAACCCCGTTTTACGCAGGTAGACCACCCTCTTAAATAACATTCTCGGTATCAAGTGACAAAAATAACATATGTAGCTTGTCAAGGAGGCTGTGAGTTGCACAATTTGTTTTGTGGGCTTCAACTACTGTCAAATCTCTTTAACGTCATTCGTTGGGCAGTCCCAATAATTTGATTGCTATATGTATTTTTGCATTTTTTAAAGATTTTGAAAGGTTTAAATATGTTTACCACCCGGGAAAAGGCACGTTGCGTGTTATTATTTAGTAAATGCAAATCAGTTACGCAGACGAGAAGAAGATTTAGGCTGATTTTTGAAAGGGCTCCACCTTCACGCAATTCTATACTTCATTGGGTACGCCAATTTTCAGAACAGTTAAAAGAAAAGTTAGAACAAACCTAAATGCACAAGATAATCTGTTGGATGATATTTTGCTGCTAAAAGAAGTGTTGTCCTTAAACAATAACCAAATATCTATTAGGAAGATAGCTCAAACGACAAATATGTCAAAAAGTAAAGTACATAAAATTCTAAAAATAATTAAGTTTAAACCCTACAAAATTCAAACTTTCCAAAAAATAGAAAATCGCGCCATTGAAAAAAGATATTTAATGTGCAAAACACTACTAGATCTTTTTAGAAATGAGCCGGATACCAATTTAATAATGTCTGATGAGGCAACATTTCACATCAGTGGTCGAGTAAAAAGGCATAACTGCCGAATATGAGGAGATGAAAATCCTCGAGTGTATAACGAATTTGAAAGAGATTCTCCTAAGCTGAATGTTTGGTGTGCAGTATCGAAATCTAAAATTTATGGGCCATTTTTTTTTTCAAGAAGCAACAGTGAATGGAAATAATTACACTGATATGTTGGAAACATTTTTTTATCCTCAACTTCAGCAGGATGGAATTTTAAACACGGTCTACTTCCAGCAAGACGGTGCACCACCACACTTCTCCAGCGTCGCAAGGGATTCCTTAGATATTACTTTTGGAAACAGATGGATAGGGCAAACAGGTCCAATCGAGTGGGCACCGTATTCTCCTGATCTAACCATTCCCGGTTTTTGTATATGGGGATATGTAAAAGACCGTTGCTACAATCCAACCCCAAGAAATTTGGATGAACTGCGTAACAACATAGTAAACGTTTTCAACCAAATTACACCGCGAATGCTACAAAACGCCTTCGGCAACTTATTTCTCCATCTACATTTGTGCTCCCCGAGCAAAATGGGGGTCATATTCAGCAGCTAATGTATTAGTTATAAATTAAAATTAATTTCTACAATTGTTTGTTGTTAAAATTGTTGTAAATAGTTGTAATTTAATACATAGAATAAATACTTTTTATAGACATGGCAATAGCGCAAATTATTTAATTATAATCATGCTAAAGCGATACATAGGCAATTACCAAAAAATGTTCATCAATCACCGAATATGTATTCTAGGAAATTTTTCAAAAAGGTGTCATTTATTAAAATTGTAAAAAAAAATAATGAATTTAAGACAATTTATACATTTTCGGATAGGGTGTTACATTTAAAATTTTTGAGAAATCGGCCTTTGAAAATCATCAATTTTTTTCCTCCTATTTCAGGTAAATTTTGAAACTTGGCAACACTGTCAAAAAAACTTTTAAAATATTGATGAAGTTCTGCGAAAACCGCACATTGTTGTCATTTTCCGTTCTCGACTTATAAGCAGTTAAAATGTGTCAGGTTATAGATGGACACCCTGTATTAAATATTTCTAATAAATCAATTAAAGCGTATTTTTTAGGTACTAATCTTTAAGTTGGTTTATACCTACAAAATCAACATTTAAATCAGACCAGTGGTTTCAATAGTTTTTCAGAACACTTCATTTGTTAAGCTGCCTATAATATTTTCGTAAGAATGTTCTGAGATACACTTTTCATCTCAGAACATTCAATAATTTAGCTCCATATCAACCATATAAAAAATTTTTTTTCTTTTTAGGTCTAGTAGCTCTAACACACCTGGATCTGTCTCAAAACCGTCTAATAAAATTAGACAATAAAACGAACGGAGTATTTGAAGAGTGCTTATCTTTGGAACGTGTAAGTGAAATTCCATTAAGGAAATACATTAACTTTATCTCTTTCAACATGTTGTATATTTTTACTTTACCAGTTTGAAAAATATAAATTTAACATTATTAAATCCATATTTCACGAGAGTGCCGACGCATATGATGCGAATAAACTGTTTAGCTGCGCCCTTATATTACGGATTTTATTATTTTTATCGGGACGGGAGATCGGATAATGTTACGGCCGAATTATGTTTTTGGAACAGCTAAATATCCGGATTTCATATTTTACGTTTTTTTTTTTTGGTTTTAATAAACTTTCCGGCTTTATTTACGGGGCTTTTGGTCTGGGGAGTCTTTATAGAGATTAGGAAAAAATATTGCTTTTTTTTGTTAGAAGAAAATCCACAGATGGTAAATTACGGTGAAAAGGAACAGACAGATAAGATATAACAAAGTTCATATTAAATCTTTAAAGCGGGGTTTCAACTCGACCGACTTTGACTAATATTGTATTTTAAAAAGTTAAAATGTTATTTTTTAGTTGAATTTGAGCCACAACAAACTCACTTTTATAACAAGAAAGATGTTCCCAAGTAACCCGTACATTCCATATAAACTGAAGGAGCTGGATTTGTCTTATAACTCAGTACCAGTTATAACATACGATCTTACTTTTGGCACTTCTAAATTGGAAAAGCTTAATATGAGTCATAATGCCATCATTGATGTAAGGAAAGGTAAGAAAAATTTATATCTATTTATACTTTTTTCGAAAGTTGTCTGTCGATATGTGTACGTTATTATGGATATACGTGGCACTTAAATGTATACGTGCTGAGAAAATTGAGAGAATAGATAGAAAAGGTGAAGAGAAGATGAAATAATCCAATTCTTTTCTTGACAATCTTTACTGTTGCATGTGAATATTAGTTATTATCGTTATTGCTTTCGCCTCATCATCGATTACATATGTACATCTCGACGTAGATTGACGCTTTAATTTGCACCAATTTAATAAGTTAGTTTTAGACACAATCATTATTAAATATTTATATGAAGCTCTTGACTTATAACCTTTCTTATAATAATCATATAACTCAACTTAACAGCATAAAATAATAAACATTCACTGAATGTTCATAAATAGCTTTTTATTCTGAAATATCTGAATCATTTTAAGAATATTCAAAAACATAATCAGTACCAGCAATTTGGATATTTCAAGAACATTTGCTTGGGACTTTCAGTAAATTTCAATTGCCACATGTTTTGATACTGTCATGTTCATCTATGTGATCTCTCCCCCAAACAGGACTTGCCGTTTTTTTTATTATTAATTTTGCTAACAGTTTGAGAGTTTGTAGATTTGAAGCATTAAGGATCGTTTATTCCTTGCCGTAAAAATAAACAAAAATTTCCACCGAACCCATCAAATCGCATGAATGAAATGAAAATATTTTAAATGCTTTTTCTTGGACTGAAACTCTTAGTTACAACTTATGGTGTCTACGCTGTACTACAAAGACGAACCAAAAGACTATATGGAAAATGATAATGTGACAATATATTGGGGCAAAATCATAACAGGCACACAACCATATATTCTTATTATAGATAACGACAAAAAGATTGCGGGGATTATTGATATAACGATACCCTGGGACTAGAATAAAATAAGACAATCTTATTAAATCAAAGATATTTGCTAAGAGAAAGACCTAAAGAAGATTGTGACCACAAATGTTCTGATTGAAATTGACCTGAAAGAAGAAATAGAATAAGTTAGTTACCATAAGTTAACGGTGGTAATTTATTTAATGTTTAATGCTCATCAAATATTCGGCGAAGGTATAGACCAAGGTCGTCAAAAGGGAGATATACAACCAGAAATGGAAGGTTTTATCCTGGCTATCCGGGAAAGAAAGACATGTGATCAAAGTTGACAACGTAGATGAATGCCGAAAGTGCAACGCAGTTGGAGAGATAATAGAGCACATCACTGGCGGATGTCCAAGCTTGGCAAATGATGCTTATCTGGATAGACACGTAGCCACCGCAATTTACCAAAGAATCGCAATAAACTATATCCTGTCAAAGAGAACCACCAGTTTACGCTCTATTGGGAAGACCGTTTATCACCTATAGATAAATAAAAAAATCACCTTATAGATATTGTTGTAATTGACAAAACTAAATTTTGGAATGGATAACTGGAACCATCGATGTGGTGATCCCACTAACGCAAAATGTTATAGAAGCTCTGTAAAAAAATTGAGAAATACCAAGATTTAGGCTGAATAATAAAGGGAATGTGGCATATGTCTAGATTAGATACTGTACCAATAATGTGACATCTATTAAGGCAGTTGTATCTAAAGGATTTGAATATTTCTCATAATAGGCCATACTACCAATGGGTCTTCACGTGCCAAAGCTCATAAAATGATCCATTTAGCATTTTCAGTGTGCCATATGGCTCCGAATTTTGCGCAAATATTTGGATAATTCCTCCCTCAGAAGCCATCCTAACCGGCAAAAGCTGAGAATGCAGCATATTAATAATAGTAGCAAAAATCTAATTAACAACATTTTATCCTATTATAAGAAAAATAATTCAATCCCAGTCGCTGAAAATGATTAAGGTTTACTGAGTCACAATGCGGTTATAACAGATAAGCAGATACAACCTAATAAGCCTGCCATTCTGTATATCAACAAACTTGAATAATGGCTCTTTATCATCGACTTCGCTCTGCCAGTAGAAACCAACATCAGAATCTATTACATGAATGAAAAAGAATTTATTCGCTAAAAACAATCGAAGTCCTTCCATTCATAATCTCGGCGAATCTCCCCGTTGAAAAGCAGTAAGTTAAATCTTAAAAACAACCCTGAACCGACCAGCGAAACTAGTTCATAGCTTCAGAAAAGATCTCGACATGACACTAGGATTCAATATATGAGTAGGAGTCAATATAGAATTCATGTATATGAGGGAAGATTGGTTGAAGGCTAGGAACTGCTTCTTGATGCACAAACTATCGTAAGTGCAATGACAAGAGGCCTACCTAAATACCTTGGTTTTCTACAGAGAAATAGAGCCAAGTACAAAGCAATCAATCTTCTGGCCTACGTCACACACTTGTGGACGGATGCCATGGAGAAGCACGGCGAGTCCCGCTCAGTTGCTCTT
The DNA here is from genome assembly GCF_022605725.1 of Anthonomus grandis grandis. Taxonomy (NCBI): domain Eukaryota; kingdom Metazoa; phylum Arthropoda; class Insecta; order Coleoptera; family Curculionidae; genus Anthonomus; species Anthonomus grandis. Next base: position 16,274,225 of record NC_065549.1, read on the forward strand.
GACAGTTCCAAAGCATTTGACAGAGTGTAGCATGAGGGACTACTAACCAAGCTCTCCTCAATCGGCATACAAAACTCATTATTGAATTGGATCAAAAGTTTTCTTGAACAACGAACAATCCAAGTAGCCGTCGATGGATACCTCTCCGACAAATTTAACATTAACGCCGGAGTCCCTCAATGATGCATTCTATTCCTCACCCTTTTCTTGGTATATATCAATGATTTGCTAGGAACCACTGTCAATCCAATCTACAGCTTTGCGGACGATAGCATACTTATTTCCACATTTAAGTCCGCCAAACCAACGACAACTGCAAGTTCTCAGAATCTTAGGCAGCAACAAGTAGCTTCAACCAACAACGATATTAGAGCAAACTTGGAGTGGGGCGATAAAAATTTGGTCAATTTTAACGCTAAAAAAACCCAGGCTGCAGTATTTACGATGAAGACTAACCTTGGTGGCCCGGAGCTGGTTATGGCAGGGAAAACATTGCCAATGAAATCATCTTTACATCGTCTAGGAGTCGAGGTCACCAACAGTGTGTCTTGGCATGACCACGTTGCCGAGGTCGCCAGGGCGGCTTCCAAAAAACTCGGAGTGCTTTTCAAAACGAAAAAACTGTATACATCAGAACAGCTGCTGACTCTTTATAAGGCTCAAATACGCCCTTCCCTCGAGTATTGCTCGCATGTCTGGAGCTCTGCACCCAAGCATAGTTTAAACCTGCTGGATTCTATACAGAAGAGAGCTATTCATCTTATCGACAAACCAGAACTGACAAAGAGTCTGGATAGTCTGGAGCACAGGAGAAAGGTGGCTGATCTCTGTTTATTCTACCGTTATTATCACGGTAAGTGCTCCTCTGAGCTGGCAGGCCTGATTCCACACAGGGCTGTTCCGGCAAGAAGGACGCGTCTAGCAGTTGCGGCTCATCAACATCGAGTCCACCTGCCTACCCCAAGGACGTCGCTGTATTGGGACTCATTCATCTGGAGAACATCTTCTTTGTGGAACGGGCTTCCACCTCACATATTTCCCGACGCATACAACCTACAGCGATTTAAGATAAATACCCACAAATATCTTCGCGCAAGCACCACTCCAAGAGTGACATAGGACTTTCCTCTTGTGCTTGTGTATATCATAAAAAAAAGTCAAGGAGAAACTGACGAAAAAATTCAATTCACAATTGGTTGCATTTCTCAAAACAAAATTGAACTTTAATTTAATAAGTTTAATTGAAGCGACTTAGAAAAGCAAATAACAGCTAGGCAATCCCGTTATACATACTCCTTTGGAATGGTTAAATGATCCACACAAAGCTAGGAAACTTTAATAAACACAAAGAAATAAAAATTACAGCTCACATGAAGCAGTTTTAACCTCTTTTAAATTATCATCAATGCTAATATTAACCATACACACGTGAATACTTAACTTTTTCAAAAATGACTAAAGAGGGAGAAAGTAAACTCAAAGTCAAAGTCTCATAACTCAAGCGTCTATTAAAAGGTTACGCAAGTTTAGTCAATAGCGATACACGATGCTGTAGATTTTTTTTATTTTATATTTTTATTTATGTTAGTGTGAGTCAGTGTGTAGTTTTTGTATTTAGATAGGTCTGATGATGCTCTAATGCGGCGAAACGCGTAACCTTTTAATGGACTCTTGAGTTATGAGACTTTGACTTTACTTTCTCCCCCTTTAGTCATATATTTAAGTCTCTTTGAGAATAATGGATGATTATTTTGAATTTTCGAAAAATTACATGAAAGCTCTACCACTAACTAAAACTCTTTATTTTACTCTCGACACATATTTTGCTAATGATGTAGCATTAAAATTAAATTTTCATTAATTATTAAAAACTAAAACTACTTACAAATAGCCTGATATACTAATAATGTAATTAGTAGGGCAGGAAATGCATTTATTTGGTTATAATTCCTTGCATTTTTCGCTCTATTGGTTATATAATTAGTATATAAGGCCATTTGTAGGTAGTTTTAATCTTCTCCCAAAGATGCTAATTATTGAATCATTAGAAACACGTGTCAAGAGAAAAATTAAGAGTTTTGGTTAGTGGTAAAACTGTCTCGTAATTTGAGTGTCACACCAAAGGTTCCAACCATAAGACTATTGTCAAAAATATTAAGTAATAAAGGAAAAAAAGGGAGAGCTCCATGGCACTTTATACAAGATTCCAAAACGATCTTCAAATACCTGCAGTTGATAGGGGTGCATCACTGCAATGGTTGAAGAATGGTGTAATCTTTTTTAAAACAAGGATTTATGATATGCATCCAAAGTTATTTGATAAGCACTAGATACCATCAAAAATATACACTGAAAAACACATAGATCAGACAAATGCAGAAAGTGCAATAAGAACATTGAGATAATATAATACATAATGTCTACTTATGAATGCTAAGCCAATAATAAGAACTTGGAAAGACATAATAAAGTTGCAGCCATAGTATATAAGACACTGCTGAAACTAAATAATATTGCACAAGACAGAGAGATTCTATAATACCAAATACAGCCTCCTCTTCCCTGTGGAGGTAATGATGAAAATGATGACGTTAAAATATAATGAGACAAAACATTGCTAACAAAGAGAACTGCGGAACATAATAAACCCTATATTATAGTATTTAACAAGAAAGATAAAACAGCCTACTTATAGCAGTACCTACCAAGAATAATTAGACATAAAACTACAAAAAAAGTTAATTACTATAATACTTACTTACTATACTATATATACAGTGTGTGTCAGCCAAAAGGAATAAATTATCTAATAAATAGGTGGGAGCGTGTTGGAAAAGGTTTTTATAGTTGCGCATTTTTTTTCATAAAAAATTTTTATACAGGGAGTATCAGATAACAGTGGCCAATACCAACTTGCTTAGTTTAAACATAACACCCTGTATGTTAATTCATTTTTAGATTCCTCAGATCATTTTAGACATATTTTGTATACAATGTCCTATACCTATCGTTGACTGTTTCGGAAATATTATTTAAAATTCAAAAAATAACATTTAGAAAAGAAAATTATTTATTTGCCGAAAATTGTTACAACATATTCAAAAACTTATACATAATACAAATCTAAATAATAATGTCAATGTAGGAGATGTTCAAAATGCTCACCACGAACGTCTTGGCAACACCCTACCCGTAAATAGAAATTTATTCTAACGTTACTCAACATCTCAGGTGTAGTCGACCTAATTGCCAGGGCTATTCGTCTTCGTAAGCCAGCTAAGTCAGTGGGTTTAGTGTTGTAGACAATAGTTTTCACATATCCCCATAAGAAAAAGTCTAATGGCGTTAGATCGGGAGACCGTGCTGGCCATTCCATCGATCCTCGCCTCCCTATCCACCGATCTGGAAATATTTGGTTGAGGTACTGCCGGACATTTATTTGGTAGTGGGGTAGTGCTCCATATTGTTGAATCCTTATCATATTATTGTGGGTTTCTTGGATCAGGATACAAGTTGACCAACGTTGGCACTACATTATTTTGAAACAATTCTAAATAATTGTAGCCATTCACATTGCCCTCAAAAAAGGGACCTATGATCTGATCTTTAATAATTCCTGCCCACATATTATTGTGGGCCTTTTATACCTTTTCAGGGTATTGAGTATTATCTTCTCTCGTCCAACGAGGATTTTTCCTGGACCAATAGCGGTAATTTTGACGATTGGCATGACCGTGAAGAGTAAAGGTGCACTCATCAGAAAACATAACATGTTCTAATTGGATCACATTGCTGTCTAACATTGCCATCATTTGTTCACAAAGATACATTCTCCTGTCAAAATTGTCTTCCATGAGCTCCTGGGTGGGTATAATTTTATAGATAAAAACCACTTACAAAATAGTATAAAACTTAAACTAGGCAACAGTATAGAAGAATTTAAGGATTCAGTTAAAATTCTAGGCTTAATATTGGATTATAAATTAAAATTGAAAGAACATATTACTTTTTGTTTAAAAAAAGCATATTCGATGTTAAAACTAATTTATTCACATAGATATTATTTATCGCAAAAAACTAAGGCTATGTGAAACATTTGTTTTATCATTTTTCAACTTTGCTGATCACGTATATGGGCCTTTTGTGAACAGCCTGAACATAAAAAGGGTTCAAAAAGTGCAAAATTGCTGTCTGGGACGCATTCTTGGCATAAGGCGTAGACAAAGAATATCTCACAAATTGTCCGAAATAGGATGGCTTAATAGGAGTGGACGGCGCAATTTACATTCAGCAGTATTTTTTTATAAAATTACTAAATTTCAATGTAGTTCATATCTCCACCGCAAAATTAAATATCGCATCGATGTTCATAACAATGCAATATCCGAAAATTAATCCCTTTAACTATACCACCTCATAAATCTGAAACATTTAAGAAGTCATTATTTAGCTATCAAATTGCCTCTGTAATTAAAAAATACAAAACAATGGACTTTTCTTTATCGATACCAGTCTTCAAAAGAAAGTTTAAAGCCAAATTGGTTCAAGAGCATTAATTTGCACATCATCTCACTATGCTCTCATTTCTATCTGATCTTTCTTCTCTCTCTCTCTCTCTCTCTCTTTCTCTTTTCTTCTATTGCTTTTGTAATTTGTAAACTGAAAACTATATTGTTTTTCTTTTCGTTGCTGACCGCTTTGTGGCCATGTATTTTTTTATATAATTTTTCCTTTGCTCTAGCAGCTGCCTGTTTTTGGAGGTAAGCTGATGTAGTTTTTTATTCCAAATAGTTTATAGTTTTATTATGTATTATTTCATTTATAAGCATGTATATTTGGGAATAAATAAACCATTGTTATTATTATTATTATTATTATTATTATTATTATTATTATTATTATTATTATTATTATTATTATTATTATTATTATTATTATTATTATTATTATTATTATTATTATTATTATTATTATTATTATTATTATTATTATTATTATTATTATTAATATTATTAAATTCAGGGTAACATAAAGTGAATTAAAGTTACTGTGACTTTCAGCAGCGTCTAAAGTTTTTTGTTTACAAGATTACGTGACATATTATGATATTATATATTTTAATCTAACCATAAAAAAGTAATTTGACAAATTGTACCTAAAAATGTTACTGTACTTCTTAATATAATTTAATAAGCTATTTCTGGCACTCCAGCCTGATTTGCAAAGTTTATTTCCTACTACCCTTATAAATACCTACAATATATAACTGAGACATAATTAAACGTGCTAGATCCAATATACTTGTCCTTTACTAGACCACATTTTCCACTTAACACATGCACGCTGGACCACATCAAATAAAAAGTAATCCCTTTTACCCATCGGTATGTCCTTCTACAGGCGTAATAGGCAACCTGACCCGCCTGAAATCGCTCGACTTGTCCTACAACAAACTGGAAGATTTAACGAGCGATCCGGAACTGTTCCGGTTACCGGAGAACGTATCCTCGCTCACCCTCTCCGGTAACGAGCTTCGTGTCCTGCCGTGGACTCAATTGAGGAACGCATCCAGACTCATCTCGCTCGACGTTCGCCGCAATCGTCTGGATAACATCGTGGAAAATGCGACTGCCATGATCATTAAGGGGGTCCGGATTGCGCTGGCAGGTAAGATGAATATATATAATGTTTCTGAAATAATGAGTTTTGCTATTTGGTCCTTAAGTTTAATAATACTGTGGCTTCCTGTTACATGTGTGTATGAGTAAGGAAAATTAATGTTATTAATATGAGTTGTTAAATTAGTTTTTAACTCATTCATTATATTAATTAACGCACTTCCCTGTTTATTTATAATGATTCTGCTTTTTTGTTTTAAGTTTTTTTTTCTTTTTTTTGCTTGAGTGGAAGTGTCAGTTAATTAATGGATAACTAGAAATGAGAGTACTGGACATCTGAGTAGCAAGGGCGGATTTATAGGAAGACTCACGTAACAATGTGTCAAAATGATAAAAAAATAAATAGAAAATACTAAAACATCGTCTAAAGTTGCATACATTAAAATATTTATCAGTAAAATAAAAAACAAGATTTATTAATAAAGTTGCGCAATTACATCAAAATATTTTTAAATCATCAAGAAGCATATAACAAGAAGCATATAACAACCTTAGAAAATTGAAAGGCTAGAATTAGCATTGCCATGAAACTATGGGTAGTTTATTTGCGACATCTCTGATGCAACGATGCCAAATGCTTATGTAGAAATGACACAGAAAAAATATCTTAAAAATTATTAAAATCTTAAAATATTATTGTTACCCTTTAATAAAATATGAAACATTTTTTAAAATAAAATATGATAAGATACTCTATAAAGAAGTCAATATTCAAAGTTAAATGAATGCAGATAACGTATATAAGAGATATGGGCAACAACATCGCAACGCCGCTCGATCGCATTGTTAATCCTACCAATACAAGAAATCTTTAACAGCGACGGCGTCAAAAAATATTTACATTCTAAACATTTATTAATAATACATTATGCTTTAAATGTAAACATTATTACCTTTTATGAACTCTTCCAGCATTTTTTTTAATCTACTTCATTAGAGTAAAGATTTTTAACATTTTAATAAGCCATTTTTCTGCCAAGACAATAAAAAATCATAAAATCAGTCCTATTCATGAAATCAAGGTCAAAACTCTTTTTATTGTTTATAGCCTATTAATAGATGAGTATTTGAGAATAAATATATAAATTTAAAAATAATAAAGATTCTTGTATTTCACATACACTTCACATTCAAGTTTTTATTTAGGTTTATTTCGATGACCCCCTATTCTACGTTTATGACGACGGTTCTTCTTTGTTATGATGTTATGACAGTATCGGTATTTACTAGTCAAAAGATCGGCTTAATTCGCAAAAACACTCAAATCAGATCTTTTTCCTTGTTCAATCAAAAACTCAAGAAAAAACAGACCTACACATATGTCGATTATAAATACAAGGCCGTTTGACAAGATGACATTTCGCCCATTACTGAGCTGTTGCTGGCGGTGTGGCGGTGTTGCCGTTCAAAATTTTTTAGAAGCGGTCTTAGCAATAAAAATGATAATATTTTTTTTTTTGGTTTGTACATATGTTTGCTCTTAGAATAGGTTATATCTATTTTTACTTTTTTTTTAATCCAAAATCCAATTTAAATAAGTTAAACTAACATTATTATATGTGTTAATATAAACCTGAAAATTTGCCCTATTGAAAATAGTTTCTGTAATAATAATATAATAATAATCTGTAATAATTGAAATCTGTTTGGGGTTTTAGAGTCTAATCACGCCAGTAACTTTGGTTCAGACTTGGCATCATTACTACATGCACCTATTTTCAAATATTTTGAAATTAATATTTCATCGAATCAATTGTCTTTGAATCATCAAATTAATGAGTCTGAGCTGATTACTGATCGTGAATTGAATTCTTCTTTTTTATAGACATGTCCGCGAAGGTTGAATCTCATTCATGTTCATATTCTACTAGTAAGATTGAAATTAGCTCTTCGAAAAGCTTAAGTATCTTTATTCTTAATATACAATCCCTAAGAAACAAGATGGATGAGCTTCATCTTTCGCTGGACACATGTAATTTTCCTGATATTGTACTTCTGACTGAGCACTGGTTGAGGCCTAGTGAATGTTTTTTAATATCTGATTATGTTCCTATATCAAATATTTGTCGTCAACAATCTATATGGAGGAACCATGATCTTGGCTAAGCAAACAATTGAAACGATTTTTTGTAACATTGATAAGTATGATAATCTTCTGTTAGAGATTGTTTTTGAATTCTCTCTTTCTTTTTGTAAGCATTTTAATTTATATATTCTTTGTGTTTATAGGCCACCTACAGGAGATATTGCTAATATCTTGTAATAACCTAATATCATCTGGAGCTGATGGGATATCTTCGAGGTTGTTACTCTTTTTGCCTGATTCAGCCTTAAATGCTTTAGTTTCTGCCATAAACAATTCATCACATATTGGCATTTTTCCTTCATGTTTAAAAGAGGCAGTGGTTATCCTTCTTCATAAGGGTGGAGATTTGGATCAGCCTTGTAATTTCCGTCCCATTTCTATTTTGTCTACCCTCTCTAAGATATGTAGTTGAAAAACTTGCAAAAAGCAGAATTTTGTCCTTTTTATATCATAATGGCATTTTGTCTGCAAATCAGTTTGGATTTCAAGCCGGTAAAGGGACTCATGATGCTGTTTTTAGCTTTTTGGAGGGCGTCTATGTGTCCTTGAATTTTGGAGAGTCATCGGCGGCAGTGTTTTGTGATCTATCCAAAGCATTTGACTGTGTGGATTATGGAATACTGTTATCTAAGCTCGATAAATATGGTTTTAGGGGCGTAGCGTTGCGATGGCTTGAGTCCTATCTATCAAATCGTACTCAGAAGGTTACAGTGTCAGGGCGTTTGTCTGCTTCTAGATCCCTGAAATGCGACGTTCCTCAGGGTTCAGTGTTGGGACCACTCTTATTTTTACTATATGTGGATGATTTGAATTCATTGAAACTGCAGGGCAAGGTGGTTCAGTTTGCTGATGATACCACCATACTATGGAGCCATAAAAATTCTGATTATATTAAGACTTGTATCCTTGAAGACCTTCAGATTTTATCAGGATGGTGTGCTTCCAACAGGCTCGTGTTTAATGTAAGAAAGACGTCTATTATGGGGTTTAAGTGCGATGTTCAGGGTCTGATGTTTGACGAAAATTCCCTGTTGCAGAATAAAGAGTGCTGCAAGTTCCTAGGAATTACCATTAATGGTCGCCTTCGGTTTGAAGATCATATTTTACATTTAGCTGGGAAATTATCTTCTAGATGTTTTGCAGTAAGATTGGCAAAACAAGAGCTGGGAGGGGTGGTTGCACGTTCAGTGTACTTTTCACTTATTGAATCTCATATATCGGTATGGCTTGCCTTTTTGGGGTTTACCAATAAGGGGCTACTTAACATTGTCTTTATTATTCAAAAAAAAGCAGTTAGATACCTGTGTTCTGCTAAGTTAAGAGATTCTTGCAAACCCCTCTTCATTTCTGAAAAAATCCTAACTATTTTTTCACTCTTTATCTTAGAAAAAGCTGCTCTTATTCACAAAATTCCTAAACTACCCTCTGACACTGGCCATTTGACTCGTCGTGTAAATGATGTTTCCCTACCTATTCCTACGTCTTCCTTTACTAAAAACTCATTAATTTACATCAGTAAAAAAATTTACAATCATGTTCCTCTATGTGTTAGACAGTGTGTTATTTAGTAATTGATTGTCTTATTTAATTATCTTTAATTCAAGTATGTTCAAAAAGTTTTGTATTCTTGTGTTTAATTTTGTTCATTGTTTTGTCAATTTCTGAAATTGTATTTTTGTTTTGATTTTTTAGCTTGTAGGATGCTTGTACACAAGATTATTCTTACATAATATAGCACATTTTGTTTTTTTCTTTCTTTCTTTGTGCGTAAACTTCTCAACAGAGTTAAACTTGACAACTAGGTAAATATTTTTGTAAAAAAAAATACCCCCTTGCCTGTAGACTAGATTCAGTATACAAAGTTGTTGTTTACTGATTATAGTCTTTCAATGTTCTAAGATAAGAAAAATAAAAGATATGCAAAAACAAAATATGTCTCCAAAAATCAAAAACATGTTTATGAATAAGATACACTATTTCTAAAACCAATATTGGCTGGGTAAGGATTACATTTTTAATAAAAGTACTAGACATAATTACCAAATAATCGCAGAAAGGAATACATAATCTTAAGTGTGATTCGATTATTGCAAAAATAAGAAGTACTCGCAATGTTGGTACTAAGTTCCTGTCAGTAACCTTTACATTACAAAAGCCTGAATCCTGAAATAAAAAAAAAAACAGTATTTATATATGCAATAAATATACTATATTTAAACTAAGATATTTGGAAGCTTCAACAGCCTTTAAAATTTGAGTTTTATTGGCAAATATTTCCAGATCTGTATCTCTGAATTTAATAACATGATTTCTTAAAATACAAAAGAAAACATAAAAGTCACAGATAAACCTGTTGTATTACATTGATTATACGTGTTTCGCTTATCAGAGCATCATCAGGTCTATGGGTAAGGTCAAAAATGCAAGGTGCGTTTTTAATATTGCGACATAATTTAGGAGCATGTGCCTTGGATGAAATCAAGCAAAAAAGTGCCTATAAAAATATGTCTTAAACGTCTTAGATTCTACACTACAGGATAGTCAAGTTGAAAAAAAATATATTTTTTTCGATGAGGTTGATACATGTATTTGAGGTTAAAATAAAGTTATAGAAGTGATACTTGATTAAGATAATCAGATTTAGGCGTTATGGCTAGCACAATAATGACTTTTTTTATGCGAAAAATTTCCAATAGACCAGATATGCTCTAAAAGAGATAAAGAATTTGAAAATATTTTTGTTAGGACAAGAAAAACCAGTGGCGTACCCTTTTCTTTTAAAAAAATATTCAGTTCAAAGCCTCTATGAACGCCAATAGCAAATACAAAAATTTAAATTGTATATAGAAAAAACGCCATGGATGCCATACAAGTGTATCAGTGATAAGACGTTTGGGACATATATTCATAGAAATCTTTTTGCTTGATTTCGTCCAAGAAACACACTCTTAAATTTTGTCGCAAATATAAAAAAACACCCTGTATATACCTCTATAGAACCTACCTTCTAATAAAAATACACTACTTTGAGGTTAAGCCTGTCTAAAAAACTTAAATTATTAAAAATATTGCAAAAAATAAACAGAACAGAATAAAATAAAGTTAATTTTCTACAATACAACAATAGAATAAAGCTTTAAAAAGAAATATCACAACAGAGTTTATCCTTATTGTTAGACCTCTAGGGTATATTGACCATGTCGTAGAACATCCACTAAGCTGATATATTCAGGTTGTTGAAAATTAATTGTGACTTAAAGTTGAAAACGCCATTGACACAAGATGCAACGGAACTTTTCTTGGCTTTTGTAATTTTTATCTTCTCCAATAAATCAAGTTTCATACGCTTGAGGCACTCTTTGGGCCCACTATATCAGAGTTTTTAGATTTATTACAACAAGTCATGTATTCCTAAATTCTTGCAGAGATTTTTCTTCCCGACTGTCGTATGTAAATAGAAATGCAATCATCACAACTTATTGAAAAAGCCCTGATTTTGAAAAAGGGTCTTATTTACCTTTATTATTAATGAGGTGTGTATATAAAAAAATCGATGTTTTGAATAAAATTGAAAGAAATGGATACTTAAAAATGTTACTATTTGTAGTATTTTTAATTTCTTCAGATGTTAAAAATGATTTTCGAAGCATTCCACCAATGGAATTTATTTTGTTAATTGATAATCTTTTGAAATCAGACTTACCACAAATTGTAACAAAAAATTTAGTCTTGCTTTTGGAACAATACAAAACTTTTTTATGGCAATTTTTTTAGACAGGTAACAGGTCAAGGGATGGACTCTTATTTGTTGCCTTTCTTAAGTGAGATTTCACAATCTAAAGAGTGGAATAATGAAAAGTTTCTTTGCTCAATACTTATCTTTTCATAAAAGATACGTTGATGACATACGTGTCATTTGGAATGGAGAAGAAGATAAGTTAGGGGATTTCTTGATTTTTATTATTTTTATACACCCGAATACTAGTTTCATATTGGAGAAACAAACTTTCGGTTTAAGATCTTTTTTTTAATCAGAAAACAAAGCAAGATTGATTTTGAATTTACAGAAAATCCTCGACAACAGAAAACGGAATTCAATTTTTCATAAGCTCTCCCTGCGTACATAAGTTTGTTGCGTTTAATTCCTTCTATCATTTGTTTAAAATCCCCCTCTCAGAACAGGTCTTTTACTGGGAATTTGATACCAAAAATACAATTAACCACAAACAATGGTTCTCCTTTAAGGACAATTAATATTTTTTTATGTTTTATAAAAAATACAAATTTTCCTACAACATTACACTTATAGTATTATCTAATAGTAATCAGAGGAATTTTTTTTTATTTACTTTTTCTGGTAACACTCATTTTGCATATTGCATTAGACTGCTTCTTGTGTCAATGACGTTTTTATCATTAAGCCACATTTAATTTTCAACAACCTGAATCTACTACCTTTGTTGTACGATATGATCAATCTTGCATAGTTCTATAACGATTCTATATTGGATCTTAGGATGTGTTCGACCTTCCTCATCGACAAGGTCTTGTTTTTTTATTTTTATTTTTGTTATACCTTATTGTGATAATCCAACTTTCTTTTGTTGTGTATTTATTTTTAAAATGTACTATTTGTTTTTTGCAGTATTTTTAGTTTTTTCAGTTTTTTTAACAGCTTTAACCTCAAGGTAATGTATTTTTATTGTGAGATCGGTTCTAGAGGTATATATATATATATTTGACCAGACTTACGTTTTTTTTCACCTTACCTTTAGATATGAAGATGCCCGGATACAGAGCAAAACACGTATAATCCACTTAATAACCCCCTCCCCCCAGGTCTGTGACTTTGATTTTGCGTTTCTATTTTGCCTTGTATTTTATCGACTACATTACTCAGAGAACATAGACTATTTTAGCGAGTGTTATGTTAATTTTAATTACCATAACATTGAATTAATGAATTAATTTAATGTTAATGTTATTTTTTATGTTCTTGATAAGAAAATAGAAAGTTGATTAGCATCGAACCACGTCTTCACCTTTATAATGTTTATAGTGTTAATGTTTTGCAGATCGACAGGACTTTCATGTTATTGTGCTATGCTTTGCTCAGCAATTCAATCTTCCCCAAAAGATCAAGATTTAGCAAGTCATTCACAAAGAGTTTTGATTCTAATATAGAACTTAACGTACGCCTACATATTTTTTTTTCTGATGACTTCCCGATCTTCCACAATAGTATTTTATGATACAGTTAAATGCTGTTGTCAAATCACCGAATACTGTTGCAGCAAACTTTCTTTATTTCCTGGTGTTAAGTAGATTCCTGATAAAGTGGGAGATACATATTTCTTTAAGGTTGGATTTAGTAAAGAACTCAGTGAGAAACAAATGAACGGTAAACTTAAACCGATAAGAAAGATACCCTGCCGCGGTGAAGCAGAAAATAACTTTATGTGCCAGTGCAGAAAACGATAGTTGACTCCAATTTACAGAAAATTTTTGTATATTTATTTCATTCTAGGAAATATATTATAATATTTTATATTACAACTGGCGAATTTCTTTCTTAGGTGCCAAAATTATTGTATTAAATTGCAATATAATAAGTCGAAGTCATAAGTTAAAGGGAAAACGACAAGGCTTTATTAATTTTCCACTTTCCCCCTTAGCCTTGCCACCTAAAGGAGAAATGCAATACGCCACACATCGCACTGTCTTTGTTAATTTTGGTTGGATTATAGTTCTTACAGAAGCAAAGGAAAACGCTGTTCGGCCATGCTTCATTGCATTTTCCGCCCTATTAGTTACATCATTAGTATATGAGGCCATTTGTAAGTAGTTTTAGTTTAGTCTTCTCCCGAATCGTTAGCAAAACACGCGTCAAGACTCAAAATAAAGAGTTTTGGTTAGTGGTAAAACTGTCTCGTAATTTTCCTAATAATAATTACCCGCATCTCCTCATTATTTTGAAATTCCCCGCTTGCATAAATTCGATTTTTTAGTATTTCCCATAAAAACGTATCTAAAACCTTGCCGGCCATTATTTCCAATCACCATACAACAACAAATACATTTCTGACGTTTTAAGGGCATTTCCAGCGCATTTATAATAAATTATAATCATATCTCGCTTTTCTTCATTCCTAAAAACCATAATTGCTTAAATTACTAGTTAATACTTGTTACTTTGTTCTACAATACTAATAAAAAATACAAATATTTAAAACACATGATATTTATGACAGTTTAAATATTGTCTTGTTAGTTTATCACACACTACTGCAGCAAATTTAGTTTTTTTCAAAAATTCTGTTTTTACAAAAAATAAATATTACTTGTGATACATCGTTAAAACGATAATTTTGCAGAGATTTTAAAAATGTAAAAATCCAATAGGGCGCCTTAGAAAAAACAGAGTTGATGACGGTTGGCAGAAGAAAGCGAAATTTCGTATTAAAAACCTAAAAATACTATCATGTAGCACGAAAAAAGTGGCAAAAGTGCAAGTTATTTTAAAATCGGAAAGGAAAGAAGCTCAGAAAAAAAACCAAATCGATTTTCAAAGTTTCGTATTTTCGCAAAAATTTTCGGAACTATTCGGAATTTTTAAAATTTTTTAAATAGCATATTGCTAAGCTCTAACTAATTTAACTATCTAATCACCGTATCTCTTATAGGTTCCGAAATCCCCATGATGAGGGTGGAATTCGAAGCAACCTGTATATTTTTTTTGATTAATTATGTCGGATTGTTCAAAGTTATTAAAGCTTTTAAAGTCCTCCTTAAAAGTTTTGAGGCAAACTATTAAAATACTCAAGATCTTTATATTAAATTGAATTTACACACTACTTTGATTTGTTTTGTGGTATATTATTGTTTATATTTATTCGAAGAAACTGATGATGCACATAATTAATATTCTTGAATCTTATATTGGAATATTTTATCTTATTATGGCTATAAGGCGATAAATATTTCCTATATATACCAATTTAAACATTTTATAAATCCTTGTCTCGCAACACTTGCAAATGATTTCAGTTATATCTGTAAATGATTTCAAAATTGATATAAAATTGTCTAAGTGAATATATTTTATAGGGAAATTGATTAATTATTTTTTTGTCCTTCTTAAGGCTCATCCAGCTTTCATTCCCAAGTACACCTCAGCTTGTGGTAGACTTAATATTCTCAACCTAATATACTTGCCCAACGTAATACTTCGCTGCCCTGCGCAAGATGTTTTCCTATTATGATATTTAGTTCTTCTGTGTGTCCTTACCAAATATTTATTGCCTCCTAAGCCACAGTACCTCATAAGCGCAGGCTACGTGTCACACAGTTTCTGGTCTCTTTCTATAAAGACAGATCAGGTCAGATTAGAGAGCTATTAGGATCTGCTTGCTTTTGTATGCTCTCTAATTATTTTTTCTAACAAATTTAAGTATTGCAAAGATTTATGTGTGAAAAGCCGCAAGTGCAAGATTCTCTAACAGATGGGATATTTCTCGTCTTTGTTTTTCTCCAAAAATTCCAGCTCTCGAACCTTTTTGGTCTTTGATTCGTCTGTGTACGAGAGTGTTAGAATCAGTGTGTACCAGAGTCCTACCGTTGCTGTCATTTCACTCCTCCCTGCTTGGATATGCAAACTCAAGGGATGGCTGATATTATTTCAAATGTCTAATGCTCACATATTGATTACCTTTCATTATATCCCATCTGCTGTAATGCCAGGCTGGCTTCGCCTCGAATAATCAAATAGTGTGGTGGCAGGTACAGAAGGACCTCCATGGATCTAGTGGGTATTGTTTTAATAGTCCCGGTTATATCTAGATAGTCATTGTATTTTACCCAGCTTCTGTTTTGCAGTAATTTTCAGCGTCCTCGCCAGAGCTGCATACGTAATTCTTAGTAGCACTTTCATGTGTATACTAGTACCTTCTTGGATTGTAAGCCTTCTTACTTTAGTGTATAGCTATATACCTTAGCAAAAAAATTTACAACCATGTTCCTCTAGGTATCAGACAAATTTTAGAAGTTAAGAAATTCAAAAAGGAATTAAAGTCACTTTTATTATCCAGGGCATATTATAGCCTTGACGATTTTTTAATGACACCTTTTAACCTGTGCTCTAACATCATTTTAGTGTTTTAGTTTTGTTTCCTATTAAATAATTTAATTTAGTTCTTCTAAATTCTGTTTTAATGACAGCTTTACTTATTTTTTAATGAAATTTATCAAAAAGATGCTTTTTTTTTCTCAGTCTGTTTTGTTATGAATAATTTTGGTAATGTGTGTAAATTTTATGGTAAAGTGTTTTAGATGTTATGTTTATTTGAAATTTGAAATTTAAAGTGAATTTGGAATTTTTTAGTTTTTAGGATGCTTGTACACAAGATTTTGTTGTCTTACGTAATATAGCACATTTTCTTTCTTTCTTTCTAACCTTTAGTCTAGAATTACCACGAAGTATCTAATTCTTCCAAAAAAGCAATTTTTCTACTTTGTAGTATTAGAGAAATTAAACTTT
The DNA here is from genome assembly GCF_022605725.1 of Anthonomus grandis grandis. Taxonomy (NCBI): domain Eukaryota; kingdom Metazoa; phylum Arthropoda; class Insecta; order Coleoptera; family Curculionidae; genus Anthonomus; species Anthonomus grandis. Next base: position 16,290,525 of record NC_065549.1, read on the forward strand.
CTAATTTTCGCCTCTTGGTACATGGCACTATTGTAGATTTAAGATAATTTATGTTTATACCTTCCTTCTCTATCCATTCTGCTACAGTATTTAAGACCGATTATAGTTGATCCCTTAATAGAAAAGCTTAATTACAATGGTAATAGATCTTGTATAATCTGAAATATTTTCAGTATTGCGATGTTGCTACCTATATCAAAAAGTAACAGTGATTTCGTCAATGAAACATCCTTTATATTATATTTTTCAATTATTTATTTAGATCGTTTTTACGAAAAAAATATTTGTGATACTATTTCATGTTATTTTAGGTGGATACAGCGTTGTTTAAAACTTACGGCACATAAAATTAGTTAAAAGTGTTAGTTTTTAAATGAAGTTTTGATAGGAGAATAGAATACTGTAACTAAAAATATTACTTTTCTATACCTAAAAATAGCCTACCAAACTAGTAAACATTGGCATAATGCTTTGAACGAAATTATCTTTTAATATATTTTTTTAAGTATTTTCATCTAATTCTATTTATTAAATTTAAATAAACATTTTTATTATATTTTTTAAATGTAATTTACTCAACATTATACAATTTTATTAGCTCATCAAAAATCATTTAAAACATGTTTGGTTAATTGCCAATTAAACAAAAGGCAAAATGGCCAATAATTACATTGATAATTTGCAAATAGGTTCTAAGTTAAAACATTTCCATTGTTAATTTTAAACCAAATGAGTTTATTAATTAATTCGTATTTATTTGATTTTAAAGCTTAAATCTATTGTCTATTTTATAATATTAAATTTAATAATAGAGATTTCTAGGATATTTCAGTAATGTCCAATAATTAACTAGTCAATATTCTGAGAAAGTTTTAGTTAAGGATTTTTTTTAACATAAAAAACAAAATATTACATTTTAAATGCTTCATTCGAATTTCAGATATAACTTTGTATTATAAACTGTCAGATTTATTTTTTAATTTTTTAACTCCAATTTTATAACTTAGTATAAATTAATATTTTAATAAAAAATAAGTTTTTAAAAATTTATGAATATTTACGTATTTGGTGTTTTTTTAAAATACATTATTTAAAACAATATAAAATTGAAGCTTTATGAATTAAAACATTAAGTTTTAAAATTTTGACATTATGTTAATGATAATTTATTTAAGTATCACTCAAGTTTAAATTTCACTTAAATCATTTACCCAATTAAGCAAACTGATAAACATGAAAATAACTTAAACTATAAAACTTGCTCTCAATATAAGAAAAAAATAAATATAAGTTAAATCCTAATTTTTTTATAAGGATTAATTTAAATTATTTGACAAAAATAAAAACAAAAGCAAATAAAAATAAGAATAATGAAATATAATATACTCGCCGGCACAAAATTCCGCCACCCTGAAATATTGGCCAAGTGTGATGTTTTATAAATTTTTTATTTTTTATCAGATTCTCACGATTTCAGCCATCAGTTTTTAGATACATTTGTTGTGATTTTTTAAAATCATTTTGTAAAGTAGCATTTTTCGATTAGGCTATATTATACAGGAGTAAAACAAACTGTTGTTTTTTCTCGTAATTTCAAAAGACCCTGCAGGAAAATTAAGGTGGATAATTCTGTTTACATACTGTTCCTTGTAATCTTTGATGTATTCTAAACATTGCGATTTTTGACTCATTCCATTATCTCATTTCTGCTGCGAGCTGCAAATTTTTTATTAAAACGCTGATTTGAAGCTTATTTTTAGATAATTATTGTCAAGTTTTCTGTTAAAAATTATCGACGTTGGCTAAGGACGAAATTAATGTGACATAAAGTTTGACAGTGCCACTATTATAATTTGTTGTGTGTCAATATGGTATTAACTCCAGCAGACGTAGGTAGAATTGTTGCGTTAATAGAGGATGGCCGTAGCAAAAGTTATGTCGCCCGTACTCTGAGATTTCCGCCGTCTACAGTTCGAGATGCCTGGAATAGGTATTTACAGACGGGAATTTTTACTAGACGACAAGGCTCTGGCAGAAGGAGAATGACCACTGCAGCTGATGATCACTTTGTCACCATTAGTTCTTTAAGAGATCGAAGATCTACTGCTGTGTGTCTAAAAAATGACTTGCGAATACTTCATGCGTAAGTGTAAGTGAAAGAACGATACGTGGAAGATTAGCAGAAGCTGAACTTTATTCACGAAGGCCAGCAAGATGTCCACAATTACTTCCTCGGCATCGACAACACCGACTGAGGTTTGCAAGATTGAATTTTGAGTGGACTCTAGAACAGTGGGCAAACGTACTATTCACAGATGAATCCAGGGTTTGTTTAAGGACGCCGGATGGTCGTGAGCGGGTATACAGACGTAGAAATGAAAGATATGCTGACTGCACCATTTCAGAACAAATCTTATATCGTGGCGGTTCAGCCATGATTTGGGCGGGTATTTCTACCGAAGCACGCACCAATCTTGTATTTATTGAAAATGGAGCTCTAACCGCCCACCGTTACATTGAGGAAATCCTTCAAGAAGTTGTTGTCCCATTTGCTCCATTCATTGGGAACCAATTTACATTAATGCATGATAATGCTAGACCTCACGTTGCACATGTAGTGAGCGAATATCTGGATGAAGTTGGACTCCCAAGATTGGAATGGCCCGCATGTAGCCCGGATCTCAACCCAATAGAACATCTTTGGGATCAACTTAAAAGGGCCGTTCGTCGTCGTCCTGTACAACCACAAACCTTGCAAGACTTACGACTAGCGCTGATCGAAGAATATGAGGCTATTTCACAAGAAAAAATAAGGAACCTTATTCATTCCATGCCGCGAAGACTGCAAGCTGTTATTGCTGCGAGAGGAGGAAATACACGCTATTAAAATTGGTTTTTTTTAAATTAACTTTATGATATACCTAGTGTTTGTTTCTCCTAATAAAAATACGCTTCAAATCAGCGTTTTAATAAAAAATTTGCAGCTCGCAGTAGAAATGAGATAATGGAATCAATCAAAAATCGAAATGTTTAGAATACATCAAAGATTACAAGGAACAGTATGTAAACAGAATTATCCACCTTAATTTTCCTACAGGGTCTTTTGAAATTACGAGAAAAAACAACAGTTTGTTTTACTCCTGTATAATATAGCCTATTCGAAAAATGCTACTTTACAAAATAATTTTAAAAAATCACAACAAATGTATCTAAACACTGATGGTAAAATCGTGAGAATCTGATAAAAAATAAAAGATTTATAAAACATCAAACTTGGCCAATATTTCAGGGTGGCGGAATTTTGTGCCGGCGAGTGTATAATTTATAAGGTAAAAAATAAAAGTTAATTTTGTAAAAGAAAAATTTTAAAATAATTAAAAAAATTATTTAACAATGTTTTATTATTAGCAATTAATTGGAGTTATGTGAGTATTATTTAAAATAAGTTTTAGATTTTTAAAATTCAAATAAATTTTATTGACAGTTATTAAATTAAAAAAAAAAACTAAAATTACTAGTTTTCGAGATGCCTGTACTAAACATAAAAATACTCACTTTGTATATAAGTCTGTTCAATCTATTACAATAGGTCATTAGAGATATTTTAGCTAGATAAAATATTTCGAGAATGTTTATCTTCATGATATGCATGGTTTTCAGTAGGTTACGTCAGGAATGTCCCAGGATTTCTGCACTTTATTCATTAGATATTTTAAATATCCTTGTTCCAATCCAAAGTTGATACCAAGTATGGTATGCCCTTGCGCTAAAAGGGTAAATTCTTTACAATAATTAATTAGCGTATCTTTAACATTTACATTTTGCATTTTTACAAATTTAAGATAATCCGATACACTGCGACTGCTTCCTTCGACCACTGCTACGCCACCTAACGGCTCAACTTGTCGTCGATCCAATTTACCAGGAAATGACTTGCGCTTCCCCGCCATATTTAGAAGGACGAAAATTACTTGAGCTGACTGAAGAAGGTTTGACGTGTCCTTCAAATGTGAATACCACCAGAATGCTGGATAACCTTGACAGCTCTGAGTATGCTATATTACCGGATTTGAAATTCAGAGAGCTAAATTTGTAAGTAACTCAATCACTTAATAATATAAACTTTAATATACAGTATTATAAATTGAATACTGTGATAAAAATATATAGAAAACAAGTCATGTTTTATGTCATTATATATTATAAAATACGCAATAACCCTTCGAGCGAGAGGTAATTTCTCTCCTGTTCCAAAAACAATTTTCTCGAGGAAAATTACCGAAATAATTACGGCCTAACAAACCCATCAACAAAATGGGGCATTTAACTTTTAACTTACGAGCAGTTAATTAGAGTATGATGCCGACAAATACTTTGGCACCGAGTAAACAGTTTTCGACTTCCCACTTACTAGTCATCATTCACGTAATTTTAGGAATAACTTTGTTGCATCAGATAATTATACCTAAAAGTAATTGATGAATACAAAAATACGGTTTTCAGTATTACAGTAATTACGGTCGGAATAACAATTTGAAAGGTTAATGATTTATAATTAAACAAATCTAGTTTTAAACTATCCCTTGACTAGGCTTAAATATCAATATTTCTGGCTTTTGGATTCTCCCTTTTATCTTTTGTGCTCACTTATCCTCAATTCTTCTCTTTAAAATCTTAATAATCATTAAATGAAAAAACGTTATGTTAGCTAATTAAAATGATATAACTCCTATTTATTTAAAGAAAAAATGGGGGCAAAATATAATATTTATCATTACAGAAGTGTATTTAGACTACCAATCTAATCATTAGCATGTTTATCAGTATACAATACCACACGCACTTGCCTCAAGGTTTTTAGATATTGAACATGGTGTATGAATAGAAAATTAGAATATATACATTTTCTAATCTGATCAAGGGAATATGAATTACAGTTAGGCTACACCTATATGGTCTATTTTAATGCTTTTGATCAAGTGAACCATAAACTTAATCTCGTGGGTTTTGTCAATTTTTTGGTTTATATTTTCCTAATCAGTTTTTGACTGCCATGCGTTAGAGTAACTAGCATTTTATTACAGGAAATTAAAACGATTTTATAAGTACCTTACACGGTGTCTCCTTTGCTATATTGTTCTTTATTAAATAATAATATAAAATCTAATCAACTTTTACTTTCAGTTTCAATTCTAAATTAGCTTTAATTATGCAAGTTTGTCAAAATTGTCTTATATTTAAGTATATACAAATTCCCTGTTACTTTTAAAAATAGACATGCTATAGGGATGAACTCAAAATGGTGAATAGTGTTGAGGATCTTGGAGTAATCTTTGATTCTTAGTTATTATTTGTCATTTTATAGTTAATCAAGTTCAATCTTGCCCTGTGTTACCGTAAGTCTCTTAGCACTTACTGCGGTTGGTGTTATGATCGGCAACACGCATTGAAAACCAGTTCCTCTTGAAGAAATCGTTGCATGTCGCTTTTAAAGACTTAAGCAAGCTTTCCATAAGCTTCCCTAAATAATGTAACTTTTCTTTTTATTTGGCACGTTTGGTTATCTTTTGATATTAAGGTTTCAAGAGCAAGAGAATTATACGTACTAACCAGATATACTTCCTGATTTCCAATGCTAATCTGCTCACTGACAACTTCCTAGTCCTAAGTCAGAACATGTCTTTTGTAGTTTTTAAAGCATATCAATATCTTCAAGGTTATCTAATAACGAAACTATATCATTCGCAAAAGGTAGATTTATTAAGTTTCGTACATACTTATTAAGGTCCTTATGGACGGATTATAAAAACTTTGGGTGGCATCGTGTCATTCAGTATTTTTAGGAATCTTTTTCATTACTGTTGCATTTTTGTAACACACTAAGGAGAGCATTCAGCTCTACCGTATCAAAGGCCTTTTGAAAGTCTACGAAACTAGTGGTATTTGATGCTTCTTTTAATCACCGTTTTTATGCTTTGTAGATTATCATTTGCTCTAAATTTTGCATTGAAGCCCGCCTGCAGTTGATAGAAATCCAGTTTTTCTCAAATCTATTTGTTACTACTTTTGTGAACAGCTTATAGAGTGTTTTAGGCTTATCGGTCTATAACTTGCGCAAGTTTCGCTATATTATCTTTTTTCAAAAGTTTAGAAGGGCATTTTTAATATTGGGTGTTGCCTCGACGTGCCCGAATGATTGCTCGAATTCTTCTTGGTATGTCTAAAATCAAGTGTCTTGGAGAATAAGGTCCCATTCTTTTAAAAGAGCGTATTATAATTCGTTTAAGGTTAAAAGAGCAGGGACCTGACTGCGTAGTCTTCGCCCAAGCATGTCCCAAACATATTCAGTTGGGTTTGCATCTGGACGCTGGCCACTCTAAAACAGGGATGTCTACTTCGACTATTCTGTTAATTATTCTGGAGTAATTCTGGCGTTATCATGCAATAGAATAAAATTATTTGCAATACCATTAACATAAGGAACACTAAAATCTTGAAGAATTTCTTTAAGGGACAGCAGTTGAATGACAACAACTCTGTTCGTACCTCTAGAGAAATTGTAACCCATATTATAAATATATTATATCCTTGGTGGTCTATTAAAAGTATATTCGGCAAAATGTTCTTGAGGTCTTCGCCATGCCTTTCTATGCCTCTGTCAGAGACCGTAGGCTAAATCTCGACTCATCATTAAGCAAAAGACGCTTGCGTTCATTTTCACCCCAGTGTTCCTGCCAAACTGAAGTGGCGTAACACGATGAAGTCTAAGAAGCTCCGAACCTATCGAAGATTCGCTTCACCAAATCGTCACTTACAATACAACACTTCACTTACATTGCTATTTTAAACACGATGAAGTCGATTTCTGATGCCTGATATACGTGGCGTGTCAATCTCGAAGACTTTGTAAGATGATAAAGCGATTATCATACGCATTCATCTTTCGTGATCGATTAATTATTGCAAGTCTTTATTATATTTGTATAATAAATTGTATAATAAATTTAAAAAAAACTCCATGTGCATCAACAAATTTACTCAAAATTATATATTTATCATACTCAAAATTTCCCTTTAGGTTTTTATTGCTGTCCCATGGGACTCTCAAGATTTTTTGATATCCACATTTAAAATGCTCCCAGCCTATTCATTGTGTGAACCTTTAATGTCCGGCCTTCTTCCATACAACAGTGCGGACTATACATAATATTTTGTGAATCTTATTCTAAAATTGAGGTTAGCGTCAAATTTGGTAAGACGTTTTTGAATCTTATGAATGAGCTCCTCGCTTTTCTATCCAGCAATTAATTTCTATGTTCGTGATTATCTATTCATTCCAATACGACAATTTCTATTCAGTCTAATTTGCGTGATAACTAGAAATTTTTCCTTTTTTATGTTGATGTTAATTCCCATAATTCGGCTGTCCACGCCACTTATGCCTAGGAACCTTTGGAAATCATTCACATTATCTGCTATCAGCACTGTGTCATTTGCATACCGTATGTAGTTGATCCATGTGGCATTTACTTTGATGCTTTATTATTGTCCATCGTGAGCTTCTTGGAATATGTTTCCATAGCAAATGAAAAAGAAGTGGAGAGAGGACATATCTTTGTCTTAAACCTTTAAGGATTTTCTGCGCCTTTGTAGCAGTCTTATCAAATCACCAGTTTTTACGAAAAATGTAACTCGACTAAAAAGCGTTTTTTAGACTGAGTAAGTTGAAAATTTTCATTTTCTGGAAAAAATATTTTTTTGTACCAAAATAAATTATAGAAGCTCAAAGATCAATTTGTCACCTAAATTAGCCAAAATCAAATGAAAAGTGTGAAAAGTTTGACGTGTAATGTTAGCACATGAGATTTTGCAATAATATTTGAGTTAGTTAGTTAAGATATATTTACTGTCAAACTTTTTACCTTATGTTGTATGGAATCTTTATGAAGTTGCATCCAGCAATAGTCGCTCATTATGCCCCGGTCGTAAAAGCCCCCATGACGCTTTTTGTCTGTTTGTAAGATAATTAAAACTAGTATTTTATTATACTAAAAACTTTATTTAGAAAAATCATCGAGTTACGGGCCCTCGTTATTAATTCTAACCACTGTGCCTTTCGGGCACGACTCCTTTCGCTAGTTTACGCCGGAGTGTCTACTGCTATGTTAATAGTTCCGTATGTAGCAACATAACACTGTATTGCTACATCCTGATACTTCCATCGCAGCAATGTCTTCATGCAATCGCTTGCTTTGGTCATCAATTTCATTACCTAAATTCGGGGGAAAATTCGAATGACTGTGAAGCAGGTGCATTTTCAAAGAGATGCGAGCACCTGTGTTTTTAGTAAATATATATATTTTTTAGTAAATATATAAATATTTTTTAGTAAAGATATATGAATAATACAGGTTGGGGCATTTTAATATATGCACCCAAATTGGTCCGAAAGTATATGAGATACAGAAAAATGTTTGAGATCAAAGCTGCCCAGGACAGAGAAAGAGAGGCATGTATCTGCGGAGATAATTTTTACCTTGAGGTCGTTTTAGGTCAATTAGAGGTCAGAGTAATTTTTTTTAATTGGAACCCTCATTTTTTGTAGCGGATTCGAAAAAATTGGGAATATTTATGTTTATAATAAGATTTCAAACTTTGTTACCGTAACCTTAAGGTCAAATCAAAAAACCTTAAGGTTAATCACAAAGGTTTAAATAATCTTGACCTTGAGGTCAATTATTAAGATTATTTCTGGTTCGAGTAAGTCATGTTTCCCTTGGGTTGCTTGATTAGCGTGAATCGCCTTTCCTCCTACGAATTTAACTACCAAGCAAATGTTCGAAGTTTTTTATTATTCAATGAATCAATTGATCGTCGCTTTTACTGCTGTTATTTCGTTAGAATTCATGAAGCACTTTTTGCTAAGCTGTCCAAGCTTTAGCTTCGAAAGTGTTCAGGCAATGTTGAAACTACGTGTCCGTAAACAGTTTCTTAATCTGTGAAATGACAAATATACCCGATTTGATTTTTTCTATTGACAATCTTGAGAACTTGGTTTTCAAGTACTTAAGTGATGTGATTTTTTGCCAAACCGTGTTCTTGGGAAAATTTTTCATTATCCCAAGTTTTATATGGAAGGAGGGCAAAATTACTTTTTTTTCTCAACAAGTGTTTTTTTGATAACGTTGCTTTTTCTCACGACATGCTTCATACGCTTCAACCAACTACGTTGAGTAAAATGTTTTTCATCTGCTCTGCTGGCCTAAAGACATAAAAAAACAACTTTATTTTGCATAACCACCATGCTGACAATTTTATCAATTGAAATAGCTCTTTTATTGTCTCGTACGTTTCTTTAGTATTTGCGATTTGAGCAACGGAATTGATGGTTTCTTATTGCTTTTATGCAATACGACAGCATTACCACTGTAATTGCTACCATCAATGAATAGACGCCACTCATGCGGATCATGAGTTTCTGCAAGTGCAGCAAACAATTAATTTACCTTATTGCAGTAGCAAAAATCTTCTGTTTTTGAAAAATATTGCTTGTTATTATAAGTTTTTACTGTGGTTTCTGGTTTCGGTAATACGTACCTAATTCCAAATAATGGTGTTCCTGTAGACGTGAGGCGAGAAGCTCCAATTTTTCTTTTGATGAGTTGAGATCACAACATAAATCGCTTAATGCTATTTGATTTATAAGCATCAATTTCTGATTTGCTGTGCTTGGAAAACTGTTGACATTTTGACATTGTCGGCTTTGCCACTGATGATACCGCGCGATATACAGCTTTGATATATTTTCTTCCTCGAATTATCGTCAGACAAAAATAGAAAACAAGAATGTCTTCTTCGTTAAATTATTCTAAAGTAATTCTGGCGGTGTAAGGTCTGTCATTATCATGCAACAAAATAAAATTATTTGCAATGCCATTAACATAAGGAACACTAAAATTTTGAATATCATTAATGTATCTGACCGCAGTTGAATGACGTACAACTATATGCGTGCCTCTAGAGAAATTGTAGCCTATATTATAAATATATACCCATGGTGGTCTATTCAAAGTCTATTACAAGTATATTCGGCAAAATGTTCTTGAGGTCTTCGCCATGCCTTTCTATGCCTCTGTCAGAGACCGCAGGCTAAATCTCGACTCATCATTAGGCAAAAGGCGCTTGCGTTCATTTTCACCCCAGTGTTCCTGGCAAACTGAAGTGGCTAACATGATGAAGTCTAAGAAGCTCTGGACCTGTCGAAGATTCGCTTCATCAAGTCGTCTAACAATTCGTTCACTTACATTGGTATTTTAAACACGATGAAGTTGATTTTCGATGCCTGATACACGTGACGTGTCAATCTCCAAGACTTTGTAAGATAATAAAGCGATGATCATACGCGTTCATCCTTCGTGAACGATAAATTGCAAGTCTTTATTATATTTAAGTATATTAAATTAAAAAAAAACTCCAATGTAAAAGTGCATCAACAAATCCATATTAAAAATGCTTCGGGACTATTCATTTTGTGAACCTTTAATGGTCAGCCTTCTTCCATACAACAGTGCGAACTATATATGATATTTTGTGAATCTTATCCTGAAACTGAGGTTAACGTCAAATTTGGTAAGACGTTTTTGAATCTTATGAACGAGCTCCTAGGAGCTTTTGAAAATCATTCATATTATCTGCTATCAGGACTGTGTCATTTGCATACCGTATATTTTTGATCCATGTGGCATTCACTTTGATGCTTAATTAGTGTCCATCGTGAGCTTCTTAGAATATGTTTTCATAGTAAATATTAAAACGAAGTGGAGAGCGGACACATCCTTGTCTTAAATCTTTAAGGATTTTCTGTGCCTTTGTAGCATAGTTATCAAATCAGCAGTTTTCGCGAAAAATGTACCTCGACCATAAAGCGTTTTTTAGACTAAGTTGAAAATTTACATTTTTCTGAAAAAAATATTTTTTTGTACCAACATAAATTATAGGAGCTCAAAGATCATTTTGTCACCTAAATTAGCCCAAATCAAATAAAAATTTTGACGTTTAATGCCAACACATGAGATTTTGCAATTATATTTGAGGTCCAAAATACGCTTTTACTGTCAAACTTTTTACCTTATGTTGTGTGGAATCTTCATGAAGTTGCATCCAGCAATAGTCGATCATCATGCCTCGGTCGTAAAAGCCTTTTTGTCTGTTTAAGATAATTAAAACTAGTATTTAATTATACTAAAAACCTTATTTAGAAAAATCATCGAGTTACGGGCCCTCGTTATTAATTCTAACCACTGTGCCTTTCGGGCACGACTCCTTTCGCTAGTTTACACCGGAATGTCTACTGCTACGGTAATAGTTCCGTATGTAGCAACATAACATTGTATCGCTACATCCTGATACTTCCATCGCAGCAATGTCTTCATGCAATCGCTTGCTTTGGTCATCAATTTCATTACCTAAATTCGGGGGAAAATTCGAATGACTGTGAAGCAGGTGCATTTTCAAAGAGATGCGAGCACCTGTGAACCTGAACGAAGTTAAATTGTTAATTTCTTTATACTTTTTTAGTAAATATATATGATTAATACAGGTTGGGGTATTTTAATATATGCATCCAAATTGGTCCGAAAGTAAATGAGATACAGAAAAATGTTTGAGATCAAAGCTGCTCAGGACAGAGAAAGAGAGACATGTATCTATGGAGATAATTTTCACCTTGAGGTCGTTTTAGGTCAATTAGAGGTCAGAGTAATTTTTTTTAATTGGAACCCTTATTTTTTGTAGCGGATTCGAAAAAATTGGGAATATTTATGTTTATAATAAGATTTCAAACTTTGTTACCGTAACCTTAAGGTCAAATCAGTTCTGGTTAAATATTTAAAAAATACTTTAGCAAGTGGGTTAATCACAAAGGTTTAAATAATCTTGACCTTAAGGTCAATTATTAGGATTATTTGTGGTTCGAGTGATTTCATTAATTTAGAAACAACGACGTGGACGTAGTAAGTCATGTTTCCTTTGGGTTGCTTAATTAGCATGAATCGCCTTTCCTTCTACGAATTTAACTACCAAGCAAATGTTCGAAGTTTTTTATTATTGAATGAATCAATTGATCGTCGCTTTTACTGCTGTTATTTCGTTAGAATTCATGAAGCACTTTTTGCTAAGCTGTCCAAGCTTTAGCTTCGAAAGTGTTCAGGCAATGTTGAAATTACGTGTCCGTAAACAGTTTCTTAATCTGTAAAATGTTTTTTCGGATTTTTTGCCAAACCGTTTACAAAATTGTTCAGTATCCCAAGTTTTATATGCAAGGAGGGCAAAATTACTTTTTTTTCTCAACAAGTGTTTTTTTGATAACGTTGCTTTTTCTCATGACATGCTTCATACGCACCAACTACGTTGAGCAAAATGTTTTTCATCTGCTCTAATCTTCATCTGGCCTAAAGACATAAAAAACAACTTTATTTTGCATAACCACCATGCTGACAATTTTATCAATTGAAATAGCTCTTTTATTGTCTCGTACGTTTCTTTAGTATTAGCGATTTGAGCAACGGAATTGATGGTTTCTTATTGCTTTTGTGCAATACGACAGCATTACCACTGTAATTGCTACCATCAGTGAATAGACGCCACTCATGCGAATCATGAGTTTCTGCAAGTGCAGCAAACAATTAATTTACCTTATTGCAGTAGCAAAAATCTTCTGTTTTTAAAAAATATTGCTCGGTATTATAAGTTTTTACTGTGGTTTCTGGTTTTGGTAATACATACCTAATTCCAAATAATCCTGTAGACGTGAAGAGAGAAGCTCCAATTTTTCTTTTGGTAAGCATCAATTTCTGATTTGCTGTGCTTGAAAAACTGCTGACATTTTGACATTGTCGTCTCTGCCACTGATGATACCACGCGATATACAGCTTTGATATATTTTCTTCCTCGAATTGTCGTCCGATAAAAATAGAAATCAGTCATATGATCGGCAAAATTCCCCCACTTAAATGTTTTACCAAAATATAATGTAATAAGTCTGACCATAGCATGTAGGCAAGTCAAAGTATTTCAAGACATGTAGCGCAGGCACAGTTTGGAGTCCACGTTTTCTCTATATTTTTTGCTCAGACACCAAAATATTGCTCTATAAATAAGCAGCTAAGATGTGCATAGTCATCTTTTTTTGAGCACTTTTTTTGAATATATACAAACCTCAAATAAAACAGAACTCATCTGGTGCGTGCTTGCACATTTCGGTATATTTCCTTATAACACAGACATCATAACCCAATGGAACTAAACGTAATCTTTAAGGAGTTGACAATTATTTAAGTACGAACTATGCAAACCTTACGAACCAAACCAACCAAAAAACATGGCTAAACTCCACAGCGTCGTTCTGGTATTAATGTATTTTACCTACAATATCATTGTACAAGAGTTCTCTCTTCTGTACAATGTTTGACGTAATAAACAGTGAGTACAGATTTTCGTATGAAATGAAAATTGGTTTTAATTATAGTGACCCTTAGAACAGCTATCTAGCGTGATTCAATATACAGACTATCAATATTAATTTTTGTTCGGGATTGTATACATCAAGAGTACAGATGCCAGATAATTAAAATGTCTTCATTTGAATAACGTTATAACTTTCACAATTTTTCTTCGATTTTAAGAATCTTTTGCTTTGAACATTTTTTGTCCCAGAAAAAAGTCAATAAACTTAGACAAATATAATTAAAAAAAAAAAAACATCAAAAATGCCCTTAGTTCAAATTTCAACATCTGTTTTGCAAAAAGTACGACTCCAATTGACACAAGTCATATATTGCCATGAAGCTCATATGTGTACGTTTCTTTGAAAAAAAAGCCATTTTTGGTTTCAGCGTCCTCAAATTTTAAAAGTCAAAATTTGTAAACTAGTAAAATCTAACTGCAGCTGATTATAAACAACATAAGAGTAAAATTAGCAGTTTGTTTTAAAAGTAGTAAATTAACAGAATACCGTATTGACTTTAAATAAGTTTAATTTATTATTAAAATATTTTTTTTTGCGAAAAATATTTCATTATTATTAGCAGAATTAATTAATAACATTAAGGATTAAACAATAACAGTCCCCACATATAAACTTGAAATATTATTCTCCGCTACTCCCAAAAAAACCACAATCCCTTTACTGCCTCCCAGAGAGACGTAAAACCTAACCCTTTCCAATTTTCCCTAAACCCACTTTAAACCCCAAATGACACTCTGGCTACCTTCATTTCACCGTCAATTTTCGTATTTTCCAGGAAAAAAGGCGTCCTGAAAATAAAATGGCGCATCATGAAACACGTGGACATCGCGGACATGTCAGTTTTTATCAGGAACGTGCAAGACCCGTTAGACATTCCATTCCGTGAGACTCTGCCGTATTTTAAGCGGACTCTTGAAGTGGATCTAAATGGAAAATTAAAGAAAAATGAAGAAAATGAGGAGGAAAAAAAATATCAGGTGTGTGTCTTGGCGCATACTAGTAAGAACGTTTTGAGGAAGTTTTACCCTGAACAGTGCAGGGATCTGGATAAGATGTTAAGGAGTACAGGAGTTTCCTGGATGAAAAGTAATATCATGTTAATGGTTTTTAGCATTTTAAGTGTATTTTTTATTATGTAAATAAATGTTATGTTATTTATAATTTGACAGGTCTTTGTTATTTTAACATTAATAGTCGCAAAAGCGTGAAATGTCAGTAAGATTATTAGTATTACTAAATGTCGTTTATTTACAATAAAGTGAAATACGTAACCAAATTCTTATTATAACTTTTCATGTACATAAATGAATTCATACTCAATTTTTACATAAAAATTACAAATTAAGTGGTGGTCATTTACAAATATAATTTCTTAAAAAACTTTTTAAAAAGAATCTGAGTAATAATTTTATTCTTCTTGTTTTTTGGCTCTTCATTTTCTTCATCTTTATTTTTCTATTATATTAAAATATATTTTTAGTAAATTAGAGTATCCTGCAAGCTTAAAGCATATAGTGACTATATACAGGGTGTTTTCTTAATATTGCGACAAAATACAGCGGTGTGTTCTTTGGAAGAAATTAAGCAAAAAAGATTTTATGTACATATATCCTAACATCTTAGATCTTACACTACACGATGGTAAAATTGAATGGAAAAAACATTTGTCACTCAATTTAAAACCACTGTAGATAGTTTTTCCGAAGTTTCCAAGCATCCATAGCGTTTCCTATATACAATTTAAATTTTTATATTCGCCATTGGCGTTCATGCAAGCTTTAAACTCAATATATTTTTAAAAGAAAATGGTACACTGGTTTTTCTTGCAGTAAAAAATATTTTTAAATTCTTTGTTTCTTCTCCAGAGCATAATCTTTTGGTAATTTTTGCTCAATGCACGGTTTTCTTATAAAAAATAAAAGCCATTATTGTGGATAGCCATAACGACTAAATCTGATTATCTTAATCAAGTATTAATTTTATAACTCTATTTTTAGCATTTTTTCTTAAGACATGCCTCTAATATGCAATAAAAATAGAATGTTTCTTATTTAAAATATTTAAGTACATACTTTCATCATACTTCACGGTCTATCTTCTTATCACATTCTTCTCTTGCTCAAAAAAGAAGCATTTGTTTGCCAACACGTCTTACATTTTACAGGCATTGTTTCGATTCATCAAAGTGATTGTTTTCATAAACGTTACAATCATAGAAATGTATAATTACACAAATAATGAGATGTGCGGTATGCAAGGAACATTTCATTATTTGCGCAGCTAACGGAAACGCACTAGAAGCCGTGCGTATTTATGCTAAACCGGTAGCTTTAAAAAATTTAAGCGCTGAAAACGGACATCCTCAATTGGAAGAACAGGTGCTCAATGAAATCGAGGAAAACCCTACCACAAGCACTAGACGTAGACTCAAGACAACGTCAATGCGACGTAGACTAGACGCTTGTAATGATGTTCAAGGTGGCCACTTTGATCAACTTTTGTAATCTTGTTAAGTATTTCGAGAATAAAAAATGGCGTGTTTTATTTCGTCACTCAAAAACTGTACTATTTTAAGAAAATAATGGAGGAGCGACATTTTTTTATTTTTAAATTACAAATTCCCAATTCCGTAAAAAATGTTTTTAGTTTTTTATGCGGAAACCGTGCATTAAGCAAAAAACCACTAAGAGACCATATGTTCTAAAGGAAATAAAGAAGAATTTGCTTAGAATCTGCGTACTAATTTTCAGAAAAATATCTTCAGGGCTCTCAATTTTATCGAAAAAGTTTTTTTCTCTCAACATTACCACCCTGTAGTGGAAAATTTATCACGTTTACGACATATGTTCACGTATGTTTGCTTGATTTCGTCCAAAGAACACGCCCATCAATTTTGTTGGAATATTAAAAAAGCCCCCTGTATATAGAAAAAATTCAAGTTTAATAAGCTAACGAATTTTTCCTTCAAAGCAAAATCGGCTAAAAGTTTTTTATGACTGGCTCGTGTATTTCATCAAGCTAGTGCAAATGCTGCTATAAATCAGAATTGCATCAGCTTTATTTAGACCAGTTAACGATTTGAGCAACCGTTGGTTCTCAACCGATCCTTGGGCGTTCAATGCTAATGATTTAAATCTAAAAATAGCAGAGTCGGAAATCTGAACCAACGAACTGGCCAACGAACCAAAGCAAAGAACAAAACGTTTTTTTAGGTCTGGTACACAAATGGGTCATGGATGGAAAGCATCAAGTTAGTATCCCAGGACACCACGGTGTCGAGGGCAATGAATGGGCTAACGAACTAGAAGGACGAGGTTTCGTTAGCCCCTTCGTATGCTTCAAAGCGTGTCCCTGTATTAGGAAAAAACCAAAATTTCTGAAGATCTTAATAATTGGGCCTGAAAAAAACAAGGAAGAATTGAAAGACAGAAGGATGTAGACAGGCTAAGGAGATGATACCAGATCATGACGGCTGTAAAGTAAGGCAACTCCTAATAAAGAGCCGATAAAAGATCAACACTTTTAGGCCTACTTACCGAGCTTTAGCTCCCGTATCTTTACTGCTACTACTAGTGCGACTACTACTTCAATAAGCATGGCTGATCAAAATGTAAACATGTGACTTCCTTAAGGTGCGAATACAAGCAGTTAAAATAAAATATTTCGTGTCTCCAGAAATTGTAATTGCATCAGGTGTCCCTCAGGGTGAGCATCTCTTTGCATCTCTGTTTGTTTCATCAATAATATTGAATTTATCTCTTTTGCCACATCATTTCGGACTTTTGCAAATAATGTAAAAATGCTTAGAGTCGTAAAGTTACTATCGGATTGTAAGTTGCTGTCAAATGATACTAATGCTATCTTAGTGTGAACTAATAAAAATATATTAATTTTAAATACCAAGAAACATAAAGTTTGCAAAACAATACAAACTCCTTCAGTTGTAAGGTGCATCGACTTACTTTCAGTTACCAATTGGATTATTTTCAGCTTGAACGTCAGTGTCTTGTTAAGCATTTGGGGATTTCGTTTCATTCAAGACTAATGTTTTTATTACATTGCATATTGATTACATATCTAATAAAGCAATGCTATTATTAGGTTTCTGTTTCCAAACATTACGGGAATTTGATAATATTTTAATTGAAAAAAAAATTATTATTTTTCAATAAAAATCTTAATTTTCTTCAACATTTTGGAGTTCTTTGGCCTCTGATAACTCTGGGTGATGCTCTAGAAATTTATTAATATCCTTATGTGAAAATCTGATTCCTTTCAATAACTCTATGGATCGAATTCATTTATTAATCAGTCGCTTTCCGATAACGAACTCTGAGTTTCCCAGATTGCTTCTCAGGAACTTATTTATGGCCAGGAACTCAGCTCCAGTTACAACTTCTAAAAAGTTTGAATATTCTGCAAGGAAAACTTTTAGTTCACTAAGAGAAGGATGAGATAAGATAATCTTTACATCTTATTTACATACGTGGAACCATATTTGACATTTTCAAGCTTGTGAAGCTCCAGAAATCCATCAAAATTTTTAAGTCAACTTCTGGCCTTGTCAGTGTATATCATCTCCAGTTAGAATTTTTCTTCCAGAAATGTAAATACCCATAAAAAATAGACCTAGTAAAAGACGTGGAACCAAGATTGCTTATTGCTATTTCCAAGTTATTTGGCCTCTGATAACTTTGTGTGGGGCTCCAGAAATTCATTACGATCCTTGTGTAAAATTCTGATTCATATCAGTACCTAAAAATCTATTTACGCTTTACAGCTTGCCCGGAGACCAGGACACTTCATTCGCTTTTTCTTAATTCTGTTTAACCTCTGAGAACTTTCAAAAAAATTTTAGTGATCCATGATGAGTTTTGTGTAAGATGTTTCACATTTTGGTCTCACTTACTAGAGTACTTAATACTTAATTTTCTTCTTTTAACTATTAATTTATGTCTATGAATAAATCTCAAGATATCTATTATATCCAGGAACTTTTCACAATTCAGCTGGATTTAGTGAAATTATACTAATAACCATTAGGATATTCAACTTTTTGCTTTGGTTCACTTTTCCAAATGATGGAATTTATCATTATGAATCAATCGTTTTTACCAATGTAAATTAGGATAGTCCTATTATTGGAACCTTTGGTGTAACATTTTAATCATTCATTCAATCATCAAGAGTTTTACCACTAACCAATATTTTATACTCGACACGTATTTAGCATCTTAAAAAATTAAAACTAAACTCAGCAGTTATATCACAGATTCTGCAAAAATAGTAAAAGAATTTTATTCTGAGATTTACTCAGATAATATAAATAGCCAACTACAATAACCTGATTCTGTTAAAAGCATAATTACTCCTTTCATAATTTCTACGCGGAAATCCATAATCGATGATTTGATGATGCTAAATTATAATCATTGACTGTAGACTCAATCTCAATCAAAGCCTGTGGTAAGGAAATAATAAAACTTGAATATTATAATTCCGTAGATAAATACTGAAATAATCAATTATTTTTTTAAGACAACATAACCTCGAAAATTGGTTAGAAATTGACCTAGTTTTTTAACCCTTCTCTTTGGTATATTATGTAATAATAATAATAATAATAAGCCTTTATTTCCAACAGGCAACTTGCCCAATAACAGGAAACAGTTGCAAAACAATGAAAAATATAGTTAAAAAAAACACACACAAACAAACCTAAAAGAATGAAAAGAAAAGAAAAAAGTAAAGTCACAATCTCAAAAGTTATCTAAAAAATTGGAATAAATAACTATTAATATGATATAAAAACCCAATTATAAAAGTTTAACAAGATAATTACATATTCAACAAAATTAAATTAAATTAACTGCAATATACCTACTAACTATAACTTAAACACATGGGTCTTCAATCACATGAACCGGAGAGAAATTTATATCGCACATGTGACAGATCCGATTAAATATAGCGCATATTGTATATAGTGGCGATTTCAATAGGATAGTTAGTATGAGTCCTTGGCAGAAAGAATGTTAGGGGATGTCTAGCATTAAGCCTAGGCACCATGAAACGTACAGCAAAAAGAAGTACAGGACTACCAATGAATCCATTCAGTAACCCAGGCAGGAATTTTACAGAGAAGATCATTCTTTTAAGATGTAATGGATGTAGATTGAAGCGTTCCAATACTTGCCGAAGATCAAACCCTCTTACTGGATATATGCCATCCTGCCTGAAGGCCAAAAACTTAGCAAATCTACGCTGAACAGATTCAAGGACACCAACATGATTCTGATAGAGCGGGTTCCATATAATGCAGCCAAACTCCAGTTTTGATCTTACAAAGCAACAGAAAAGTAGTCTTAATGTAGATTCCAAAGTAAAACTCTGAGAACTTCTAATTATGAACCCAAGCCTTCTCAGGGCTGACTTGACTATGTTGTTGAAGTGTGGAACGAATGTAAATTCAGAGTCAAAGGTGATACCAAGATCAGTAATTTGCTCTAATCTACTCAAAATAG
This sequence comes from Anthonomus grandis grandis, assembly GCF_022605725.1. Classification (NCBI taxonomy): domain Eukaryota; kingdom Metazoa; phylum Arthropoda; class Insecta; order Coleoptera; family Curculionidae; genus Anthonomus; species Anthonomus grandis. Next base: position 16,310,574 of record NC_065549.1, read on the forward strand.
TATCATTAATAAAGTAATTGAAATTTAAGGGTGTTTTTGATCTAGAGTAACTGACCACACTACATTTAGCCGCATTCAAGCCTAACCTGTTAACAGCGCACCATACCTCCAATGTATTTACACATTTCTGAAGAAAAACACAATCCTTCAGACCACATACATTTAAAATTAGCATTTAAATATATAAGTGACTCAATCAAGTTATTTATAAAAAAACTAAACAGCGGATCCAGGTTCGAGCCCTGTGGCACACCCGACGTTACGTTAAAAAGTTTCGATTTAAAGCACCCATATTCAACATATTGAGATCTACCAATCGAGTAGGAATGAAATAAATTAAATAATCTCCCTGAAAAACTATACTGAGTTAATTTATGCAGCAAAATATAGTGATCTATCCGATCAAAGGCTTTTTAGAAGTCGGTATAAATAACATCGACTTGAGTATTAACATCAAGTGATTTACAGATGTGGCTAGACAGACAGGATAAGTTAGTAAAACAAGATCGCCCGCTAAAAAATCCATGCTGGTCTACAGAGATGAGTTCTTTTACGTGACTAAATAGCGACCGATTCAGGATAATTTCAAAAATTTTACGGTAGTTTTAAGTTACAGAGTAATGAGATTGGCATGTAGTTCAGGATTTGATCAGAGTCAAAGACTAATCTAGACATAGTAAGTAATCAAAAAACTATGCTACAATTTTTGCGCGATGCAACGTACATTTTCAAACTAAGCGGGATTAAACACAGTCGTTAATTCTGAACTTTGAGTTATCGTGCAACGTGGTAGTCACCATCCATATTAACCACACTATGTATTGCTTCATATAGAAATTAGGAAACCCTCATCAAAATTACATTGAACTTTTTAATTTATTTTAAATATGTATTTATAAAGTGTCAGCCTCCTATGTTTCTCTTATTAACTGTATTGTTATTTCCTCGTGAAACTGTACTAAGAATAATAAGTCAAAATTGTTTGTACTATGAACTGTTACTATGTAAGGTGTTGTAGCGTAAACATGGAGAAGCACCTATTTTTTCAGAATCAGATGTATGTTTTTCATTAAATGCAAAAAGCTGTCCTGAACATATTAAAGATTAACTTCAGTAATACTTCCAACTTTAATTGTAATTGTTTTTTTGGTTTTATCAGTATTTGAAGAAAGTGACCAATAAGTCTACAGAGTTACTGTTAAATAAGTAAAAGACTCAAGATGGACTAATGGAGCCAAGGTCACTCCTAGATATTTGACCTTGACATTGTTTGCTTAGAGGACATGACTTATCGAATGCATCTCTGATTTTACAGCCTCTGTAACTGATTATGACAGCACTTCGAGCTCCAGATTGCGTCCTAGTGTCTCTTTATAGAGACTCTAGTTCGTTTTCCTATGATTCCTGTAAATCCTCGGAGTTATCTCCGCAGATTCTAGTTCGAATCCTATGTATCTGTGATCTGACAAACTGGGTTCATCAGATACATGCCACTTTATCACAAGGTCACGGATACGTACAGGATAATACTCTTAAATAAGGAAAAGAAGAATTGAAAAATATTGAAATAGAATATGAAATTCTCTGATCTCTGATAGAATAATGTAAAATTATACATGGTTTTCACAAAGTATTGGATTCTTTTCCTTTTCAATGAAATAATACATTTTCATAAGAAATGTTTCAGACCAAGTTTGCAAAGTTTTGGATAAGGACCTGATTGATGTTTTTGAAGCTAACATTGGAGTTTTGTTGATCAGCCGTCTAGACCTTGTTTCGTTAAAATGACCTTGAAGGTTATCCTAATATTTAAATTACGCTTTATTTCTACTAGTAATAATTAAAAAAAATCTCTTTGAAAAATAAAAATTGAACTTGAAATAAACGTGAATGTCAACTTTGCCAACTTCAGAGTCCACTATTCTTCTATAGATCTCCCAAAACCCTAAGACACTTGTCTGAAAATGTATATTTTTATCTAGTAGTTAGGGAGGTCAATATATAAGATTCTGTATTTTTATGACTAGTTTGCTTTCTAGTTAGGAACTTCTACATCAGTCCTCACCCAGTAAGCATCTAGTTGTTCTTTGTCCTTTCCTTTCTTTTAAAACCTTTTTCCAGATAGCAGATCACTCCACTACAGGCAGAGTGTGAGTGAAAACTCCATCTTTCTAAGGGATCTCGGGAAAACACGAATGAAAAAAAAAAGGGAGAGAGAGAGAGAGAGAGATGAAGAGCCCTTATGATGGATAGGTAATTCTTTTGTCTCATACTAACAATGATCTTGAGTTAGACAGCTTTAGTAGTATTTTCAACTTCAATTTGCCAATATTTAAGTTGACCTTAAATATTGGCATATAGTTCTAACGTAAGTTAGGCATTTGGTGTTCTTGTCTCGGGGAGTTTCTTAAATCCAAGCCACCTTAGACTACTTAGAAGGGCTTGGTTTCTTTAAAATAAAAACATTACCAAGGGTTGACTAGGCCTTACTTCCAGCTACTATACGTTTATTCAGTTTTATATTGAGACAAGATGTGTCTTAATGTGGTTGAGTCTTGAAGTTGTAACTCAATTTAATTTAGATAAAAAATTTAATTAAACTTAATTAAAATCTTTGTAATTTTATACATATTAATTATATCTTTTATAAAATAATTACCAATAATATACTAAGAAAACTTGCAAAACCTATCTAGGTAACATTAAGATGACTACCATTCCTTAGTGGTTTTTTACACAACCGTTATTAAGCTGGTATATAAAGTTGTTATTAATTAAAATTGAATGCCTTTAAATTAATTTTAATTCTAGACAAAAAAAGGAAGCTACTTATCAGTATGTAACTGGGATATCGATCTCCAACTATGTAATCGTAATAGTATTTTCTACATATCTATGGTAATTCGATACCTGTTGAAAACCGCCAAGACAAGAAAATATTTCTCTAATTGCCTATAGGAATAGGAAGAAGGAATTTCTCGTTTTTGTTTATAACTCGTCTGCATTATTCAATAAGCGCGCTCATTATCCGACTTTTCCGTGATAAAAAATCATTAAATCGGACGCGGAATGAGCCATAATTGCGGACCGAGGAGCATCCTTTTCTACCTATTTATCTCTCCTGTGGGTTTTTTTCGTGATTGTCTGATTGATATGCATGTGTGAACAGGTCTGGCTTGAACTTTTTTTCTTTACAAACCGAGTTAAAAAGTACTCTGTAGGTTTTAATTAAAATAGGTTTTGTGATGCATAATTTGCCCATAACCTACATAAAAGAAATTACGGTTGTTTTTAAGATCTTCTTGAATTATTAAACATGTAGCTCACTGTTAGTATCTGCTTCCAGATTCATTAACATTTCCCTGTCCTTTTATCTAGATCTGCATATACTTCCTCTTGACGGCTTCTGCTTCTATTTAAATAAAGTGTCATTTTCTTCTCTCTATTAATAAGTATTGTATTTTTTTTATTTGTTGATTAATTATTTTCATATATGAGCTCACATTTTAAGGCTTCCTCACAGCTTCTTATTTTCAACTTCATTCTTCGAACTTTTAATATTATTATTTAAACTTCAATGATAGCAACTTCAAAAATTAGTTAATCCATTATGCTTTTACTACTAGTTAGGTTAAAATTAATCCGAATATATTTTGGTACAAAGGGAAATTAACAGAAACGCTTAGAGATTTGCTAATCTTGTTTTATGCATACATTTTGTTTTCTATGATTTTCTTTACTCTATTTTTTACTAATTCTCTATTTTTAGCTAGCATTGTAGGTTTCTGTTGAGTTATCCTATTTTTATTTCTCTTTTTCTTGCACTTTACCCTATTCTTCAATGTGTACAACATTCTTGATCTTGTTTCTGGTTAGTCAGAGTTAAAGTGAAATATTGCTTTATTATTCAACTATAAAAATGTGCACATGGATAATGAAAGATAGGTGTACACATTTAGGTTTTCATGAAACACTTAGCATTTAGAGTAGAACATAATACCAAGGGTCTTTTACTGATGGCGTTTAGACTTCAGCCTAATCTCTCTCTCTCAGAAAAAGAAAGACAACAAGTTCTTGAATAGTAATTCTAATTACAGAGCTGCGAAATGACTGAATGAGTTTACTGGTAAGTTGGATTAGTTGTATGATGTACGGGTGAAACTTCAGCTACTTAAACAAGCGAATTGAGTCACAGGCCCAGCCTCAACTGGATGGTTATTATTAAAAATATCATAAGGATTACATATAAAAGATACCAATTTTGTTTGTCTGGAGCTCAGTGTTATTAAGTTGAAGTCACACCAAGTTTCTATAGCGTGCAGATACTCAAAGACGTTTATTTGCCAAAGGGTGACTGGTTCCAGCGTCTCGTGAACTTCTGGAACTTCCCTTGAAAGAAATAAAGTTAGGAAAAAATGCACTTTTGGTGTAATAAACACACGAAATAAAAATACTTTGAATAACTTTAACCAAGATGAAATGTATGTATTTAAATATTACAAATATTATAAATTTCATGAAGAAATAAATTATATCTTTGAGGACCCAGCGATCATAGGTATAATGTTTCGTCGTCATCGATGATTATGATATAGTAAACTCCTCCTACACCTTTCGCAACATATGACATTATGAGCTTAATACAGTCATGAGCTTTTCACAGGTCGCAAATAAATGCTTTAGAAACTCCACTATCATCTTCTGGTGATTGTATAATCTAGTAATTTTGCTTAACCAAAAATAAATGATTTGAAAACGACATTTTTACATGAACATGGGTTCCTAACGGCTTTGTTTTCAAGCTTGAGCACTATCACTAAAGAAAGTCACGTTTTAAGTAGGTCCAGAATAATAAAACGTATTTATGCAATACTTATTATATCCTATGATCGATATTGCATCTTTTACAAGATCCAAAGGCCTAATATGAAAGTGAGTGAAAGTAAGCCTAATATTAAAAGTGGCCGCCTTTAACTCCAATACAGGTATCAAGTCCTTTAAACATTAACTGACGAACTTTCCTGAAAATACCTAGTGTATTTTGTATAGTCAAACATGACTTGATAACTGTGACTATTAAGTCTTCCACGCTTTGAACAGGAGTCTTGTATACTAAGGATTTAGAATGTGCCCATAAAAAATATCAAAAGGATTAATGTCGGGCGATCTAGGAGACCATGGTTATGGTCTTTCTATTCCATTTCATCAATTTGGATTATAGTTATTATAGTTACGTGTTTCCCTAGGAGGAATTTCCTCCAATTATACAGGTAGATCAAATTCCAAGTCTGGAGGGAGGCAATGGGGGCCAATGAAGTGGTCAGTAATATCACATAGATCACTAATCCAAATATTTCTCAAAAAGTCGTATTACGTATTATTTTCAGTTACGGTATGGGGATTTTCTTTAGACCTTACATAGTTAGTATGGAAATTTATTATTGCTGTTTGCGAAAAACATGCTTTATTCGTAAATAGTATTCGATTTAAAAAATTTCGGTTTAATGTTACTTTTTCAAGGAACCAGTTGCAAACATCAACTCTTATGAGAAAATCTCTCGGAAGTTTCAAGGTAAAAGTGCTTGTACACGTTGTATGTAAAAAAGATAAAGTTTGCGCTGATGCGCAATTTCATATACTTCTTGTAGGGTCCTCTTCGATTGCATTATAAGCACAGCTTCTTCATTTTGGATGGTTTTTACACTTGCGGGATAACATGTGTAGATCTCTTGAAACTATCTCTGTTTCATATAGACGAGCATAAATATTGATGAATATTGATGATGATTAGGTAACGATCATTGTGGAAATCGATCACCATACAGCTGTATATTATTATACAGGGTGTTCATTTGAAAACTTCCCACCACGGATTTATCGAAAACCACTGTTTAAAAGAAAAAACGCCGAAATACGTCAAAAGGTTTGTCAAGGGGGACAACTTTCTAACCTAAAATTACTTCACCCTCTTGAATGAATTGAATTGCCGAAACAGTGGGCTGCTAAGGCAGTTGTGCATAAAGGTCTCCTGATGGACCGGTCATGCCCCACCGGGGTTTACCAGAGCCCAACGGCCTTAGAGAAACCAATAAGGCTCTCTGGTCTGAAGGACTTAAAGTCACTCGGTACACTGAAAGTGTTAACCAAGTATTTGAACCTGGCGCGCGTGAGTGCTGGGCACTCCCCGACTACATGGTCAACGGTTTCATCCTCCTCACAGCACCATCGGCATTCCGGGTTGTCCGCAATACCGATAGTATGAAGATGGCTTCTTAAGCGCCAGTGACCGGTTAAAAGACCTGTCACTATCCGAATTTCGAGTCTTTTTAGGCGTAGTAGATTTTTGGTGAGACAGGCAGAGGGTCCACCTATGTGCGCTTTGGCCTGTCTCATACCAGGGGACTCAGTCCATCTTCGGTGGGTCCACTTGTCCAGCAGACCCTTCATTGACGTGACCGCAACGCATTTGGCGATACCAACTATGGGTTCCGGCCCCATCGGCACATTCGCGGATCCCAGTCTGGCAAGAGAGTCCGCTTCCTCACCTACCTGCATGGCCTGCGTGGCTAGGTATCCAGACGAGCTGGACAGCCAACCTGTACCAGTTTTTTCAGGACTTTTATACACTCTAGTACAAGCTTGGAGCTTACCTTTACGGCCGTGATAGCCTTAATAGCAGCTCTGGTGTCCGAGCATATTGATACGACTGTATTGCGGTGTCGCAGCTTAGGATTTTTTGGAGCTATCTGTGTACCAGATGGTCCCCCTATTTAGCAATGCAGGTCTGTTGGAATGCTGCCACTCCTCTCTGCCTGCAATGTGCGTCACGAATCCCTCGCAGTCCACAGTCACTGGAGCCATGCAGTCACTGCCCATCAGAAGAAGAGGACATTCCTGTATGGCCCGTGACTAAATTTTTGCGTGACCGGTCTTGCCAGCACGTAGTTCACCGAGGACGTATAGCCTGTACGCAGTCCTCATTGCCTCGAATTGCACAACGAGGTCCAGAGGCGGAAGGCTCAGCACAGTCTCAAGCGCTCTAGTTGGCGCCGTCCGCATGGAACCCGTTATGCTGAGACATGCAAGACGTTGGACTCTGTCCAGTTGAGCACAAATCTTCTTTCACAAAAATTCTTTTTTAAAGCAATTCTTGCACAAAAATTTCGCTTTCTCCGTACATGGACACCAAACGATAACCCCGTATGTGAGAAGAGGTCTTACAATGCGCGAGTAGATCCAGTGGAGGATCTTAGGAGACAGACTCCAGGTATTGCCGAAAGCCCGCCTGCAGGCCCATAGCGCGCAGGTGGCCTTCTTCATTCTGGTGTCTGCATGATCGTGCCAGGAGAGTTTGGGATCTAACTTGATTCCCAATTTCACCCTCTTTCACCTAAAATTTCTTCACCCTCTGCCCCCCGTGGTCATCCCTATAAAAATTTATTTATTTTAAATGGCAAAGGGTATCGAGTAATAGCTTGTTTAAAAGGTCTTTCGAAGTCTTTTATTTTGACGTTTGATTTTTTTAAATCGGTCGATTCGTTTTCGAGAAAATTCGAAAAATCTTTGTTTATCTTAATTTCTTCAGATAGAAAACAAAAACATATTCCGAAATATATTTTCAGCAAGGCTAGACGACGAGTTTCCAAATAAATGGATAGGGCGAAGGGGGCCTATAGAATGGCCTGCTAGCTCTCCTGATATACCGCCGTTAGACTTTTTTCTATAGGGTCATTTGAAATCTATTGTGTTTACTCCCCAACCTTTAAGTTTGGGTGAACTTCGTCAACGCATCATCGACAGCTACCATGATATCCCACAACATGTTTTTGAAAATGTCCGTCAGGAATTTGAACATCGCCTATATCATTGTTTGGCCAAAAACGGGCAACATTTTGAACACTTATTCAAATAAAAACTGATATTTTCATGTTTTTGGTGAAGAAATTTTAGGTTAGAAAGTTGTCCCCCTTGACAAACCTTATGATGTATTTCGGCGTTTTTTTTTTTTAACAATGGTTTTCGATAAATCCTTGAGTGGATGTTTTCAAATGAACACCCTATATATCTATTATTTCTTGATTACTGAACTGCAGCCTTAGAATGAATATTTGAGAAAATATATTAGTTGAATAGTTTTCAAGAACGTCATAAATATTTAGATAAAGACAATGCTTGAATCATAAAAGTAATATAATTAAAATAAATAGATGTCATGCTACTTCTTCAAAAAATGTCGGATAACATTATTCATATCAACGATTGTGGAGGGTTTAAAAGCAACTGTAAATTATGAAGTATTCCTCACAGGGCATACGTATTTAAAATAAAAAACGCTTCATTCTTTTACAATTTTTTAGAACAATATCATCATTTATTTTAGTCCTGATATGGTCTAACTTGAAAACAAAGCAATTGCGGACCCATATTTATAAAAAAAAAATCGTTTTCAAATTGACCAAAGGTTTGATGGTTTAAATACATACTTTATTAGTATGTAGGCGAAATAAGGGAAGATTATTATATAAACAATAAAATAGTTAAAACATATTTTATTTTTCGTTGCTTGATGAACATCAAATGCTAGCTCAAGACGATAGCTAATGACTATTCAAAAATTAGATCATCCCAAAGGTGTGTCAGACCTGAGGTCTATTAGTCAAAAATATTTGAAAAAATTCTACATACGCTAATTGGATAATAATTAAATAAAAACCATCGAATTCCATCATTTCAATTTGGTTTTTGGAAAGCTCATAATACATCTTCCATGCTCATAAAGTTATAAGATAATTTGGTATACGACACTCGTAAGGATAAAATTTTTGCTCTAATATTATTAGACTTTAGTAAGGCCTTTGACCTTCTTGACCATAAACTAGTTAGGTTTAACCTGTCGTTTTATTGATGATTTATTAATTTTATTCATGTACGAGTAGACGATGAATTTGCACAGCCCGTAGATCTACAGAGAGGGATTTCTCCAGTGTCTCAAAATCCTCTCTATGACATATATGCCATATATATGGCAACCTTGTAAATGATTGGAAAATGCACCAATATGCGGATGATACCCCAGTTATAACAAAGAAACTTCCAGTGAGACCGAAATACTAACTAAAAGGTTATTATTCATACACTACAAATCATGAAATAAAAATCAACCCAAATAAATCTGTTAATACGTATTTCAAAGTTAATCGTAAATCGTCATCACTCAATATTCATGTTGTTATAGATGGGTATTGGGAGCTCATTTTGGATTTTAGATATAAACTTACAACTTACAACTCAGGAACATTATTGCTCAAAAACCATAATTTTATTGCGAACTGATGTATAATATTAAAAGCATTTTAAATGAAGCACTTAAAAAATAGATGTGTGAAACTCGAATGCTTTCAAAAAGAAATTATTATGATTTTGTGCTTGTTTTATTCTTGGACTTGTATCTAAATATAAATTACAGAAGAGTCGATCAAAAATAAACAGAGTAAAATCATAATGATTTTAGTACAACTTAAGTCTAAATCTATTTTGGTAGTATGGTTAGTCTCTGTGATTAGGTAGAGTCAAAGTCAGGTATTGATTGACTAATGATTTTGTAATGGATAGAGAAACATGGTTAAAGATAGTTGGATTCTCATAAGTCACTAATGTTTTTGGAGAAGTCGACAACTACTGATTGTACAAGAGCTCAGGTCCTCTGATTCTTGCTTGACTGAATCTAGACACATATTTTAAGATAATGCTAGTAGTGTCAAAAACATTCAGAGATGATTATGCCCTCTCTTGAACTTTACCATATAATTTGTCGACTTTAAGTTCTTGAATTTAAGTTCTTTGGAAGCGCAGCTATATGATAGGTTAGTGGCAAAATGCAGAGAACTCAGGCACAATATCAACTGGAAGATTATTAGTACAATTATGAAGAATATATTTGCAAGAATAACTAAAAAAAAATTCTATTATACATATGTATATTTTGAATATTTTTATATTTATATTTACATAATTATATAAAATTAAATTTATAAAATTTTATTTTAAATAAAATCAACGTTGATGCTTCTACAATAGTATCTCATGATATAGTCACAAAAAACAGCTGCAGAAACTTAGTCACTATGGCACTCGTATATAACATAGATCATGAATGAGTGAGCATAATAATGACATGTTATAATTAAAAGCTCATAATAATGTCCTAATTTCGTCTTTGCGGACTTGTCCTAATAAGGTTCTAGAATAAATTATTACTTTTTAAGCCCATATTAAAAGCAGCATAACCATAACCAGTATATACTTATATTTACAGAGGAATGATCAATATTCTATTTGTATTGAGAATGACAATCTTATATAACTGAATGATTAGGTTGATTTGGGTTGCTAGAAAATGATATTTAAGAATGGATAATAAGATGTTTGATATATTAAGAAGAAGATATAAGTATTTTAGTTAGAATAAAAATCTTTAAAGAAGGATATGTTTAATGATAAAATGATGAAAAAATCCATTCTGATAATATAAAAAGTTGACAAACATTTTTATTATTGTGAAATATTGCTGTTTTATAATTAAGACTAAAATCTTAAAATATAATCAAGTAACATCACACTGATAAAGCATAAATTAAATTATGTTTTAATTGTTAGATTTTTACTTTTCTGCTAATCCAAAATATTTCGTTGAGTACTGCCCTGGATCCATTATGTCTTCTTTATCGCGCTTCATCGACCGAAAAAAAACAGTTAAGTAAATGAAACTCTCATATTCTCCCAGTTTGTTTATAATTAACAGGCCGGTAATGATTTTTAAAACAATGAAAAATTGTTATTAATATAGCATATTGCGCGGTAGGTACTTATTTTCACTAATTAATTTTGCGACACCAATGGGTTTCAGGAAACCCGCATGGTGTATGGTAAAGGTCAATAGAGGGCTTTCTTAATTAAAATAAAATTGTACCTGTCTTCATTTATTTAGTATTATTAAGGTTTGTAATAGAGTGTAAGATGATATGTTTTTAACAAAGTGATCGTAGCAGATCAAGCTCCACGTCTCCTGTAGCCTTCATAGATCAGTTAGGAATTAGAACAAGCTGAGTTAATTAATAATATTAGTTTCTCTTTTTTTTCTGCAATGATTTAGTAACCCTTTTTTTAATTTCTCTAACCTCTTTCTATAATTCACTTTCGGTCAAGATCATAGTATCATCCGCAAAAGAGGACATATTACCTTCATGTTCTACCTCCAATACTTCACTTGCATACTTCATTTACATAATGAAGGTTAGCGGACAGGTCTTGATGCACTTTTGCAGTTATCTATAGCTATTTTGAGGAAAACAACTTACTCTATGTTAAACAATCTGGATTTAGAAATAACCATTCATTTAATTAGTGGAGAAAAAAAAACAATGAAAATGTTGTGCTTAGCGTTTTTATAACACAGTTTTGCGTAATTCATTTATTAACTTGTTTGCGGACGACACTGTGGTTTGCGTGATAGAAAAAGACTTCAAAAACATGAAACAATGAACTCTGAGATGTGTCACGATTTGTATGATTGGTTGTGCAAAAATAAATTAAAATTAAATATAAAGAAAACAAAATGTACTGTGTTGGGGTCATAGACAAACTGTAATAAATTTTATGAATCAGGCTGTACTCTAAACATAAATGGATCAAGCAGATTTTGTTTCTGAAATTAAATACTTGGGAATAATTATTGATCCACAGTTGAACTTTTCATTGCACATAGATTATGTTTATAAAAAAGTAGGTAAAAAAAAATTTTTGTCTCGTATATCAATTTGTTTATCACTATGGTCTAAAAAGTTAGAATTTAATACTATTATATTGTCTTATTTTAATTGTTGTTCAGCTTTGCTCATATCTTGTACACTAAAAAACATAAAAAGGCTTCAATTACAGCAAAATAAAGCTATGAGGAATATTTTGAATTGAAGTAAATATACACCAATTGAATCTATGCTTTATACATTAAATTGGTTATCGGTAGGAAAAAATATTGAAAAGGCAAATTTAACATTAATTTTTAAATTCAAACATGGTCTCTTACCCAATTATTTAGCGACGTTTTTATAAAAAAGCGAAAATTTCTATCAATACAATATTCCGTCAAAGCAGAACTACAATATTCAACATGTTAAATTCACTATAACCGTTTTACAAAAATCGCTGTTCTTTCATTTGCCTGTTTAACAACCTACCAGTAAATATTAAAGAAGCAACATCACTGAATATGTTTCATAAAAAAGTTTTTAATTTTTTAAAGAATCAATTATTATTTAATTGTAAGGAATTTATTATGTTACACACATTTATAATGAAATTTTTGTTATACAGTGCTTTCATTTCAAAACGATTCACCCTTAATAACTTTCTTAAGAAAAAAAAAAAAAAAAACATGTACTATGTTAAATTTGTATGGATAATACTTATATTTTTTTAAGATCCGTTGTGCGTCAGTTTTTGGTACACCGATTTCTTTTTTGATTTTTCTGCATGAGCTCGATGATTTCCATTTTATATAATTTAAAACATTTATTTCTTTTTCTTCCTTTTTTTTTATTGTATGCTTTAGGACGCGGCTGAACAAAAGATCCGTGCTCAAGTAAATTGTCCTTTAAACGAGCAAAAATACCAAAAAACGGTTGCCTTCTCTCTGGTTACCTAACAGGCATAAAATAACAACATTAGAAATTGGTGTAGAATTAGATTAGAAACTGGATGTAGTCATATATCGGCTTCTAACTTACCTATGGAAATATAGTTCCAAAGCTTCTTCAGCACTTTCATTGCTTTGAAAAAACATACAAGCATATAATATTTTTCATATAATTTTCAAATGCTGCCATTTTTTTGGCAAAATTCACAAATAACGAAAATAAATGGGGTTTGGAGCATAAACTCAATCAAAAACAGAGAAATGTTAATCAAAACCCGAAGATAGTTGACATTTATTTATTTATTTGTAATTTTTTTTAGTTTTTGTTATAAATAGCTATGGCCTTCCATTAAATTATGAATTTTATCATTTAAATTTAGTTATTTATTTACGTATTTTTGAAAATAAGTCCATACTGTTATATATTTTTGAAAAGATAAAAAAAGGCCTTCTCTCCCTCCCACATTTTGATTTTTAATAAAAACGCCAATGTAAATGCTAATTATATTTTATTTTTATTAACTAAAAATATATGGTATGCCATTTTGTTTTTATTAAGTTTTAAAAATTACAGAGTCCAAGTGGCGACCATTTCTTTCGACACACATTCGAAGCTGATTTCTGAAAGTTTCCATTACTCGAGCAGTAATTTGAGGCGATTTTCCTGTAATTTCTTGGCCTATTGCTGCTTTCAATTTGTCAATGGTTCGGGGATGATGTTGAAAAAACTTCTCTTTCAGGTAGCCCCAAAGGAAAAAGTCGCATGGGGCAAGATCCCAACGTCTCCACGTAACGAGATTACGCGTCCTGGAAACATTTTCCTTAACAGGTCCATTGTCCTTCTTACCGTATGAGCTGTAGCTCCATCCTGTTGAAACCACACATCCGGATGTTCGCCAAGTTCCCTAAGTTTTGGTTCCAAAAAATTACGTAGCATGTCGACATATGGATCAGCAGTTACGGTAACCGTTACCCCTCCTTCTTCAAAAAAATAGAGACCCCAAACACCAAAAGAACCAACAGCACACCAAACGGTAACCACGTTGGCTGTGAAGTGGCCTTTCATGGAGCTGCCGCGGATTTTCTGGAGCCCAGTAGCGAAAATTCTGCTTGTTCACACAGCCAGACAAATGGAAATGAGCCTCGTCACTCGTTATTAAAAGCGCATTTTGTGGGACGTTTTGAAGAATATCATTAGAACATTCTTGGCGATTTTCTCAGTCCCGTTCACTAAGTTCTTGCACGATCATCATTTTGTATGGGTGGAACTTCAGATCGGTGTGCAAAATTCTTCACACAGAACGATCTGACAAACGCAAAGCAGAGGCATGTTTAACAGCTGAACGCCTAGGAGATCGTTCAACTGCTTCTCTTACAGCTGCAATGTTTTCAGGTGTCCGAACACTTTTGGGTCTACTAGTTGATTTTCTTTTTAAGGCTGAACCCGTAGCTCTAAAATTTGAAACCCAGAACAGTATTGTTTTGCGATTTGGAACTGGATCATGTCTACCAAGCGCGAAGTGAGTACGAAAATTTATTTGTGTCGTAATCACAGATTCGTTACTTTTGAAAAATGTTTCTGATATGATAACTGAAATGGCAAGGCGCGCGCAGCCAACCGACTACGCTAAGCTGGCTCCCTCTTTAGTGATTCAGGCTCAGTGGCGGCGCAAAATGTGGGAGATCATTTTGCCGGACCCTGTATATCTACTGGATTCTACGGAAAAATATCTATAAGAATGAGTTTTTACTTTTACAAATACTTTAAAGATAATGGAGATCCGATGGGGGTCCCAAAATGCAAAACTTTCAAAAATGCCCTGTATCTTAAAAACTAAAACGGCTATGAAAATTTTGTTGACGGTAATTTAAGTTCTACGGAAAAGTAGCACAGTGTCGCGAAAACCGCAACTCTCTATCTCTAAAAATAACGGAGATATTTTGCAATAGTACCCAAAATGGGACACCCTGTACATTACAAAGCCACTGGATAAAAAAAAACTAAAAGTCAACATCTTTGATCAAACCACCATAATTTCTGAAATGAAAAAACTTATTTCATAAATGTTCCTATTTCTTAAGCAAACTTTTCGGAATTCTTATCTAGAAGATTGTTCACATGTATGTCTTTTCGGTTTTATAAACTTTATTTTTGATAGCACGCCACCAAAAGAAATTTCAAGGGTTGAGGTCTGAAGACCTAGAGGGTCATGCTACTAAAGGACTATATAGCGCCCAAACCAATCCAATTATCTTGAAAATTTTAATTAAACTATCTTCTTACATGTGCAACTTTATATGGATCGGTGAGCTATCTTGCTAAATACACAAATTCTCTCTATAAGTTAACAGCAAATCATGAACATAGGATGCTATGTTTGATCAACGGAGTTCGGTCGTACAGGAGAAAGTAAAATGGCAAATAAATGATCAACAGGATCAAACATTTTAAATTATTTCCAGCTGAATCCAATTTCTAATTATATTATTAATTAATAGACCGTTTATATCTAGATTTGTGCACATGTTTTTACCACTAGGTGATGATCAAAGAAGAAAGAAGTACTGTTAAAAGGCTGTAACCATGCAGGCTATATTTTACGAAGACCACAGTATATTTGGCAAAACATTGTTTACTGATGAGGCGACACTGATGAGGATATTGGAGTAATAAGAATCCTCACTGAGTAATTAGTTGCAAAAATCAATATTCTGAGAAGGTAAATGTATATGGTGCTGTTATTTATAAGACCGTATTGGACCTATTCTTTTTCAATATGACCTTAAACGGTTTGAGATTTTTGGTTTTCTTGCAAAATAAAATTTGCAAAGCTGTTTATGATTTGCCATTAACTTATAGAGAGAATTTGTATGAATGTAGCTAGATGGCGCTTTGATCTATAACGCTGGACCTGTAAGGAGATGGCTCAATGAAAATTTTCAAGATAAAGAATTTGTCGTAATAATCCTTTTGTAGCATACACCCCTAGACTTCCAGACCTCACACCTCTGGATTTTTTTTTGTGGCGTGTTATCAAAAATAAAGCTTATAAAACCCGTCTACAAACATTAAAAGAATTGAATAAGACAAATGGGTGAACAAATTTCTAGACAAGGATTACGAAAATTTGCTTAAGAAATAGAAAAATTCATTAAAAATTATCCTGCTTTGATTAAAGATGTTTTTTCTAGCCAGTGGCGTCGTAAGTATGTATTTAAAAAAAAATAATAACAAAAAATATCATTTAACAGATTTAAAATAAATAGTGTCTTAAAGGCAGTTTACTCTTGAATCGAAAAATATCAAACTCCATTAAAACATACGTCTATGAGATGTCGCATTTTTTCCCTGGGCAAAATATGCGCCTTATAACCATACAGCTTCCTACCAAAAATGAAAAAGATCACTTAACAAACAACCAAGATATTAGCCTGTATCCATATTAAGTGGCACATCCTGGATGTATGATGCCTAAATGACCTGACAATTATCTAGATTCAATTTTAGTTTTCCTGCTTGTCAGGTCAATATTATAATGCGCAAATTATTGCCATTTTGTAATTTATTATTTTTTTTTCTTTTTCCTGACATATTGTTATTATTGTATAATACCTTTTGTAATCCTTATATGAAATATAGAATGTAAATGCAAAATAGGTAATTATAGATCTTACTTTTTTAAAGATACCACCTATTTAAAATCCTAAATAGTACTATACAGCTAATTAAATATAAAGAACCCTCTAAGTGTCAATACCCTACACCCACACTTCTGCAACCCAAACGAGCCCATTTTCAAACTACCAAGGTATACCCTACCCACTCCACCATGTAGGTTTACCATTGATTTCACCCGTGCGGCAAGTGAAACAGTCGACCATCAGTACCAACAGAAAACCACATCGCGCTGGTACGCGACGTACAATTGGTAAACGGTTAAGTATGACTGTCTCTATCTAGTAACAGTAGCCGCCGATAGCGAATTTCACTTTCAAATTATTTTTGTCCGGTCTTTATAATATATGTCTGGGTCGTCCGGTACCGTACAGTAATATACAGGGTGTTTTATTATTTGCTAATTAGTGCGGGAAAATGAAGGTACTACTGACCGGTGCTTTGTGGTGTGCCCTCTTCTTGGTTGCGAAATGTTCACTTGCGAAAGGTAAGTTTGCGTTTACGTCGTTGGGGTTTTCAGGTCACATGTGTGTTAAATAATTAATTAATAGTTAAATAATTTTTTTTTGAATAAAGTTACATTATTTGTTTGATTTCATTAGTTCGTAAAAAATGAGTAATTTGGTTTATTTTTTAACAAGAAAAATAGATCCGGTTATGCAAGGTATTCCTTTTTGGGAAATTTGAAATGTGTCTTGTAAAATGCTGTTAGATTCGCCTTAATGTAAAAAAACGTTGTTAAATAATATTAATTAGCAAGAAAATATTGCAATTATTTATTTAATTATGGGTTGCGTATGAGAAAGAGCCAAGAACAAAGGGTTTATATTACCGTTAGGGTTTCATAAACTGTAAAAAATCTGTGTTTTTTTTATTTTTCAAAATCTTGTTCCAAATATTCATTAACTACAAAATGACTTTTGCATTTTTATGTAATTAATTCTTATTTTTAACCATTGTCGAGTATTGACGAATAATATTAATTAGCGGACAAATAGTGAAAATAATTTTGTAAGTCCATGTTTGGTCCCATTCTCATGTACCTTAATTCATTTTAACCTTTTAACCTTGTCTGAGGCATTAGATCTGTAAGATGTATTTACATTAAGATGTCTAAGGTTCAACCAATAATATTTTCTCTTCTAGGAACCTTTGTCAAGTATTCTTCTTTTTCTTTTGGTGCAGTGTCAGATTTCTCCTAATATTGGCAATCACAACAGAGATTGTATTTTGTCTAAGTATAAAGAGTTCTCTGTACTTCGAATTCCTGTCTTCTCTCTGAGATTCCTTAACCACAACGCTTGTCTTCTATCGACTCCTCTACCGGATTCTATCTTGCCTTTCATTATAAGTTGAAAGAATACGGTATGGATCACCTTTGAGTATGTGACCTAGATAGGACAGCTTTCAGCATGTAACTGGTGTAAGTACTTTGCTGACGGCGCCTGCTCTATTTAAACCGCTTCATTTGGCTGCATGGCTATCCATGGGATTTGCAGCATACATCTATGTAGCCATATTTCAAATGCCTCAGGACGATTAGTGGTTTCTGCTTTTAAAATCCAAATCTCTGCTCCATACAACAGTATGAAGGACCATATGTAGCACTTGATCATTTCCTGATGGAGTTTTAAATTTGGATAATTATTGCAGAAGAGTAATATCATTTTTTGAAAGGTTACGCAAGCCACTTGAGGGTCGAGATGCTCTGCAATGTAACAAACAATATATTTGAAACATGGAACCTTTTTAACGCTTTGACAATTTATTTGCAGTGCAGCATCATTATACGGCTGACGATAAAAAAACATAAATTTAGTTTTAGTGGTATTTATGTTTAGACCTATCTCTTGTCCCAACACTTTCACCTAGTCTAAAAGTCTCCGCACTCCTGGTCAGAAACGCCCGTTTAAATTTCATTAAAATATATATTGGACAACAGTTGAGACTATATCTATATATCTATAAGTTTTTCATGTTGCACCGTGTCGAATGCTTTCTTATAGTTCATAAAGCATGCAAAAATGCCTTCACGTTGATGGCGACACTTTTGAAGAAGTGACCAGATCACTTTCATATTTGTTGCGTATCATATGAATAATGCTTAGGAAAACTTCTAGTCTGTGGCTTATCAGACTTATTTACCTGTAACCACTACATTTCATTATACGTTGGTTTTTAGCCAATGTTTTCAACATGGACTTCAGCCAGTCCTTAGTAGTGTACACTGTATTGAATGCTTTAATTAATATTCCGATATTGTCTTAGATCGTTTTCAAAAATTTCACTGGAATATCACGTGGATCGGTTGGCTTCTTAAATTTTGCTATATAGTAATTCAAACTTCAGAATTTCGTAAGCTTCCACTGGTGTCTGGTTGATCTGATATCTGGCCATTAAATAGTTTACCTATATATCCCCATGTTTGTCAATGATTAGTCTGTCTATATTATCAACCAGCATATAAGTAGTTTTCTTAGCATAGATTCCCTAACTTTCTTGTACATATTGAATATGTCGTGCTTCCTTTCCAGCTCCTCCATTTCTCTGCATCTGCCTGTAATCCATTTTTCCATAGCGTCCCGGATCTTGTTCTCAATATCTCTTTGTTTAAACCTAAATACCATCTTATTATGTTTGAGTCCTTTTCGTTGTTACATAAGTTCTAGTATTTTGTCAGTGATTCATCGCTGTTTTCTAAGTCTGACATTCATAGTTAGATTTTGGTTTAGGAATTTACTGACCTCGCTCTGAAACAGTTTCCATATATCATTGACGTTATTTTTCGTGTTGCATACATTCTTTTTGTGTTATTTTATATTGATTTTATCTTGATGCGTGTTGTTTGGTAGTCTCTTTAAATGAACCTTGATATCGGCAACCAGTGGGTTATAGTTAGAACCCATATCTGCGTCTGGGTATGTTGTGACTCTGTTGACAGAGTTTCAGAATCTTTTGTTGACTAAGACTACAGTTTTTGACCGAGTATGTTGAATTATCCCCTGGACTCTTCCAGGTAAATAACCTTCGCTTGTGTAGCCAATACTACGTGTTTGTAATGTCATGCTCTTGATAGAAACTATATAACCTTTCAGATCTGCAAGCTTCACCTATTTTTGTTTTAAAATTATCTGTAATAAAGGTGATTTCATTACTCTTCAGACTACTTAGTGTTCGCGATGTTAAATGGGCAGGTGTTCAGTTGGAAGAGAATAATAATGTCGCTTACGGAGACGCTTCAATCATTCCAATTTCAGGATTGGTTGTCAGTTAGCAATCAAAATATATTTTTTTGTTAATTATATCTTCTTTTGGCTCAAAATCTCGGTCAAAGTCGAATAACTAGAGAACGAAAAATTAATTATTTTTTATAAATTTGGATGTTAAATTTTCAATCAAGATTATTTTGACTTTCAAAAATAATTGTCAAGTTTTAGAAAATAATATTAGTTAAAAAAACAAAAAATTTAAATTCTTTAAAAATGTCAAATAGTTAGGGAATGAAGAAATAAAAATAATACATTTTTATGTTGACCTTTAGATCAATAAATCGTTGTCGTGTACTGTAACAATAATAACAAACAAAAATCCAATTTTTTTGCTAAGATATCGTTTTTTTATTTAAAAGCTAAGAACGATGAAAAAGTTAATTTTTTACATTTTATGTCAACATTTCGACCAATATTAATTTTACCTTCAAAAATCTTTGCCAAAAATTGTTAAATAATATTATAGTGAAACAAACATATAATTAAAATTGCATTTTATTTAGATACCTACATACTAATATTTGTATTAATAAAATTGGGTGTTTTTTCAAATGGGGATATCTACATCTTATCTTTTTTTTCAGGAAATCAAAAAAACTATTAGAACAAATACGAAAATATTTGCGGATAAAAGGTTTTACTGTTTAGAAAGTACATGAACCTACTATTAAAAGACAGATGTTCAGAAAAAAATCATGCCTTTTAATTTTGATGTTAGAAATTTCCTAAAATGTAGAATATCCTCTTTTGAAAAATCCGTTTCAATTAATCCCCTTTTGTCTTGAACTAATTGTAAATATCCCCTTTTGCTTTGTTTATTATTAGTAAGAAGTATGAGTTTTTGTTTTAACTACATTTTATCAGGATAATAAAAATGAAGCAGATCTTTAATATTTTTCATTACAAATATCTTAGATGCTATCAAAAATAAACAAAACATAAATTCTAGGTCAAAATAACAAAATATTAGTGATCAGAAGTTGAAAATTTGTTTAACTTTTATTTCACCTATATCTGTAAGACAATCACACATATTTTCCATTTCGGGGTTTGATTGTACCTCGGAAGCACTATTTGGATCATCAATTATTAATTTTTTGTACCACTGTAGTTCTTCCAAATTAAACCATTCATCACCAAACTGTTTGTTCAGCAAGTTTTTTATGTCCTTTTTTTTGTTCTCGCTTAATGAACATAACCCCAAACTCAAATTATGACAAAGGGTACCTCTTTCCCTTTTTAAGAATTGTTACAGGTTTTTCCAACGGATTCTCAAATCTATAGTTCTCATAGCATTTTAAATCAACGGTGACCTCGAACCTTTTTTTTAGTAAAAATCATCCGTTTAAATTTCTGGATACCATCCACTTTTTTATAATATTCCTCCAAGCTTTTTACATCTTTTAGAATCCAATCGTGCCCCAATAATCTTAGTGTGCCAAATTTTTTAAAAATGTCATTATATTCCTCTTTGGTGGTTATTACAACATGCTTTCTAATTTCTTTCTCCAGTCAACCGAATACCCGGTCTGCTGGTAGAAAACTGTGGCCTCGTACTTGAAAAAATATTGTTATTATGTCCTTAAGATGTCTTGGGGAGTCATTCAAAAGGTAGAACAGGAGCATGTGTATGATGTGGCTATTCTTGTTTTGTCCTCCGCAACCATCGCAAAACAGTCTTAGGTGAAATACATCAGCTTCTAGTATTAATTTCTTAAAATAGTCATACACAGCAGGTCCCACTTCGGTAGAACCTCTTGCTGATTGTGACTCATCCCATGAGTAAAAAACAGGATATTTGAATCTAAAGGTACAAGACAAAAATTGTATAAACTGAGCTGTCTGGCATAAAAGGCATCTTGTATGGGGGTCCTAGGCAAACATTGAACATGAAAGGTCAAAACATACAGAATGACTGTTGTCCTCTTTTTTCTCAGATAGTCGTAAAACGCATTTGCACGGAGTTTATGTATCCTCTGTTCTGCTATTAACTGTTGCTTTTTGGCCTTATCTTTCTCATTTTTTATTTTATTACGCCATAACACGCAGACATTGCAAGCATCCGTAGCTGGAGATGCAAATCCGATATTGAATTCTCCTATAAAAATTTTATAAAACATTGTTTTTTTAACTTTCAAATCATCCGTCACAGAACTATTATAAAGTTGCCATAATTTCTTTGCATTTAATTGTAATGACAAGTAAATCCTTTTTGACTTTTGTCGGCCATAATGACTTTCTTGTGCAGGCAATTTATTTAAAAATAAACGAAGGCTTTGTTTTTTGTTTTCGTTGCGATTACTATACCTATTTCCACCTCGGTTTTCTGCGTTTTTCTGTTTTTTTCCTTTATTTAATATTTTACACAGGTTCTCTAATCTTCTTTTTGTAATTCCAAAAGCAATATTAAAAAATTGTTTACACACTACAATTAAACGTTTTTTCTTTGAAAATAAGTGATACTGGCAGCTCATATTCCTATTCTTAAAATTTGATAGTTTCCCTTCCCAGGTCCAACCCAAAGTCTCTCATTTGACATCGTGGATCTCAGATGGTTCTTTATTAACTTAAGTTTGCCACTGTCACTGGTAACGTTAAATATATTCTGAGAGCTATGGTCAGGTTTGGAAAATTTGAAGCCAAGCCGTCAACTACCAAACATTTAAGTAATTTTTCCGCGCTAGTCTCCGATTTTATGAAAGTGTGTATCATTTTGATTTCACTGAATAAGTCGTCACCATTTATGTCTTTTTCATCTCTTGCCTCATCCGTGAGAAGTAGGTATAGATCTTGGCAGCATTTCATCAACAATTGATTCGGATAAAGCTCTAAGTCAAATAGAGAGTTTAAAAATAAAAATAGTTCATTAACTTTGTTCATCAAATCGAATCTGTCTTTGATTGAATTAATGGAAAAGTCTAGCATATAAAAATATAAATTAATTTTGAAATTGTCTGTTGGATCGACGACATTTTCGTCCGCAGCTTCGTAACTAAATGGTTGACGTTTCCTTCGAATTCGGATTATAGGAAATTCTGTTTCCGCTTCAACATCTTGGGCAATTTTCTTTGCTTCATCTAATAGATCGTTGAACTTTTCATCACATCTGTTACTTTGTAAGAATTCCAAAAGATTTGTCAAATATTCTTTAACTCTGGGCAAATATTGTTCTGGATCTTGCAAAATCTTACTGACAACGTTGACCCTTTCAAGTATTTTATACCACATTACCAGCAAGCAATTTTGCAAATTGTAACTTATTATTTTTTCTAAAATATTTTTTGCATCATCTCTCAAATCTTCCAAAGCGTTACACACATCTTCAAAACAGTGCCTGAGTGATTTTAAGGCATCTATTCTACTTGACCACCTAGTATCTGATAAAGCTTTTAGTGTCAGTCCTTTACAATGTTTTTTAAAAATATCCCAACGGTTGGTGGAAGAAGAGAAAAATACATATAGTTTTTGGACTAAATCAAAAAAGTTTATTGTTTCAAAAGTCGATCGAGCAGCATCGTTTACCAAAACGTTTAAAGAATGTGCAGTGCAGAGCACATAAAAAGCTCGAGGATTTATACTTAAAATTTGACACTGCACTCCTTTATTTTTGCCTTTCATATTGGCTGCGTTGTCATAGTTTTGTCTTCGCAATTTATAAATATCCAAATTTAATTCCTTTAATTTTTCAGTCACAAAATTTGATATCCCTTCGCCTGTTACGTCAGTAATCTGGCAGAATCCTAAAAAATGTTCTCTTATTCTTATCTTCTTTAAGTCATTCATTGCATCCACAAATCTAATTATGATTGATAATTGTTCTTTATGCGCAACATCAGGGATACCATCCAGTATGATTGAAAAATACGTATTTTTTCGTATGTCAGATAAAATAATTTTATTGATTTCTGCCGAAATTAGCGAGATTATCTCATTTTGATGACATGCCGATATCTGAATTTCTGAATGTTCTTGGAATATTCACAGATAAATCAAAACATTAAATAATTATTAAACTATTAAGATGGAGCCTCCGTTTCCACCAGGATAATTAAACTTATTAATGTATAATTATTAAACTTACTAAATGATGATTGATAATCCTATGATTCCAAAAAATAAGACAATCAAATCATTTCGAACATCACTGAATTAAAATGTCCTCCATTTTCACAGATCGGCAGGCAAAAGTATCGAACTATTTGGATTTTTTGGATAACATTTTCTAACTTTAGCCTCAGGACATATAAAGGAGGTCAATCCATATCAAACTTATAAAAAGGCTTTTGCACCTAGTAAAAATATTATTTTGTTTTTTATTAAAACAAATACAATACCCCGCTCTAGTGACATTTACAAGAATTCCCAAGATTAAATATAAAATGGTATTATATATATAAAAAAAAGGATCACTACCCAAGGTGATTAACATAACAAGACTATGTTATGTTAATCTAAAATATGAATAAAACAATACGTAACGTATATATTTTATACCAATATATAATATAGCATATAAGTTGTCAGAGTTTATGGAAAATAGAGAAACCATCTTTTATTTATTGAACGAAGAATATTGGATGCACATTAATTCTCATAAACGGACATTTACAGTATTTTTATCGTAAAAGGTCATTCGGATGCAGTCAATTTATAACCGTTGAGAATAGACAAGCATAAACTCAAAAAGGTTCAAGATAATATGTTAATTGTTATTTTCAGAAAGCAATCAAACTTTTTTAGCTTTTCCCTTTATTTAATTCTTCCCTTTAAGAAAATTTGTCAGTTTTAGTGACCAGTCGTTTAATGTCATTATTCTTATATCTTAAATTATATACTAAATTAAATTTATCAGAGTTAAAGGCATTGTAAGTCAAACTTCTAGAATCATATACGTACGGAGACGTAATTAAAAAAATTCAAATAACTTTTTGATGGTAAGAGGTAAAAAAAACCACTGCACTTTTTAAGACTTAGTAAGGTCACAAAAAACTGCTGCATCAACATTGCCATCATTTAGTCTAAAAATTAATGAAATTTATTAGCCTACAGATTAGTTCGTCATCTGGATAAATTGTAAAGAATCTAGTGATATGCAAAAAGGAATTAAGAATAAATTCAGAAAAAAAAAGGCTTAAAAACAGATTTCAGAATTCAAAAAAAATCATCCATAATTCGCACCGGACAATAATGCATTTAATAATTTTAGTCAAATATCACCAAACCTTTATGAAATTTGCTTTGATACTTTTATGATTTTATTTTGTTTAAAGGACGTTATTTTGTTCCCTACAGAGAATCATGAGAGAGGTAAGAAGCATAACACTCGAAAGAGTTAAAGAAACCATATTTTTTAAGCTTGTCTAAAAGTGACTTACATAATTAAAGACCTTGGCGAGGTCGTAGAATACTGTTGCTGCGAAATTACCAACAATATTTCATATTAAAATAAAATTACACACATTTTATGCTACACAAATACACACGCCAGTGCTAAAAATTACTATTAGTCCTAGCTTTGCTAACTTAAATTGGGTTTTTACAAAAATATGCCGAAATCATCGAATTTAAATAAAAACCTGAATAAGCTGAAATAAAATTATATTTACATAGGTATGGTGATGCATAGTGCTTGAATGCGCTAGACCTTGAAAAAATATTCCTGGAGTATTTCAGTAGAAATGTTAATTAAATGCAAAATTGAAACTTTTATTTGTTTAGTAATTAAAAAATTAGTTTGTCGCAATACTCGCGTAAGACGGGAAGTAAAAGAAACAAAGGTGTCTCCTGTCGACACGTGTTTCTGCTTTTTGTCTTCTTCAGGGTAGGGCAACCAGAAAATAAAAAAAAGAGAAAAAAAAATCACTAACAAGAGCGAACAACTAATTTGTATATAGAGGTCTAGTATCTTTGGTTTTAAAGGAAAAATCCAGCATCTATACTTAAGAAGCATAAGCTACCTACATATATGCTACTAACTTTTTTTCTTTAAAACTATATACACTCGGGCTAAGGATGATACAGGTAGGGGATAGAGGTAGCTGATGCTTCCCTAGTGTAGATACTGCACCTTTTAATTAAAACTGGAGGTACTACAGCTATGTTCGTCTTTTTTTCTTTTGTTTTGCTTTCTCTTTTTCCTTTGGTTTTCTAATTGCCATGCCCTTAGAAGCTAAAAAGACGAAACATGTGTAAGGAAGTACCACTATTATTTACTCTGTTTCCGGTCTTACGGAGTATCACGACAAACTTTCTTTAATTAAGAAGATTAATAGCAGGGCCCCAAATAGAATTACAAAATTATATCGGTGACACGTCATGGAAACTACATATGCAATTGCTGATATAGAACATTCGATGAATATTTTTGAAATGTTTACAAATATTTTGAAATATGCATAATATATTTAAAATTTATTATATTACAGTTTTAATAAGAGTATCTCATATGATGTAATTAAATATCAGGTTATTTATGCATAACTTCATTGGACTTTTTTCTTAATTAGTCAGATTATTAGTAAGAAATATTAATAATCTTTTAACGAAGTTAAATTATGTATTTAAGTATTTTGACCAGATTTCTCTCCACAGAAAATTCATAAATTCATGGAAAATAGCACTAAATATGGACAAATTATATTAAAACTTTTGCAGATTAAACATACGTAGTTAAGGTGTCATTCTAATTAACAATAATTAAAAGCAAAGTTATAGGTGCGGATTTTTGTGTCTCTATTTAATATTTTTCATATCTCGTTCATTTCCACTTGTGTTGCTGCTCTTAAGTAATTTATTAATATTGCTTTGAAAATATATACTATGTAAAACCTTTGTATAAAATAATAAACAAGATATTTATTTAATAAGTAAATATATTATTTCTTTGTTTTATGCACGTGTCTTTTATAAGCATTTCCATGCATTTTTCTCCACTTTATTAACTTTACTAAGTAAATTTGCATCACTTGCAGACACACAGCAAGAGCAAACACAATATTGTTCAACTGCCGCTCGCTCCTTTATTTAAAAGTCAAGAAAATGCTCGAAGAAAAATGTCAAGGATATATTGCTTGTCACACCTACAGCTATACCATTCTGGGTGTTTCGCTTAAAGAACAAAACAAAATTATCATTAAAATATTGTTATTAAGGTGTTTATACCAGTTCTACTATCACTTTCTAATGGAGATTGCTGTGTTCTAATAAATTTGTACGGTCGAAAACACATCTGAGTGACACAGTGGTCGCTTTATCTTCTTGGATTCGAGCCAAGAGAAATGATGGTTTTGTTGAGGATTGTATTTTTGTAAGCGGATAGATATTGAGGTTGTCGTGTTATTTGCGATCTCAGGTGTTTTTAGGAGAAGTTCAATTTTTTGCTCTAATCGAATAATAAAAAAATATTGTTTTCATTTTTAGCCAGTCTTCATATATCAAAATATTAACATATATTACTATTTCTTTACCTAGTAAAATATAAATTTTACCCCAGACCATTTCTTCATGCTAATGCTGTAGGAATGTAATTGTGCTATGCTCAACTATTTTTAAATTCTACATTAATTATACGTAGATTAAATTAAGCAAATTAATAACATTAAAAAATATAAATTAAGGAATTATAATTAAGGTAGGAAAATATAGACAAAAGTCAATTTGTTCTTGGAAAAAAATGTGAACTTCGGAGAACATAATAACTTTATAGATAAAAATAAATATTATTAAACATAATATTGAATTTGGTACATAATAAGTGATATTACCTAATATAAAAAAAACAAAAAAAATAGTTTTAAGAAGTGTGAATTTACTTTAAACTTTATCATTCTATCAAAAAGTGAATAAAATTAACCATGAATAATTCATCTGAATTTAGGTAAATATTTGTATTATGCCGAACAATAATTAAAGCATAAGAAACACACAAGAAAATCCTCATTAAAATTAAGAGCTACCACCATTAAAAATAACAAAAAATATTAAACAAAATTGCTTTTATAAAAAAATGTATAGCGTTAAAAAACATACCAAAAATAAAACTACAAGTGTTTTTTTTTTAATTCTCAACTTTATAGTAACCTAGGTGCGAAAGTATAATTAGGTCAAAAAAAAAAAGTTAAATTTGACAAAAACTAGTGGGATTACCATGAAACAAAAAAAAAATATTTTTTTTATATTTTGAGAAAAATGGCTATATCAAAATATTTAGATACTGTTTTTTAAAGTCCTTACTTGAAACTCACGGGCCTTAATGATATTTTCGTGGGTTTTTGACCAAAATTGAATAAAAAATCTAAATGTTATCGTTTGGTACTGATGTATGTAGTACCATCGTACTTATGTGCTTATGTATGTAGTTCCAATAAAAAAGTCATATGGAAACTTAATATGTGTTTATTTACTACTGGATCTTACGAAAAAAATTCTTAAACCTAAAAGCAGTAATATCGCATTTTTCAAATTAAATTAAAAAAATGATAACAGTATAGCAAAAAAGAATAAAGAAACGGCTCTTTTTATTTTGGTGTCGAATTTAATGAGGCAAATAAATATTTTATGCAAAATTGTTTAAAAGTAATGAAAGTAAACAAATTAATTTGTATTTTTTTTTGGCTAGAACTAGAATAATTAATGTAAATTATTTACTAGACTTTTGTAAAAAAAACAAAAAAAGCATTTAAGGTCCATGGAATGCTCTTAAACTTAAACTTGAAAAGAAAGCTATTATAAAATAAATACAATATATTTAAAAAAATATATTATCTATTACTTCTCGCCGAAAAATAATTTTAAAAATAAGACGAAAACATTTACTTTTTTTTTAAAGAAGTAACCAAAAAAATTATTTTTTTCTAAATTTCTAGTAGTAGACGCTTAAGGCTACAGATTAGCTTAAAGCTCTTAAAAAGGCTTAAAAGCATATTTTAATAAAAAAGTCTTATTTATTATTCAACAGTTGAATTATAGATAATAAATACATGGCTATTGCTGTTCAAAAAAGCAACTGACAACTAATAACCAGATATGAAAACATGAAGTCTTAATGTATAAATTTCAAAAAAAAACAAGACAATTCATAGCATAAAATCAGCTCGTTGATTATTTTGGTTATTTTTATATATAAAGTTTCATCAAATTAATTGTCTTAATAAAAAAGATAAAAAATAGAATAAAGAAGAACTTTATAAGCAATTAATATATCTTGTATAAATTAATTTGAAGGAAAAGAACCATTTTTAAAAAAGGAAATTTTGAATTAAGTTTTTCTTTATTTCTTTTTTTTTTGGTTAAATAATTTCCAAGTAAGATAATACAGTAAGGTTATAGACAAAAACAGCTAATAAGAAAAAAAATTCTTATGAATAATACTTTTTTTTTAAATATTAAAAAAAATATTTATTTTGTTTTAGAGGTTCTCCTTAAGGTCAAATTTAAAAGTATACTCTGCCTTAATGGCTTTAATTTCTGATCAAAACTGATATAAAAAAATTAAATTTTTTGTTTAAATATAGAAAAAATTCATGACTAAATAAATTGAAATTATAGTAATATTTTTGCAAATATTAGAGGCTATAGGGTATAACCAATTAAAAAAAGAAATCAACATATATTATTTACTTAAGTGTGAAACTATAAATAATTTCGAAAAAATGCAAAAAAAATATTGTTATTTAAGGATACTACCAAAAAAATTATTTAAAAAAAATTGGATGTGGAGTTAAATAAAACTCAGGTTTTAATTGTTGTTTTTGCTTTAATTAATAATTGCCGACGTTTTGGCCTGTATAAGGCCATTCTCAGGGCGCTATAATGAATATAATAAGTGCTAAATAAAATTATTAGTGTTTTTTTTAAACTTATACAATAAAATTTACGAGTTTTAAATATTATCACGTTTTTGTTTTCTTTTGTTAAAAATTAATAAATACCTTTATTGAAAAAACTATCGGAAATATTTAACAAAATCGGTTGGAGAAAAAATTTTGAAATTCTGAAAGTAAATGAAAGAAGACCCGAAAAATATTTTTTTCTTCTAAAAACTGGGAAGTACAATCATAAAGTTAAAATAAAAATACCAAGAACAAAATTACGAGAATGAATTTAGGAAACTTCCTTTTATACCGGGTGGCGCGGCGCCTCGAAAACGAAACAGAGCCAATTACGGGCAGTCCATTAACTTTTTAAAAAAACGCTCGGACCCGTCGATTTTATTTTCGAGGGGGACACTTAATAATCATAAAATCATTTTTCCACCTACAACCCCCTAAGCGGGGAGCCACTACCCCTAAAATCTTAAATGGGAAGGGGGGTCGAGTGATACCTTATTGGAAAGGTCTCTTTTAATTCTCTTTACAAGGGTACTTGGTCTGACGCAATTTAAGTAAGTACTTTTTAAAATTTTCGCATTTAAACCTTAAAAGGTAATAATTTTCAATATTTTTACTTTATCATAGACTACTAAAGGTACTTTTAAGATAAACAATGCCAGGCAGTAGGACAAAACCATCAAGTATTATTAAATTATGAGACAAAAAATGAGATAGCTCTATCATATTACAGAATATTTTGACCGTAAGTCTAGTCATTTAAAAAATTATCGAAAAAATACATTTAAAAAGAATTTGCTTTAGTTCACTATCTCAATCACAGACCACGTTGGTATTAATATTAATTTATTTACCACAGGTAATAAATATCATTAGAATAATACGGATGAACTAGAGATTGGTCAGCCAAAAAATTTTACAAATATTTGTAAAATTTTCTTGTTGACCAAAACTAAAAATTGAATTATTCTCAATTTATTCTAAATGTAGTACGCTGTTAAAAAGATGATTTATAGTGCGGGACTTTTTTTAGGTAATGCCTTTTTTTAAAAATAAAAATGGTGCATACAACGGCAGCAAGAGTTGAAATAATTCAATTATTTTTTGAAAATAATCAATGTGCTAATATAACGGCGGAATTATTTAATGAGCGACATGAAAACAGCAAGGTGCAGCGAAAGTATGTATTGGAGCTTGTTTCCAAATTTCGAGAAACTGGATCAGTGGCGAATCGCAAACGCAATATTAAAAATCCCGTAAGGAATGAAGGTATGAAAGTGGCTGTACTAGGGCATATTAATCTAGATCCTACATTAAGTACCCGTCAATTGGAAACTGTCACAGGTATTAGTCGACGTAGTATCCAAAGAACTCTAAAAGCTCATAAGTTTCATCCGTACAAAATACATCTTATGCAAGAGCTGAATGAAGATGATTTCGATCGGCGATCAAAATTTAGTGAAATTATGAGTGAACGAATTATGAATGACCCAAATTTTTTGTTTAATTCGTTTTTCTTTGATGAAAGCTCTTTTTTCCTGAATAGCTTGGTCAATCGTCATAACTGCCGATATTGGTCCGACAATAATCCTAGAGTGTATCGTGAGGTACCCAATACCCACAAAAGTTAAATGTCTGGGCTGGTATCTTTGGTGATAATTTAGTTGGTCCATTTTTTTTACCTGGAAATCTGACAGGTGAAATGTACTTAGACCTATTACAACAGGCCATTGATCCAGCATTGACAGCTATAATTGAAACTCAAAATGAGAGATACGATGAGGATAGATTAATGTTTCAGCAGGATGGTGCCCCACCACATTATATGTTATTCGTGCGAGAATATTTGGATCGGACGTTTCCAGGACGATGGATTGGAAGAAGAGGTGCTATTGAATGGCCTCCACGATCGCCGGATTTATCACCTCTAGACTTTTTTCTTTGGGGTCATATAAAAAGCAAAGTTTATGAGACTGAACCCACTTCGTTAGAAGATTTACAAGGCAGAATTGTAAATGAGTGTCTTCAAATCACGCCTGAAGTATTGCAGAACGTGCGACAACGCTTTGAGCAAAATCTTTTTTATTGTATGGAGAATGGAGGTGGCCATTTTGAACATTTATTATAAGCTAACACTTAAGCAAATTCTTCTTAAATCTATTTTTGCGATAATTTTTTGAATGACTAGACTTAAGGTCAAAATATTCTGTAATATGATAGAGCTATCTCATTTTTTGTCTCATAATTTAATAATACTTGATGGTTTTGTCCTACTGCCTGGCATTGTTTTTCTTAAAAGTACCTTTAGTAGTATATGATAAAGTAAAAATATGGAAAATTATTACCTTTTAAGGTTTAAATGCGGAAATTTTAAAAAGTACTTACTTAAATTGCGTCAAACCAAGTACCCTTGTAAAGAGAATTAAAAGAGACCTTTCCAATAAGGTATCACTCGACTCCCCTTCCCATTTAAGATTTTAGGGGTAGTGCCACCCCCGCTTAGGGGGTTGTAGGTGGGAAAGTGATTTTGTGATTATTAAGTGACCCCCTCGAAAATAAAATCGACGGGTGAGCGTTTTTTTAAAAAGTTAATGGACTGCCCGTAATTGACTCTGTTTCGTTTTCGACGCGCCACCCGGTATATCTTTTATTTTTTCCTATTTCTCTTAGATTTCATATTTGTGACCTTTTAACTTAATTTAGGAAATTTGTTCTAATTTTTTCTTTTTTCTTTTGTTGATAATTTTTTAATACCAACTACAAATTATTTGTAAAAAAATTACGTGGTAGGAGTGGGAGTGTAGCTGACTATGTTCAGCATAACCCCTTAAGTTTTTGCTTGAATTGGTTTTTTTTTAATGATTTGGAATGTTTGTTAAAGTGTAAAATAGTTTCTTGTTAGAATAGTCTACAAGCCACCAAGGCCAGATTTAGGGCGCTATGAGAATAATATTATTCTGGGTAATAATTTAAAAAATTACATTTTACTTAAGTGTCTTACATCTTATGATTTTATCCAGTTAATAAATGAGCCTACTCGTATTACTGGTTTTGCACGGACATTAATTGATGTTATTTATTTTAATAAACCCACAAATGTTACAACTACGGTAGTACTTAACACTGATTTAATTAGTGAGTATTAAGCTGTATTATGTAGTATTGAAATTGCGGCAAGAAGTCGAGAGATAAAAACAACACTATATTTTATTTCTTTAATTACTATTAGTGTTAGCACTTTAAGTTGTAATTTCTCTTTCTGTTGGGATATCTAAAATGCTTTTGCCTATACTTAAGTAGAATAGGTTGAGTAGATTAGCCTTTGACTTCGCTTATGTATGTACATTGTAAGAAAGTACAAATAACTTTATTATTTTATTATTTATTTATTTAATTAAAAAAATTATATAAAATCATTTTTCTTGGACATTCGAGAGATTATCATAAAATAAATAATACAATTAGAAAAAATTGAAAAATAATCTAAGTTTTTAGAACTATGTTTTAGAAAATAGTTTTTTATGTTTCAGAAAAATCTCAAACAGTTCATGAAAAAACCTAATTTAAAACAGAAAACAAGAGAAGTTTTTCCAGAAAAAAACTTTCTATAAGCTTAAATCTAAAAGTATTTTATAAATATTATTAATGTTGATGAAGACTCGATTAAACAACCTATGTAAAAAAATAATACTAAAATATCATACTTACAACACATAAATATAATTAGTTATAAGTATCAATTTTTTATTGAAAAGTGATGAAAAAATCAAAAGGAAATTTATATAAAAACCTTTACTTAAGAACTATTAAAAAAACAATATAATTCATCTCATAAATTTAATATAAAATACATTTTACATAAAATAGTCTCATTAACCGTTTATACATTTTATTATTAAAACAAAGTTCTGCACCCATCCTAACAAAGGTAATGTTTCTTGTTTATGCATACGTATATTGTTAATGGTTTTTTCTCACTTGATAACTGATTTTTAATGACCTTTATATTCTGTTTTGGTGTGTGGCCGCAACGGTGATCTCACCAATTGAAATAACCGGTTACGAAAGTTTTGTCTAAGTATAAAAAAGCTTTAATGAGAATTTGGATATGCAACGAAAATCTAATGATAAGTCTTGGTATAACTTTTACATTAAACTTCCTTTTAATCTTGAAAATTACTGTAATTTACTGTAAGGTACGTTGCTTATGATAGATTTATAGTGTTGTGATAAAAGTTTACCTTTATTCTTTTTTTAACTTCTGAACGAGATCTTCTTTTAGTGGAATTTTATAAAAATGGAAATATGTGAATTGTACTGTTTTTCTAAGATAAATGTTTACATAGTTCTGGTTTATGGTTGGTAATATTATTTGATTTATTTTTCATGAAAAAATTAATAATACCAAAAATAGTAAAATTTATAATTAAAAAAAATATTAATATTGATCTATGTTGTTAAGTAGGAAATTATGAACAATGAAAAATGCATTGTGAAAGAGTCAGTGACATTAGCTGCACTAAAGATTTAAAAAGTCATAATTAACATACATAGTTGAGATCTTATCTCATAAATATGTAGATAAAAGAATGTAATAATTAGTCCTAGTATAAAAGCTTGCAGAAATAAACACTAAATTTTCGAAAGTTTCATAGTTATCAGTGTTATTATGCACTTCACAATAAAATATACAGTGCTTTTATTTCAAAACGATCCACCCTTAATAACTTTCTTAAAAAAAACAAGTCAAATTAGATATACAGGGGGACGATTAATACATTTACTGAAGTTCTGTCAATCACCTCCTCACCTCCAGCTAAACTCACTTTAATATATCAAATGGGAACCCCCATCGTGTGATACATCATAGTAAGCAGCGTAAAATTCTATATTTAACGGTACCAAAAAAAATTAATTGGGAAATGTGTAAGCAAATAGTTAGCAAAAATGTCTAGAAATAATGAATATTTTATTTACGCCAAACTTTGGTATTTTAAATGAATACTTTTAGTGTGGTACCTACATCATTTTAAAATTCTTACATTTTTTATAGCAGATCATCAAAAAAAAAACAAGCAATTTAGAAGTTAAAATGTGTGGTAACAAACAGTACATTTAGTTCAAGCAAATTATTTATTTTTTTAAGTAAAGAATGTGTACCGTTATTTGCGAGAAAAAAGAGTGTCTTCAAATTTTTTGCAAAAATCTTTGCAGTCTTATAACTTTATATGTGTATTTATTTCACTTATTATTTTTTGTGAAACCTACCTAATAGGTACAAAAAAACACTGCAATACCGTACATTTTTAAGGCGTTTAAAAGGCAGGCGATTTATTATTGTTAAAACTGTCAGTTTGACGCGTGTAATTTTTCAATTTTAGTTAAAACAGTGAGTTAATAAAATGGTGTATACGCCAGCCGAAAGAATAGAAATAATTTTCCTTTATGGAGCTCAAGATCGGTGTGCTCGCAGAACCGCGAGAGCAATTCAAGTATCAAAAAACTGCTCTGTGATGCTTTAGTACTATCACCGTTAAATTTTTGCGACACAATTTATGGACCATGTCTCGATAACTCTGACTCAGGTAGAATTCAAAAACTTCAAAACTCTTGCTTAAGACTTATATTTGGTATAAGAAGACGGCAACATATTTCTTATAAATTAAAAGAAGCAGGTTGGCTAAATATGTACAATAGACGAATATTACATATTTTATGTTTTTCTTACAAAATTCTTAAATCAAAAATTCAGCCTTACTTACTTGAAAAGCTTACCTATCGTACTGATGTGCATAATCTTAATATAAGACGTACAAATCTTTTAACAATTCCTTGCCATAGCAAAGAACTCTTTAAGCGATCCTTTTCTTATGTCGTACCAAATTTGATTAATAAGTTCAAAGTAATTAATTTTACTATCACTGAAAAAATTTTTAAATGAAAAACCAAGCTTCTTCTTTTAAATCAAACTTAATTTTTCTTGAATGCCTTTCTTTATTAAAATACTACGCACATGCTAACTAACTGAATGCAATGTAAAATATTCTATTAACATTTATTATTTAAAAATTAACTGTTTAAAAGGAGAAAAAAAGGAGGGAAGAGAAAAAAGAAGGGAATTTTTTTTTTATTCCGTTTCATCCATTTTTCCCCCTACTGCTTTTTCCCCTCATAAGTATATGCCTACCTATTTATTTTTTTTTAGTTTGTCTATAAGAATTGTTTTTTTTTCTCTCTCACTTCTATTATAAGCCTTAACAGAATCCAGGAAGTTGTTTCCTTCTTTTCTAGAAGTCTGAATGCATGGCTTATTAGTTGCCTTACTTGTGTTAACTAAATTATTTATATAACCTATTGTTTTTAATATGCTCTCTTTGTTTAATATTCTAATATTCAATTCCATGTATATAATCATATTACCTTCTGTAATTATGCTTTTTTTTTGTATTGGTGGCTAATAAACGTCTTATTATTATTATTATTATTATTATTATTAATACTATTATTATTATTATTATTTAATGAAAGGTATCAAGATAAAAACGTGAGCCATAAATACGTATTAGAATTGATACGAAAATTTGAAGAGACGGGATCGATTTGCAATAAGAGAAAATAGAGTTGTCGATGAAGCATGCCAAGTTGAAGTACTAGGACAATTTGCTATGGATCTAACTTTGTCTATACCAAAGGCCGCAAAACCAACAAATATGTCCACTGGTTCCGTACATAAAATTTTAACAAAGAATAAGTTCTTTCCTTATAAAATTCATATTCTTCATGAACTTGGAGAAGATGATTTTGATAGGAAAATTCAATTTTGTGAAGTGATGTGCCAGCGAATTGCCGACGATCCCCATTTATTGAAGAACATTTGCTTCAGTGACGAATAGACCTTTTTTTAAATGGCCTGGTGAACAGACATAACTGTAGATACTGGGATAATGAAAATCCGCCTGTTTTTCGGGAAGGCCATACCCAATATCCCCAAAAAATTAATGTTTGGGCAGGAATTTATGAAAATGAAATAATCGGGCCATTTTTTTTTGACGAAAATTTGACTGGCGAAATTTATTTAAACCTTTTAGAAAATGCAATA
Organism: Anthonomus grandis grandis; assembly: GCF_022605725.1. NCBI lineage: Eukaryota > Metazoa > Arthropoda > Insecta > Coleoptera > Curculionidae > Anthonomus > Anthonomus grandis. Next base: position 16,347,139 of record NC_065549.1, read on the forward strand.
TACCCTTTCATCATCCAAACTATGGAAAATCAAGTTTATCAACATGGCGCTATATTATTGAATGAAAATAATATACATTACAGCAGGATAGAGCTCCCGCTCACTACACTTTGGTAGTTCGAGAGTGGCTTAATGAAAATTTTCGAGAAAAGTGGATTGGCAGACGTGGTGCAATCGAATGGCCTGCGCGGTCTCCGGACCTAACCCCACTAGACTTTTTTCTTTGGGGCTACTTAAAAAGCAAAGTTTATAAAACCCCACCTGAGAGTATTGAGAATTTAAAAAATAGAATATTTCAAGAATGCAGAGAAATTAGCGGGCAGACCCTTGCCAATGTTCGTAAGGAGTTTGACAATAGGCTTTTTTATTGCCTTGCTAATAACGGCGCGCATTTTGAACATTTAATAAAATAAATTTTTTATACTAATTAAATTTATTTTTCTACCCTACCGATTTACACTTTAATTGCTTCTTGGTCAATCAATTTAATTTTTTTTACGACCATTGATGGCATAATGAATGCCCTAATAAAATAATGTATCACCTCTTGGGGTAGCCATTTGACATACCAAAGTTTGGCGTAAATAAAATATTCATTATTTCTAGACATTTTCGCTAACTATTTGCTTACACTTTTACCGATTTCATTTTTTTTGGGACCGTTGAATAGAGAATTTTATGCTGCTTACTACGATGTATCACACGATGTGGGTTCCTATTTGACATATTAAAGTGAGGTTAGGTGGAGGTGAGGAGGTGATTGACAGAAACTTCAGTAAATGCATAGTTAAACGTACCCCTGTATATCTAATTTGACGTTTTTTTTTTTTTTTTTTTAGAAAAGAAAGAAAGAAAGAAGGTATTAAGGGTGGATCGTTTTGAAATGAAAGCACTGTATATTAGTAGGGCATTGTAGAATTATTCAGTTTTGAAAAATACATTTAGATTTTACAAGATCTTGATAGTTTTACTCTAAAAAAAAATTAATTTACATCAGTAGCATGCACTCATCAGCTCAGAATTTCATATAAGAATTAAAAATAGATAAAATAAGTGCAAATTTGGAAAGAAAACTTTGGGTGGCATTTTCAAAATCAAAGTTATCTATAGGTGTGATAAGTTTTTGTTTTTATTAGCATTCAAATCAATCTACAACCTTTGACTGTATGTTCTGTAGACCGAAATGAGCAGAAAATTAAGGATGTATGGTCCTTTTGTTATATTATTAATAGGAGTCATTATTATATAATAAAACAAGGAATGATCTTATCATAATAATTAACCTTATATTTGAATCTAGTAAAATTGTGCCCTATTGAAATAAAAGACCTTGGATCTTTTAAAACAGTTAATGGGATTCTATCAATTTAATGTTTAAGGTTGAAAAATTGATACCTTATAGAAAGTCCTTTTTTAACTTTTCATAATGAGAGTGATAAACTGAATATGGTCCTAATAGTAACAATACCATACCTTGGTCAGGTTGTCAGATTTAAGGGCAGTGGCAACATTTTTATATGAAAAATGTCGAAGTTTATGTAAAAAAAAACAGAAAGATATTTAGAGTAAGCACATAGTTAATTTTTTTAGGACTTTTGTTAACATTTGTATACATTTTCAAAATTCCATTTATACCAGGTTTTAACTAAGATTACACGTTTCCAATAAAACTTTTTTCTCGAAATTTTGGACTCGTTTTTTTTTTTTAAATCCTTAAATAACTAATAAGACTTTTCAAGGAATTTTGTGAAGATTTTCAATATTAGATCCACTCAAATTCTTTGACTTATGGGCATTTATTAAAATTAAAAAAAAAATACCTGCTTATTCCAAAAATATTTTTTCTCTTAAAATTCTAAATATATTAAAAAAAAACTTGAAATTTATTAAAAGATAACTGATAGTATTTCGGTCATCTTCCAGTAAATTTATTTAAAAAGCCATCAATCCAACATGTTTCGGACGTAAAACATATCCATCATCAGGGATACTATAAAAGAACCAACGGAAGGTATAACATATAGATTAAAACTGATTTTTTAAGTATTAAATTACTTACACGGGTTCGGCCACACTTATAAGTCTAGTACCTCAGACATGGTTAAATGGTTAAAACGAATAAAAATATACAAAAATTACATCTTACAAACATTTTGTTAACGTATAAATTTGACAGAGCCCCTTAATGGTGTAAGTAATTTTAATACCCTTCATAATTTAACACCTTAAAAATTGGTTTCAATCTATATCTTATATGCCTGATGATGGACATGTTCTATGTCCAAAACATGATGAATTGATGCTTTTTTAAATAAATTTAGTTGAGAATGACTGGCATACTTTCAGTTACCCTTTGAACTATTAACTCCACTGCAAGAATGGACTACTTCTTCAACCCTAAAATATATATTTGTTTACATTTTCCAAGGAATATATAATAACTTTTAAAATTGTGTTTACTTAAATTGTTGACCTATAGGCATTTTTTGAAAGAAAAAAAAAATTTACTATTTAGGATTATTGTTTCAAGAAAAGACTCTTTTTCTTAAGATCCCAGCTATATTTTAAGAAAGTTTGAGGTGATTATTTAGTTAAAGCTCTGAAAGAGTAACTATACATATTTTTAAAATCTATGCAGGTTTTGGATTTATAGATTTTTTTTTAATTAAAAAAAAAATACATGTTCCAAAAACAATTTTTTTTAAATCCTGAACCTATTTTAAAAAACTCTAAAATAGTTATAGGTAAATTGTCCAATGAATATTCGTACAAATTTTCAAAATGGTATCTACGTACATTTTTGACTGATAGGCGTTTTTTTAAATAAAATACCTACTTGTTTCCAAAAACTTTTTTTTCTCAATATCCTGAGCATATTTAAAAAAAACACCCTAGAATAAATATCTAGCTAAGGTTTTTAGGCAACATATATAAAAGTTTTCAAAATGACATCGAATTAAAGTTTTGACTAATTGGCTAAAAACGTTACTTATTTGTTTCTAAAAAAAAATTTTTATCTCAAAATGCTAAATATATTTTTAAAATATTAAAACAGGTATTGAAAAGGGTTTTTTAAGGAATAATTATACATTTATTCAAAATTGTATCTACTTAAATTTTTGGTTTATGGGCGTTTTTTGAAAATAAAATGGTTTACACCTTTAAGTATCATAAAGTGTCCTTCAAAGATAAAGATAATGAAAGTTCGGCAAACAGTTTTTACTTCAGCGTTATCCATCAACTTCAAATTTATCATTTAATGATGATTTATATAAAAAAGAAAGAAAAAACAAGGAAAAAATGTAGAAAAGAAAAAAAAGTAGAAAGATTCAGTTCAATAAAATTATGATAAAAAGACCGATAAACAAAAAGTTTATTCAATAACTAAGAATTTACACAGGTCAATAGTACATATTCATTTGCTTTTTTTTGCAACGTCATTAATATGAGTATACTTGTATTACAAAAAGTTAGGATTTCACCATTGATCCTTGAGTAAAGTCAAGTTGTAATCCTTAAGATATAAAAATCTACCAGAGAGATAAAATTATATTAATCATTAAAAGAATTAATAATATGTTTTTTCATGTGATATTTCCTTCCAGATCATCTTTTTGTAGTTTTTAATAATAAATATATAATTCACTTATATACTATAGTTTTTTAGCTAATTCAAACATAAAATTTAGGAGCTCTCTTTGTTTTTATACAGTTGATGGTAAAAAGAGTTTCATTTAAGGTTTTATTTATGTTCCTATAATTTTTTTTTAATATTTCATGTAGTTGTTATAAATCTTGGAATTGTAAATGATTGTGTCAAACCTGTACAACTTTTTCTTAGGTTTTCATACTTACTACATAACTTGACAAGACTAAGTCTTTTAATCATTAGAAAGAAATCTACATTAGTCTTATCCAGATTTAAAAAAACTTATGTTATCGGCATTTCTGTACTTAAGAATAAAAGATTGACATTTATCAAACATACATTTAGTGCATGAGATCTTATCTTATAATGATGCAGATAAAAGAGACTACATATAGTTGATGATATGAATAGACAAAATCGTTGTTTATACTAAAATAGAAGTGTATACAATTTAACAGTAGATTTTCAAGAGTTTTATAATTATCAGTAAATACTATGCCTTTTCTTAAAAGAATTCTGTATGAAAATCAAAAAGGAATCAACAGAAAATAAGTAAGTGGTACAATTCTAGGAAATACACTTAATATAAACCATAAACACTATAGATGCCAGCTTCAAAATTTTATCGTAGATATATCTGGTCTGCGATCCTTATCTAGGATTATTATAACTAACTGGTTTGAATAAAACCAATCTGGAACTTTCAATTATGTGTTCTGTTGACCTACTTGTAGTATGTTTATATGCCTCTTTTATTACATCATTGATAGAGATTACTTATATACAATATATCAAAACGAGTAGTAGTTAGTATTTACTCCACTGGTTCACTGTAGTAATTTTTATTCATTTTACTTAACGGTGATCTTCCAAAGACATGTAATTAATCAGTTGTTAATCGATAATAGTTAAATTTTGCTAGATAGTTTTTTCTTTCAAGATAATGAAAGCTTACCGCAGAGTTTCTACTTTATTTTTGATTGCTAGTTTCAAAATCATACCTGATGATAATGCTATATAGAAGGAAGCAAGTTACCAATACAAGTTGGAAAGTCTTAAAGGTAACCATATTGATCTTAATATGTACTAGAAATAGGGTTATCTCAAATAGGGGAATAGAGTATCTCTATAATTATATAGAGATATTTTTATATTATATTATTTTTATATTTTTATATAGAGATATTTTTATCTCTATATAAAAGGAATTTTACTAAAACAGAAAAAAGCTAAAAAGAAAAACTATACCTAAAACATTTCTCTCCAGATTATTGATCCTATATGTAGATAACATAATATTGGTTCTAGCATTAATCCCCAACAAGCTTCATATTTCTAGTAGAATCAAAAGTCAAGTCAAAGTCAAAATATACTTTATTTGCTAAGTTTATAAACTTGTGTTAAAGCTTCCTAATCCTAGAATTTATAATACAAGTATTTATTTGGTTATACAGGATACAGGACAGAAACAGCATACAGAATCGATTTTGATTGTACATAGAAGCATATTTTATACAATCAAAGAAAAAACCAAAAAAGAAGAAAAGAAAAGAAAAAGCGAGAACCAACATAAAACAAGAATAATAAAAGAAAAATAAAATAAATCTGATCAACGGTAAGATTAATTTCTTTAGTTCTCTCCTAAACTTTTTAAGGTCTGTAACAGTCCTAATCGAAAAAGGAATATGATTAAATAATTTACGACTAATAAATATAAGAGAGTTTCTCGCAAGTAAGGAGGTGGGGATTGGAAGAGATAAGTTGCCAACTTGACGGGTATTATGACTGGTGCAGGATGGTGGACTTACGGACTTATGTATGAGTGTTGCAGTTTCCAATATAAAGAGTGAGAAAACTGTTAAAATTCTTTCAGCTATAAAAAGAGGTTTACAAGAGTCTCTCAGACGAACACCACACAGATACCTTAATGCTTTTTTCTGAATAGTCAAAATTATGTTAAGGAGTCCCTTGGAGCACAAACCCCAAAATTGCAACCCATAACGGATATGAGAGTCTATTAAGGCGAAATAAACTGAACGAGCAAATAACCCCCCCAACTCCTGCCTGGCAACCCTGACTGCAAAACAACCAGAAGAAAGTTTAACAGCGAGGCCTAAAACGTGGTTGTCAAACCTTAAACTCTCATCAATGACGAGGCCGAGAAATCGACAATAACCCCTACCGTTTAGTGCGCTCCGCTCATCAAACAAAAAACCCTCTACATTACACTTAAAGCCCAGAACAAAAGTCTTATCAACATTGAATACAAGCTGATTGCAGATGCACCACTCTTTAATTTTTTGAAGGTCCTCTACTATGAGAGATCTGACTAGTTTTTGATCTTTGTTATGCCACAGAATTGTAGTATCATCGGCAAACTGAACCACTAGTCCATGCAGTGATAGAGAGCTCAAGTCATTAACGTATAATAAAAATAAAATAGGACCTAACACTGACCCTTGAGATACACCACATTTAAGAGGTGCTATCCCTGACGAAAATCCAGATGCAACCACCCACTGGGTGCGGCCAGACAGAATGACTTCAACCACCCCAAAGCCACTCCCCGAAATCCATAAAAATCAAGCTTTGACAGCAGTATTCCATGATCCACAAAATCGAAGGCCTTGGACAGATCACAGAACACCGCTGCTGCAGTCTCCTCGGAGTTCATAGATAAATACACACTCTCCAAGAATCTGAAAATAGCATCCTGCATGCCCTTAGATGACTGAAATCCATACTGATTAGGGGACAGCATATTGTATTTGGTCAAAAAAGAGACAATTCTCTTTTTTGCAAGTCGCTCAAGAACCTTGGAGAGGGTAGACAAAATTGATATGGGACGGAAGTTAGAGGGTCGGTCCAAGCTACGACCCTTATGAAGAGGGATAATCATAGCTTCTTTTAAACAGGGTGGGAACTCGCCTTGAAGAAATGACTGATTGATTGCCCAAACCAAAGCACCTAAAGCGCTCGCAGGCAGAAGTGACAGCAGACGTGAAGAGATACCATCGAAACCCGAAGACCTATGATTCTTCAAGCAGTGAATTGTTTCAAGGACCTCGGTGGCATCTACAGGGTGAAAAAAGAATGATTGGTTGATAGCATTCCGATTAAGATACTGCAATGGATAGCCGTCACTGGGAACTGCTTCCAGTAACTGCTCAGCAATATTAGAAAAATAGTCATTGAAATCATCGGGCCCCAAGTCCGATTCAACCAACCACCGACGAGAAGACTGCCTACATTCGTTAATGATTAACCAACTTGCCTTTTGTCTGTTACCGAACGAATCTAAGCGCTCATTGTAATACAGTTCCTTTCTGACTCTTATTAGATGCTTATAAATTTTCCGACCTGATGGATTGATTGTCAATAGATTTGCGAAGTCTTGCTAAAAATTGCGAATTTTGGGCAGATATTTTTAGTCCCGCGGTGATCCATGGTTTTCGTCTCTTGGATTTAAGTCTAACCAAGGGAAAGCAGATATTCTTTATATATACGTGATAAAATACGTAATGTATAATAAAAGGAAGAAAATGGTTGTGGAGCAGCCCGAATTGTATTCCAGTTAACAGACGAAATGGATTCAGAATATGATCAAATGCTTATAGCTCTCAAGATCTACTAGAGATATATGATTTTATTAATCTAGTACTTGAATTAGAAATAATACCACAGTGTTCTAAAAGAGACATAGTAACGCTATTAGTTTAACGTTTTCTTTGAACTATAAAACGTGGCTCTAGTAAACTTCCCTCTTTTAATAACATCATTAATCAAGTTAAAAAATGATTTATTGCCACTCTAGTTGATATTGAGCTTTTGAAACTAACTAATTGTGACTGAAAAGCCCATTAGATTAAAAATAAATTATATAGTATAGATTTTAAAGCACTTTAAAAAACATTGGAAATAATAGATGTCGTAACAACAAATAAATTAATTCCAAAGCATTTTATATTGCTTTTGAAAATTCAGATCTTGGTTTTGATGTAGGTGTTATATATGACTTGTGTATAATAGCAAATAAGTACATGTTTTTCTATACAAATTTTGCTTGTGTGTTTAAAATATTAATTTGACTGACGCAATGACTATTACCTTTGATAAATTTATATTTACTTTTGATGATAAGCTAACTGACAAAATTGCCCTGGGGAGATAATACAAAATTATGAATAAAGAATTAGTAAATTCAGTATCTACGAGAACCTAAATTTTTTATAATAAATTAAAAGCTTAAGGTTGAATAAAATTTAAAAAAATTAATTAAATAAATTAACATTGTTTAATATGATGAATTTATATTACTCTGGTTTATGAAGAACAATTAAAATTGCCCATATTTTATGAAAAATCTTAAACGGTTAAGAAAATAGCACTTCAGGTAGTAATAAACATATACATTTGTGTAAATGTGAAGTTTCGTATAAAATTTTTGAAAAATTTGTCAGAAATTATACATGAGTATCATGCAGTATACTCTTTTGGGAAATTGATAAAATAATATTTTTTTAGAGATTTCTTCTATTTTAATTAATTTCTGATCATTATTTTTAAAATGCCATAATTATTAGTACCCAAATGTGATGTGATCCAAATTTAACAGCTGGTGTGATGCAAATAATTTTAGCCGTAATTTTTTTCCATAAAATTTTGGATTATTCATGGTCTAATTTTAATGCTACATCGGCTAAATATCAAATAAATCAATCCGGTAATGAACAAAAACGGCCATTTATGAAAATTAAGTGGTTGATTATGCAGGAAATACAATTATTGCTGAATCGTTTTCGGGGTTTTCAAAATTATTTTAGCATTTGAATGTATTTTGTTACTCTTTTATTGGTATCAACTAGGACGTAAATTGTTCTATGACCGTTTTATTTGGTAATAAATGGATATATTATTACATTTTACTTTAATTTAGTGTTATATAAACTAAGTATTAAAAATGCATTTTTTATTATAAATATGACGTAATGTTATAATATTCACAAGATGAGAATCAGGCGGTTCATTGCTCCTAATCAATGCATTCGATTATGAAATCGCATGATGCCCGCAGGCGTGTCCGCGATGCTGGAATTATAGGTAAAATTCTTGCAATGGTAGGAAAACTTTTACATAATGATTGACTGCAGTGATACGGGTGAAAAATTGAATTTTTCACGTTTGCACCTTTCTTTGTACGATTGTACTTGACTTGGTTTACCTCCGGCCTGATAAGATACGACCCAACTAGCATAGGATTTATATTTATATTTTATTGATGAAATTTAGATTTTATTATTTCGACAAGCTGTTATATACTTGTTGCATAAATAGAATACACGATATTTTTATGATCAAAATAATAACTATTTTGCTTAATAAAAAATGATAATTAAATATAATTAAAATATTAAATAAAATTATTAAAACTGTTCCAGTCGATTGTTAATGACTAAAATAAATAAAAAATTATAAAAGTGCTTAAGAAATCTTAATTTAAAAAATATTTAATCTGTAGTTTTTTAAATGGTAGTATTCAGAATATTTAATTAAACAAAATACTAAAAATTACTAAATAAATAATAAAAAATTTAAAAAAAACTTTTAGCTTTATATCTATAGCAAAAATAGTTTTTTAATAGCAATTACAATAACGGTACACTTTATATATTTTTACACAATTATTTATAATTTATTTTGATTTAACTTTGTTAATTTATAAATATGTATTTTAATTGTGGAAATTCTTAGATATTTATTAAACTCAAATTTATCGGAAAAGTCAAATGGAATAAGAACAACACAAGAAATATATTAATATTATTGCCTAGAGCTTTCGGCCATCATCAGGGCTACAACCCTACAAAAAACGTCAACAGTTTAAGATCATTAAAATTATTAAATTTGAAATTCTAGAGGTTCCAGATAAGTCGCAATAAGGTTCCACAAGTGTAAAAGTTACAAGACTAAACAAAATTACAAATTACTTACTCGTTAAAGAACGACTCTATTAAAAATGACATACAGGAAAACCGGAGACCATCGTTATACAAATAGCCCCCTTGAGATTTAGGAGTAAACTACCTTCAGGACACTATTTATTTTAAATCTGTTAAATTATATTGAATCTTCCTTACCCAAGATACTTAAGTTCTCATTTTAATAAATATTGATACAGGCTGTGTCATTTAAATAAGACGTTTTCAATCGACTTTTAATATGTGAAAATTCAGGCTTCTCCAATCTTGTTAAGTAATGCAGAATATTCCAATATAATAGAAGATAAAATACCTTAAAATTGTGCGGTTTGTCTAAAACTAAAAATAGTGTTGCAAATATTTAACATAAAGAAAGTCGATTTAAAATAACTCAATTAAAAATTAAAATAAACTTCTAACTACATACAAAATATTTAAATAAAAGATAATATAAATCAAAATTAATACTGAAAAAAAGTTTGAAAGTGATAAAAAGTAACTCACAAAATAAATCTTCTTAGTTCTTATAAATTTAAGAAATCTTTAGAGAGAACATTTTACAAAACAGACTCAGAATTAAAAAACAAATCTTGAATTAAAAAAAATTATATTTTGAGATAAAATTGAATTCATATTAAATGTTTGATTATTATTTTTTAAATGTTACTTATTTTCAGAATATAGTTTAAATATGTTAAAGAATAAAAATAAATCTAAAGTCTGACTATTAATATGTAAAAATTCTGGTCTATTATTGTTGATGAAGACCATGCCTTTCAAAATACAATTAACATATAAAAATAATAACACATAACAATAAAAATACAAGTTAAACACCAATAGTATAATTTGTCTATAACCGAGATTTTAAGTTTCAAAAGTAGTTAGAATAATCCTTTAAATATAAATTTAATTTTTTTTTGTACAATGAACAAAAAATAAAAAATAGCATAAAATATGGAATTAAAAAAAATTAAATCTTAAAAGTCAAACATTTTATGCATTATAATAAGTTATAAAATCTAAAAATTGACTTAAATCATTTATAATCCGTAAAAGTGTAAGCACTATACAATCCTGTACAATAATATATTAATGCAGATTATGCTTATCAAAATAAAATACAAAATATCGATAGTGCGGTTTGACTATGACCAAAAAATAAGAGTACAGTCACAAATAAATGAGTGATGCCTAAAAAAAACTACACTTTAATTTCAATTAAAAATATTTTAATTTTTTTTAAGTCTTTTTAAAGATAAAAAAAACATTATAATAAAAAAATATAGTTTAAAAAAACAAAAGTTTTTTCCTAAATATTTGAATAAAAGAACAAAACTAAAACAAAAATAAGATTTAAGCTTCTCGAATAATAAAAAAATATATGATTGCTTAATTTACATTACAAGTTCATTAAAATATATTTTTATTTAAATACTATATTATGTAGATTCACAAAAACACCCATGCCCCTGAGGATCTTTTAGGAATATTAAGGTACAATATTTTTGAAATTTTCATTAAGTCAGAAGAATATCTTAAGATTTTACAGCTCATTTAAGAAAATATTTAAATTAGCATTTTTTGCTTATTTCTGGTGTCTTTGCATTTATAAGAAAAGAATAACAACAAAAAAAAGAGAATATGAAAAGTTATAGTAAAAACCTGAATTTTTAAAACATTTTTAGGTACTAAATAATAAACTCTTTTAATCTTTTATCCATACTTTTCTGGCCTTCTTTTTTAAATAGAGCGGTTACTTTTCTCTTAATGACTTTGAAAATTATTTTTTTATTACAGTTTTACATTTTTTCTAATTTTTACTATATTTTGTATAGGTTTCCTTTTATTAAAATATTATTATTGTAATTACAAACCGTTTTATGACTTGACATTGTGCGAGCAATAAAAAAGCGGTCTTTTCTTACATTTTCTTTAAAATTTAAAATTTCTTATATCATTTATTTATTACACTATTTTAAGTTTTCGATCGTAGATGCAAGTTTTTTTCGGTAGCTACATTCTGCGTTAATATTTATAGTACAAAACATATTTTAAACATACTTTTATTAAACGTACTTTTTACATACTAACTCAAATTTCAGATCTATTTATCATCGTTTTTTAAAATTTATTTATTTGCAGTTTTCTTTTCTTAAACTATAAAGAAATTAAAAATTAATAAATATACATAAAATTTAATTTTGGCTCAAAATTTCCTAAGCAGCTTCTTTATTTTATGTATATTTAATTAAATATTCTCTTTCTTATTAAAAAATACATAATTAAAATCTTTTTAAAGTTGATTTTTTTTTTAAATTCCCAAATTACTTATTTATTATATAATATTATAAATTATAAATAATGTTTGTGTTACTGGGCTTCTACCTTCTATTAAAACTGAAAATAAAGAGGCTTCTATAATAAAATTATTTCAAAGCTTACGTCCAGAGATTAAAGAAAGTGATGTAAACGATATACATCACATAAGAGTTAAAAATGGAGTTAAGTCAATAGTCGCTATGAAATCTTTGGACCTAAAACAACAGCTTCTTCGGTCTAGAGCTTTAAAGGGAAACGTAATAGCACAGAATTCTGGCATGGAAGACTCAACAGTACCTATTTATATAGAGAAGGAACTCACAAAGAAGAGCTATATTCTTTTCAAGAAGGCTAAGCAACAATTACAGGACATGTACAAATATATCTGGCACAGGAATGGAAGGATTTTGGCACGGAAGGCTGATGGGGAACGGTATATAGTTATTAGGAGCAACATGGACTTAGGATGAAATTGTTTCATAGTTACTTATGTTTTTTTTCCTACTATTTTAAGTACTGACACTGTTTGTGTGTGATATTATACTAATTATAGATATCTTTTATGGCTGATAAGTTAATAATAGGAAAAATTAATATTCGCTCATTGGTGCCAAAATTTAATCATTTTGAATCATACGTTGTAAATAATAATTTGGATATTGTGTTTATATCAGAAACGTGGCTCACTGTGGTTATATACCAGATGAGATTCTTCAAATCCCAAATTATAATTTAATACGACGAGATCGTACTACTGGGCGGGGAGGTGGAATATTATTCTATGTAAAGGGATTTATTAATTTTCAAATAATTAATTATGGTAATAGCGTACACTCGGAACAAATTTGGATAAAATATAAAATTGGTAATACTATACATTATTTGGGAGGTTAATATAGGCCTCCTACTGGTAATCTGAATAGCCTTCTAGATGAATTTGAGGTAAATGTGTCAACTTTATTAACAGAATGTGACCTTTATGTGTGTGGGAGATTTTAATATAAATATGGCTAACTTACGATCCAAAGATGTTAAACGCTTCTCATCCATTTTGGAGTCTCTTAGCATAGAGCAAATGGTGAACGAACCAACTCACCTGGGTCTGGCAGGGGAGACTCTTTTGTACTTGTTTATTTGTTCACATGTTAATCTAATATGTACTCTAAATGTTGACCAAAACTCTGATTTTTTAGATCATTTTTTTATTAAATGCGAGCTAAACCTTAAAGTATCGAAACCAGAACCTTTCATTTACACATAGAGATTTTAAAAACTTTAATAGGCCCACTTTTCTTGAACATCTTAATACTATTCCTTTTAATCTAATATATTATTTACCAGATATAAATGCCAAGGTGGAAGCTTTTAGTAACTTTTTAATTGATACCTTTGATACTTACGCTCCTAAAAGATCGGCACGGATTACCAAGAAAAAACTTCCTTAGATAACACCTAATTTAAAATATCATGTTAAATATAATGTCACTTAAAAATCGGGCATTGACTAAATACAAAAAAAGCAATTCTCCTGAAGAATGGGAATCTTATAGAAAGCCAAGAGATCAACAAACTGCAATAACCAGGAGGAAACGGAAAGCTTATCTGGAGCATCAAATAAGAATAAATGGATCTAAAGAAAACTGGAAACTTATGAGGGATCTGGACGTTTATGGAAAATGTAGTAGGGTAATTCCTAGCGGTCCCTGGTCAGCAGATGAAATCAATAACTACTTTGTTAATATTCCGCAGATCGATCCAGATGAAGATATTCTAAATTTTTTCTTAAATAATACATTGTCAAATCGGGATATTTTTCGTTTTAGATGCTTTATTTTTAGTTAAATCCAAGGCCATTGGAAATGATGACATTGGCATTGAGATGCTACTCTTTTGCTGCCCGCTAATATTACCTGTAATTACACACTTTAAGTGAACTTCTCCATAAAAACATCATGCTTTCTCGATCATTGGAAGTGTTCCATTATAATACCTGTACCTACAGTAAATAATTTAACTGAACTAAAGGACTTACGGCCAGTAAGCATTCTCCCTACTCTGTCTAAAACTTTAGAACGTATTCTTAATAATCAAATGCGAGAATATGTTCAACAGTACAATTTATAACCAGCCACCCAGTCTGGATTTCGACCAGGATATAGTTGTTCAAGAGCGCTTTTGAAAGTAACAGATGATATATTTCAAGCTATCGAGAATAACGAATTAACTATTTTAGTCCTTTTAGACCATTCAAAAGCGTTTGACAGAATAAATCATAAGCTTCTTTTGGCGATTTTAAAATATCTGGGATTCGACACTACCGCTTGCAATCTAGTTACTAGTTATTTAAAGGGTAGAAGTCAGAGGGTTGAAGTCAATGGCGAAGTATCTAAATCCGTGCCATTATGTTTTGGGGTTCCACAAGGTTCAATTTTGGGGCCTCTTCTTTTTACCTTATATACTTTCCAAATGGCAAATTACATTGAATCTTGTAATGTACATTTTTATGCAGATGATACGCAGGTCTACAAATCTTTTAATCCGGGTCGTGTTCTCAAGTGCATAAATGAAATAAATAAAGATTTGGAGTCACTGCTCTTAATTTCTCATAAGCACTGCGTCACTCTTAACCCCTCCAAGTCTCAGGTGTTGCTCTTTGGCAGAACTCAATCACGACAGTTGCATAAGGATAGCATTAAAATAAATTTAAAGAATAGTAATAAACTTGCACTTGTTGACCACGCTAAAAATTTATGGCTGGTTCTGGACAGTGATTTGAAGTTTACTGAGCATGTCAGCATATGTATTAAGAGAGCATTCCTAAATCTAAAGCTTATATTTAAACAAAGGCATCTATTGACAGAGTCATAAAAGAAAATGCTTTGTGACTATTTAGTGCTTACGCACTTCAATTATGCCGATGTAGTTTATGGCCCATGTTTGCTGGAAAGGGATAAATATCGCATTCAGTTAATACAAAACCACTGTGTAAGACTAATTGGGGGTATACGGGGTGGAGAGCGGGGAGTGTCGGCTAAGTTGAGATATGTGCATTGGCTTAGAATGGATGAGAGGCGCGTCTTCCATTCAGTTGTGTTATTTTATAAAATAATAGCAAGAAAGTGTCTCGACTACTTATACAGGAAAATAAAGTTTCGCTCAGAAATCCATAATCTAGATCTTCGCGATACGAGCTGTGTAACTATACCTCTTCACTCAACTTCTATTTTTGAAAGGTCTTTTAGTTACAATATAGCAAGACTTTATAATAGAGTTCCTCTGCACAAAAAATCTCTCACACTAGTTTCTTTCAAAAAATTTATTAGATCTAATATTGATCAGTTATTCATGTAGAAGACTTTATATTACAATAGTTATTTCTTTATGAAAATGGTTGCTGTAATTGGGTTCATACTGTGAGTAAGGGCATTTAAATTTGGATGTACCTTCATGAAATGTTGATTTTCCTATGTTTATTTATTAACTTATACATATTGTTATTTTTTATTGATATTCTTCTGATAGGTGAATGCTTTTTGGGGTTATATGCTAACTATTACGACAGATCTGTGTTGTTATTTAGGTTTAGACCAATATCAAATGGTTCAGTAGAGTAGCTTCTAAGCTAGACTGCGCCATATTATAACTTGTAGTAATAGCTCTTTACTGTATTTGTTATTGTATATTTTCAAATAAAAGTCATTATTATTATTATTATTATTTATTTATACCATAGAAACCGCACTTACAAAAATTTTACAAGGACATAGAAATTGATAAAAGTAAATTTTTAAATTTAAAATTTTCAATTAAATTAGATTAAAATTTAACGTGGTTTCTCTTAAGAAATGGAAACTAAAAAGGAAGAAAACTTTGTCAAACTTAATACGTACTATTTAACATTATTTTCAAAAATATAATAATGGAGAATGGAAAAAAAATCAAAAACGATTTATTTCTTAAATTTGTTTTAGGATTTAAATTGGCTTTAACTATGGGTTACAAAAGTGCAAATCTTTATTCAATTAAACTTTTCTACTCATTAGATTCTCAACATTACAATACCAACCAATAAAAGGTCATCTTATATCATTTAATATTCTCTCGGAAAAATAAAAAAAATACGCATTCTTTGCTTTGAGTGACGTCGAAACGTTGCTTATGATATAAAACCTTCTCTCTAAAATAATTATAATTATTCAAAACAAAAAAAGCTTTTTTAAGTGATAATTTTTTTTTGCTTCGAACAAAGAATATCCGAATTATACAATTTAACACACGTACCATATAAAGCCTAAAATTAAAGTAACGGTGCATTTTTATTTGCCCAATCAATCAAATCTTAAATGGTGACTTGACCGACTTCAATGATATAATAAGATGTGATTGAAACATCTACATTCTATTTGATCGGAATGGTAGATTGCATGAAAATTAGTTGTTAAGTGCATTTTATTCATGTGTTATAGGAACATACCATGCGATAATTTAAAAATCATTTTGAAGACGATTAATAATGTGAAAAAAAATGTTGCTGGATTGCCCACACAACAGTGATTTCGTATAATTGCAGTTCTTCTCCTAAAGAATTTTGCAAGAGAATGATTAATTGTTCTCAGAAGATAGAGTCATTACGACTAAATGAGTTAATCAAATGCGAAAAAAAAGTTTAATTAAGTAATTATATTTGATTTTAAAGCAGTAATGCCATTAGTTTTTAGAGATGTGAAAGTTTATAAAATAGATATTAAGTGTTTTGACATTCATATTAAGTTCTAGATAATTTACTTTATTTTTTGTCTAAATTTTATTATTTCAGCCAGTTGAAAACAACAATTTTGTTCGTATTTCTGGTCTGGTTAATGAGCTAAGAAAATAAATTCTGTTTAAATTGTCCAGTTCAGAGATCTATTAGAATCTTTGATGTGCCGCGAATAGTCCGTGTGGTGGTGTTGCTTGTATTGTCACATGGCATGTATATTTCAATCGCAAAATTTTATGTGGAAAGAGTCATACAGTAATATTCTAAGCGATATTTAATCATTCCATCAAATAAATAAATATTTCAATTTTTTTTTTAATTTATGCATTTGATTCATAAGATTTGACTACAGATACCCACGTACTATTTCGTTAGACGTCTGACCTCAGTCGCAGTCACTTAAGTGTGAAAAGTTGCACAGGTCCGGTCTTAAAATTTATTTGTAATTAAAATTTTTATTAAAGTTTGGTTTTATAAAGTTAGAAATTCAGGATAGTTACTAGATAATATTTAATTAAAAGATAAGATTTAAGTAAATAAAATCATTTTAACCAAAAATTTTCTTTTAATAAGTTTAGTATTTTGCGCGTATTTTAGTATTTATATCAGTGGGGTGTTTATAATAAGTGATGCGAGAATAGGTGGTACAAAGTAATTAGGCCTATTTATTCTCTGGATTAAGGCATTAAACATTTACTTTTTGACACAAAAGGGTAAAATGTTTTGGTTTGTCTTCAAATTATATAAATTTACTTTTTTTGGGTATTGAGATTTATTTATTTTCCCAGGGTCGAAACATTTTAAGGTCTTCAGGTATAATACCAAAACAAATCCAGGGTAAGAATTTATAATTAAATTATGTTCTTTTGAGTATTGACTTATTAAGTGTAGTTATGGTTATAGCTTAGGTGTTATCAGCATATTCAGAATTCCTCACATTTGGTAAATCAACAGTGTATATTAGGAGAAGTAAAGGATCTAAGATTGACCCTTGTGGCACATCCGAATCAATACGTTTAGCGTCAGAGAAAATATTATTAAATGACAAACACAACATTATTAAAAACATAGTACTAATTTTACAATGAACAATCGATACCATCAAATCTTTTTGAATAATCGAGATTAATATGATTAATATTTTATTTATCAGTTGTTGGCAGGTTAAATGATTTCCTTACTTTGTGATTTTACTGTTACATTTTGTTAAATTTCAGGCAGTAGGGTGAAACCACAAATAAAATAGAAAATGTACGTCTTTATGTTATAATTTTTATTTGTTAGTCTAATTTTAATAACATAGCTTTAATAACGAAAACCTTTTGATATAATGAACTTTTGACCCTACATTTATGATATAAACAGTGAGAGTAATGAGTTAAAAAAATAAACAATTTAATTTATTGAGGATTCTAACTTGAAATAAAAATAGCTATCTTTTAATTTTAAAAACCAAATACACTATGCCTATAATTTGAGCATTTTTTTAAAAATCTTAAAGCAATACATGGCAAAACTTAAAAGTAAATATATCTTTCATTATTTGTCAATTGTAAAATTTTGTTTGTTTGTTTTGGCAGTGTATAGTATTTCCATAATATTTTATTTTCAATAACAGGCGATTAAGTGAGTAAATTTGAAATATTTTAAGCAAGTAAATTAATAATAAATATATAAATAAAAATAAATTGTAATATATTTCAAACATATTGGACACACGAGATACAAAAAAAATTTACAAATTGTTTAATAATACAAATTAAAAAAAAACACACTCCCAACTATTAAAGGCGATAATCCCATTCTTAAAGAACTCTTTAAAAACACGTCGAAAGTAATACAAAAACAGCCTAAAAATTGAATTGGGTACGGCCCCGTAATTCTTAAAATCAGTGGGATAGAGAGAGATACACAATCACTTGCACAGCCTAAAGTAGGAATCGCCAGAACGCATGTGTTTTATCTTTGTTTAATAGACTGGCTAAAAGAGTTGAGAAGACTGTGACTGCTGGGAGTGTTTAAAAGATTGGATTTTAGTCCGTGGTCAATTTTTTGATATTATTTTCTTTCTAAAAATGGACATTTTCGAATGAAAAATAAAAAATAATGTAAAACATGGGGTTTTACGTATATTTAGAATGATTTCATAGATAAATTATATAAAATTTTGCTATTTAAACATATATATCATGTGACAATAAATACGACATAGGCGCACGGACTATTTACTGTGGCATCTGCGACACATCAAAGATTCTAATAGCTCTCTGAACTGGACTTTACAAATTCGCTTCAAATTCCAAGCTAAAATGCTTGTATTTTAAGCGAATACGATTTTGTTAATTCATGCACGTAAGCAAACAATTTACTTTATTTATATTTGTGGCTCCTAAGCTAAAGGTTTATTTTTGTCAGACCAGTATTTTTTTAATTTAAGGCAATTTAATTTAAGTCTAAATTTTATTAATTCAAGTAGTCAAGCCCCAATTTCTTGTAAATTGCAGAAAGCTTATAATAACGAATTGTAATTGATTATATTTAAATTTCAGGCAGTTTATTATATTTTTAATCTATATTTTATTATTCCAGTCAGTAAAGCTCTAATTTCATTTTTATTTCCGGTACCTAATTAATTTTATTAGGTCAGACAGTCCAGCAGACGATTTTGTTTTTATATTTCTGACCTATGAACGATAAAATTATTACTGTTTAGACTGACAAGATATCAATCCCTTTTAAATTCTAAGTATTTTAGTATATTTTCTATTTAATTCCTATTATTTTAGCCAAGAAAGCTTTAATTTCTTGTATATTTTTGGCAGCTAATTGATTTCATTAGATCGGGCAATTTAGCAACAAAGTTTGTTTTTATACTTCTGGCCTATGGGTGATCGAAATATTCCTATTTAGATTGGCAAGACATCAATTCTTTTTAAATTTTAATCATTTTAGTATATTTTCTATCTTATTCTTATTATTCCAGCCAAGAAAGCTTCAATTTCTTGTATATTTTTGGCAGCTAATTGATTTTATTAGACAGGCAGTTAGGCAAACAATTTTGTTTTTATATTTCTGGCTCATAAGTGATCGAATCATTATGATTCAAACTGGTAGGACATTACTTCCTTTTAAATTTCAGGCATTGTAATATATTTTCTGTCTAATATTTATTATTCCAATCAAAAAAGTTCCAATTTCTTCTATATTTCTGGCAAGTAATTGATTTTATTAGATTAGGCAATTGGGTAACAATGTTTGTTTTTATATTTCTGGCCTATAAGTGATCGAATTATTATGGCTAAGACATCAATTCCTTCTAAACTGCAGGCATTATAATATATTTTTTATCTAATTTTTATTATTTCAATCAAAAAAGTTCCAATTTCTTGTATATTTCTGGCAAGTAATTTATTTTATGTGATCAGGCAATTGAGCAACAAAGTTTTTTTTTATATTTCTGGCCTATGAGTGATCGAATTATTACGGCTAAGACATCAATTCCTTCTAAACTGCAGGCATTATAATATATTTTTTATCTAATTTTTATTATTTCAATCAAAAAAGTTCCAATTTCTTGTATATTTCTGGCAAGTAATTGATTTTATGTGATCAGGCAATTGAGCAACAAAGTTTTTTTTTATATTTCTGGCCTATAAGTGATAGAATTATTATTGTTTAGACTAGCAAGGCATCAATTCCTTTTAAATTCTAAGTAATTTAGTATATTTTCTATTTAATTCTTATTATTCCAGACAAGAAAATTTCAATTTCTTGTTTATTTTTGGGAGCTAATTGATTTTATTAGATCAGGCAGTTAGGCAAACAATTTTGTTTTTATATTTCTGGCCCATAAGTGATCGAATTATTTTGATTCAAACTAGAAGTACATTAATTCCTTTTAAATTTCAGGCATTATAATATATTTTCTATATAATTTTATTATCCCAATCAAAAAAGTTCCAATTTCTTGTATATTTCTGGCAAGTTGATTTTATTAGATCAGGCAATAGGGCAACAATGTTTGTTTTTATATTTCTGGCTTATGAGTGATCGAATTATTATTGCTTAGACTGACAAGGCATCAATTCCTTTTAAAATCTAAGTATTTTAGTATATTTTCTTTTTAATTCTTATTATTCCAGACAACAAAGCTTCAATTTCTTGTATATTTTTGGCAGCTAATTGATTTTATTAGATCAGGCAGTTAGGCAAACAATTTTGTTTTTATATTTCTGGCCCATAAGTGATCGAATTATTTTGATTCAAACTAGAAGTACATTAATTCCTTTTAAATTTCAGGCATTATAATATATTTTCTATCTAATTTTATTATCCCAATCAAAAAAGTTCCAATTTCTTGTATATTTCTGGCAAGTTGATTTTATTAGATCAGGCAATAGGGCAACAATGTTTGTTTTTATATTTTTGGCTTATGAGTGATCGAATTATTATTGCTTAGACTGACAAGACATCAATTCCTTTTAAAATCTAAGTATTTTAATATATTTTCTTTTTAATTCTTATTATTCCAGACAACAAAGCTTCAATTTCTTGTATATTTTTGGCAGCTAATTGATTTTATTAGATCAGGCAGTTAGGCAAACAATTTTGTTTTTATATTTCTGGCTCATAAGTGATCGAATTATTATGATTCAAACTGGTAGCACATCACTTCCTTTTAAATTTCAGGCATTGTAATATATTTTCTGTCTAATATTTATTATTCCAATCAAAAAAGTTCCAATTTCTTGTATATTTCTGGCAAGTAATTGATTTTATTAGATTAGGCAATTGGGTAGCAATGTTTGTTTTTATATTTCTGGCCTATGAGTGATCGAATTATTACGGCTAAGACATCAATTCCTTCTAAATTGCAGGCATTGTAATATATTTTTTATCTAATTTTTATTATTTCAATGAAAAAGGTTCCAATATCTTGTATATTTCTGGCAAGTAATTGATTTTATTTGATCAGGCAATTGAGCAACAAAGCTTTTTTAAATATTTCTGGCCTATGAGCGATAGAATTATTATTGTTTAGACTGACAAGGCATTAATTCCTTTTAAATTCTAAGTATTTTAGTATAATTTCTATTTAATTTTTATTATTCCAGACAAGAAAATTTCAATTTCTTGTTTATTTTTGGGAGCTAATCAATTTTATTAGATCAGTCAGGCAAACAATTTTGTTTTTATATTTCTGGCCCATAAGTGATCGAATTATTTTGATTCAAACTAGTAGGACATCAATTCCCTTTAAATTCCAGGTAGTCAAGCCTAAATTTCCTGTAGCAAATAATTTTATAATTTGATGCAGTTGAAGAAATAATTTTGTTTATATGTCTAGCTCAGGAGCTATAGAATTATTTTTGTTCAGGTTACTATAAAGTACTAGTTCCCTCTTACTTCTTTTCAGTTTTATCAAAATATTAGTTATCTCAAAACATTTCAGTTATCATAAAATATTTATTTCTCGTTTATTTATTCCTTTGCGTTTTTAATTGAATTGTCTTATGCTTTTCTTGTAATAATCATTAAATTCTTTAAAGGTGTTCTATTTTTTTTGGAGTTCTACTACCTCTGATTCCTTGACTGTTAGCCTTTATATAGAAACATCTTTGTTATCGAAATATTCTTTCTCTTTCTCCTCATCAAACGAATTAAAATTATCATCATCAATCCATACACTTCCTTTCCTTTTAACTTAAAAGAAATGATACGTTCTATGTGCGAATGAGCTCTAATTCATTTTATTATTGATGATTTAAGTTGATGATATGTCATAATTAAATATAAGATATAAAGTAATTCCATTTAAAAACTTGTAGTATAACAAAGCCAGGTTCGTTCATAAAGAATGGATGAGATAAGTTTTTTTTTTAATAAATAAGAAAAGATCGAACGAGAAAAAAAATATATAAATAGGAAACCAATACCCTCCCTACGTTGTGTTTTGTAACAGAATCACTCTCTCTTTTACTTACCTCGGATGCGCTTGACAAGACAAAATTAGGGAAATTTGAAATATTAGGATGGTATTAAAGAAAATGCAGTCCTGATAGTACACCTACTTAGTTTATTTATGTAAAAAAATAATGCCGTACTCAGTCTGGAATTCACGAGGGGAAAGAGCACGGCAGAGAAACCCTCGATCTCAATTTCCTAAAAATCGAATCATGCTGAGTAATAAGTTCTTCCTTCGGTTACAAAAAAATAAAGATAATTTATTTACTGTTCCTTTCTAATTCTTCATACATACTATTCATTTAAAACTGAAGAGAGTTGGGCTAGTTATCCAGAAGGTACTGAGGTCCCATATGGGAGGCTACCCAGCTATGAGTTGAATAGTTGAGTTATTCTACGTATTATCAAAGATAGATGGGCAAATTCGCGAAACATATATTTATTTATCTGTGGTATGATTTACGCCTGAATATTCACCCAGTCAGGGTCGAAATGTTAGTTAGATTCAACAAGGATCTAGCTTACTTTTGAAACAAACAAACAATTTAAAGGAAAAAACTAATTTCGAAAATATACCTAAAAATTTAGTAAATAAATTATCTCAGTCGATCACTTTAAATATTAATTTTCTCTTCAGCATGAAATAATTTTAGATAACTACATGCATAAGTTATTTCCTCTTATTTACGCAAAATATTAAATTTATAAACATTAATAAAAATATATTTACACATTGCCAATAAAAAACAAACTAATGAGTTTTAAATTTACTAACCTGTAAAAAATCTTCAGAAAACCACTTCAACACAAATTAAATACGATTCAATAAATTTTTTAAAGTAGTACCCTCGATGGCTGGGTTTTACTTTCTGCCGTTCCCTCGTCGCGCGACCGAAACATCTCCGGAAAGCAACGCCCAGAAATGCTAATACAAACATCCCTCGGCGCATGAATAGGGCTGTCATTATACCATCAAAAAAAATTAAAAAGATTTTCGACAAAAGACGACGCGACATGCCTAATCCCAAATCCAAACAAATATAACATACTGCGCATATAATTTAAAAATAGGTGGTTTTTTTTCAAACTAGGCAATTAGTAGTCAAGCCGGTCATTTCTTCTAAATTTTAGTCAGTTGATTAATTGTATTATATCGGGTAGTAGAGCAACCAGTCCTTATTTCAAATTGTTGGGGTATAGATTCATTTGTATTTGGGCTCTCATTAGTTTTATTATTTCAGGCAGTTGATTGACTTTAATGGATTTATTTTAGTTTAAGTTGCTTATTTCCGTCATACCAGTATTATTAAATTTTTTCTTTAATTTAGGCTCTTGAGCAACGGAATCAATTCTATTTATGCTGTCTAATCACCGATTGATTTTATTATTCTGAACAAACAACTTATTTTTTGTTCAATTTCGAATTTTTTTTATTGTAGGTATCTAAGGACACAATTTTTTGCTATTTTTGTCTTCTTAGTCGTGGACCAATGTCAGTTCAGGTTGTCAGGTCACAAATTCTCATTAAATTTTAGAAAATTAATTATAGCCAATTTTATTTAAATTATTTTTGGTCTAAATTTTATTATTTCAGGCAGTCGAGCGCACCATTTCTTGTAAACTTACGAAAGCTTATTGATTATATTATTTCAGGAAGTTAAGCAAGCAATTTTCTTTTTATATTTCTTGTTCATGAGTTATTTTTGTACAGATTGGTAAGACATTTTTTTTAATTCCAGGCAATTTACCTTATTTTTAGTTTAAATCTTATTATTCCAGGCATTTAAGCTAGTAATTTCTTTTCAATTTCGTGAAATGGCTGACTTTTATTATAACAGATAGTGGAGCAAACAGTTTTTTTTCATATGATTCAGCACTTACATTATTTTAGGCAGCGAAGCTTTAAAATTGGGGCTAAATAATTTGATTTTTCAGGCAGTTAAGTAACTTCTTATATTTTTTGCTCATAAGCAATGGAAAAATTAAGGCAAAAAAAATTAAGGTAAAATTATAGGCAAACTGTCTGATTTTATTATTGCAATACTTCATTCCTCTAGTTCAGACTCATGAGCCATAAATTTATTCCTGTTTATGTTTCAAACCACCTATTTTACTTTAATTCCATAGCGTTAAGTGATTTTATTATAACAACAAAGAAATAAAATTTGCAAACCTCAATACTTTACTGACAAAATAAATTTATTATTACATCGTCCACCTTTTTTTTTCAGAAAGCCAATTAATCAATGTTTACTATGATATCAATTTCGTGTAAATTTTCAATAGCAAATAATTTTATAATTTCAGGCAGTTGGAAAAAAAAATTATTCATATGTCGGGTTTAGGAGGTATCGGATTATTTCTATTCAGCTTGCTATAAAATACCGGTACCATTAATTCTAGGCAATTTTGTGATTTTAATTTTTAAGGCAGTTGGCTGCTTATTTTATTTTTATCTTCTAAATAGAAATTCTAATTGATTTTGCTATTCAAAGCAGCTAAGTAAACAATTTTGTTCTTATATTTCTGGCTAGTGGCTCGTAAGCTACGGAATTTCATTTATGTTTAAATTAGTAAGGTACTCTCTCCCTTTAAAAGCCAGTCAATTTAGTGATTTGATTATTCCAGTCATTTCTTTTAAATTTTAGTCACTCGATTGCCTTTATTATACCTAGGAGTGGATTAAACGAGTCTTTTCTTATTTCAAATTCTTGTGCTATGAATTCATTTTTGTTTAGCCTCTTAATAATTTGTGTTTAAATAAAAGGATTAAAACTGCAGATTTAATCTTCTCCCGAAAATGCTAATATATTTAGCGAAACATGAGTCGAGAATAAAATAAATAGTTTTGGTTAATGGTAAAACTGTTTAGTGACTTGGGTGTCACAAAAAAGTTTCCAACCATAGAACAATTTGTGTTAAGGCTCCCATTTATTTTATCATTTCAGGCAGTTGACCTTGTTTCCATTTTTGGCATCTGAGCTATAGATTATTTTTAATCAGGATGCTAGGTCGCTAATACCTGACGCAACACCAGGATATTTTAATTTTTTCCTTAAATGAGACTCTTGAGGTATGAAAACAATTTTAAACTCCTTTATTTTTAAATTTTATGATAACTGTTAAAAACAAATATATAAGTAAAAAAATAAAGAGGTTCATAAACCAATTGCAGCTGAGATTGCTTTCAGCTTTTGGGCAATATAGTTGATCGTCATTTTGGCAAAAAACTGTCAGAAAAATCTAAATTTATCTACTGAAGCTTTTAAAAATGATTGAATACAAGATGTACATACCTGCTGAATATTTACCTTTGGCCAAAGTTATGTATTTATAAAAAAATAAGAAACTAAATCTCTTATAGAAGGGTTGATTACAGATTTATTTTTTTTTAATTAAGGATTTATTTTAAAAGCAATAAACGTAAATAAAGGAAATAAATAATTGACAAGTGCCCTTGCCCTTGCAAGCAAAATAACTTCAACTGGAGACTGATGTAAAAGGTACTTATAGTACTCATAAGAATATTTGACACCCAGGCCAAATAAAGAAGAAATCAACAAGTAGACGTTAGCAACTGAAATCATTCCCCACCACAGAGCCTTTAATTAACTGGCTTTACCAAGAGACTTAACTGGCTTGAATAAGAGCACATGTGGCAGGTAATGGAATGGAACGCTAAAGAACTAAAGGAAGTCGTAGGGATCCTAAAAGAAACACGTGGAACCTAAGTATAGTTTCCATAGAACATTGACAATAATAAGGCCTTACCTCAAGACCTTAGGAAGGTCTAAGTATTAGTTAGTGTACACATGGTAGACATAACGTCTTAAAGAACGACGAAAGGAGACATGTTAACTCAAAATTTGACCGACTTTCGGTTTTTTAGGAAGGTGCTTCACTCATCAATGTCCTTCAGGAAAAGCACCAAGATGGTCGATAATCGAACCTGCTACGTTAGAATTCATCAGAATCAAAAGATAATGCCCACTTATGATTAACATTGATGCCACACATAACCAAAATAACACATTTCCCAAGTACAAAATAAGTATTAGGAGAAACAACGGCAACAAAGCTGGGTCACTATAAATTGAGAAAAAACAAACATTAACCCAGTAAATGCAAAAAAAGAAGATAGGATGATCGTTCACTGTCTGGGATGGTGACTTAGTGTCAATGGTCAACTCAATCTAGAGCCATCACGTGGCAAGAGTGGTAATCTATTTTCAAAATACATAAATCAGAATGAAAATCGCTTCAGCTTCAGCTGTTCAAATAATACCAAAATACAATACAATACAAAAATCTACAAGTAAAGTAATACAATTTTAATATTTCTCGATGTGGTTCCGTTCTAATTTTTATTTTTTGTTTTATACAATTATAACCTAAAAATTATTGTTTATTTATGTAGTGTGAAATGTGTGTATGGCTTTTACAGGTTTTTTAATGTTGTTTATGTAACTTTAGTTTTGTTTTAAGTAATATTTTAGGCTTGATGATTTAGGCTAGAGCGAAATACGTGTAGCCTGTAATTATATGTTATGAGACTGTGACTTTGTGTTTTCTTTGTTTTCCTCAGCAATAAAGTAAGCCTAGAAAAAGGATTTGTAGATTTGTTTTAATAGGATATAATTTGTTTTGATATTTATTTTATACTCAATTATTAAATAAATGCCGAGAAGTTAAAGCCTATTATTTAAATAAGCAACACACAAAAATAAAAACGGTACACTGTCTGCCCAGCAATTGGTTTTAATGGTTTTGTTATTCCAGACAGCCAAGTCATCAATTTTCTTTTTCAATTTCAGATTAATGAATTGATTTTTTTTATTGTAGATATTTGAGCAGACAACTTTCAGGCCACAAATTTCCATTTAATTCCAAATTAGTTGTTTTTATTAGTTCAGGCACTCAAGCCATTAATTTTAGGCATTTGATAAAATCTATTAAATTTTTGCTCTAGGGTGTTCACTCTTTTATTTCAGGTAGTTAATATATTTTTTTTAATATCAAAGAGCTAAGCTATACACTCTTTTATGTACCTACATATATTTTTTCTTCACTTATGTTTTTTGGTTTTATGTTTTATGTCTTCACTTTTATTTCAGGCACATAAATCATTTATTTAATTATTTTTCTCTATTGCATGATTTCAGGCAGTAAAGCCGTGACAATTTAATTTTTACAAAAAAAAATCAGTGGCAGATATAATGATTTTTAAAAATTAATATTTAATATAAGAATAAAAAAAATCTTTTTCTCTAATTTCCAGAAAAGCAAATCTTGGTTGTATCTATTTTATGTTTCTAGAGGCCTAAACAGGATTTTAAAGATTACCTATAAAATATAAGAGCTTATTAACAGAAGGCTTTTATTTCCCGCTTTATATTCATCTGAGTATATTATACAGGATATTATATATCTATCTCACTAATTAATATTTTTTTCTTTAAAAATCTCTTTAAATAGCTCCAGCAGCTACGAGTTATTTTTTTATAAAATCTATTAATCCGACAGACGTGATAAAATAGCGAAAAACTAAGTTTCCTGGTGCAAATAAATTGCTTTATAAAGCGTCTGGCTGCTAAGATGTCGCATTAAAACATCCTCGGAATAGAACCCAGCGTAGTTCGGAAGGGAAATTTACGTTTCTTTTTGTTTTACCGGTTATTTCACAAATTAACCGGCTCTAGCCCATATTCTTCCGTAAACTATACGAGTATACAAGTAATAATAATTATTGTTTCCTTAACTGACACTAAATCATTTATAAATGAGCATATTAAATTACATCATATGTATTACGGAGTAACGGTACCGTAGCCGCACTTACACATTTAAAATCTGTGTAGTATCATCGTTACTATTAATGGTTTTTGATGGACAGTAGCGTAGGTATAAACATTGATATTTTGTTAGTAATTGCAGAAAATATGGATAATTCGAGTGTAAATTGTTCGGTAATTAAAGAAAAATAAATATACATATTTTTAGTAAATTTAGCAGGTTTCCTTAATGCAGTAACAACTATTTTTAAAATATTGTATTTATTGATAATGTACAGCAAATATTTATTATTTTAAGTATACATTTGAGAAAATGAAATAATTTTTTGGTTAATTTTAGAATATTTAAGAAAAGTAAAAATCATACTTATTTAAGTTATTCCTAGTAAAAGTCTTTTAATAACAAATACTTTATTTGTTATTAACTAACAAGAAATTGAGTAAACTTGCATTTAAAAAATAACTGTTAATTAATATTTTTGGTTACATTTGCAATAATTTCTGAATTTATAGATTATGTCCATTTAAGTTATGCTCACTTTAGAACCAAGATTTTGCTATATATATTTTACTTTTTTTCAAGTATGAAGTATTGAATATGTCATCTTAGCAACTTGGAGGATAGTTTAAATGTATCTACATTTAAACAGGTAAAATTTTTTATGTAAAAGATTTTTATTGACTAGATATTTTCATAAAAATATTATATAAGCCGCTGCTTTTTTTTATATAATTTTTTTTTTATTTCTTCTTTTCTTATTTAAATGTTATTTTCTAGCTTTTTTTTATCCTAATTTTTAGCTCAATTTATTTTTAGTACAGGCTATCTATTTTTGTCATTTTACATTGAAGCTTTATGCTATTTTTTAGTCAACACATTTTCTCTATTTTCTTATCTAAAAGATAAAATTTCTTTATTTTAACGCTAATCTTGATAATTTTTTTTCATTTTTGCTTTAAGCACAATGCTGTTTTCTAGCGAACCTAATAATTTTTTTTTATTCTCTAACGTAATACTCCCATTAAAAAAATAACTCAATTATAAATAGAATTATAAAAAGTTTTAAAAGTCATTATAGACTAACTTAAAATAAATCCTATTAACCAGTTATTTATCTAATTTTGTCAAAGAATACAAATTAATTTTATATCAACAAGAAAGTAATTTTTAAACGAAAATAAAAATTACCGCAGACAGGACAAAATTATAGAAAAATTTAAGAAAAATTATAGAATAGCATATAAGTAACTAACAGGTAATAGTTATATTTCAGCATTGGTATAAATTATAATGGGGCCTGTGAAGTATTCTAAATTTTGTTCAATTGAAAATAATATTTTGTTGACCTAATCAAATTTGTTACTATTTTATTCTATTATTACTATTTTATTACTATTTTAACATTTAATCACTCTCTTAGTTTATTATTATTCAAAAAATTGGTAATGAATATATAATGGACAAAAATTATTGTTGTGTAAAAAATTAGTTCGAACCTCTGAGGAAATATCAGTAAAAATTAACCTAAAAAATTAGTAATAATTTATATATTTATTAGGTCATATTTGATATTTATAATGCATTTTATGAACGAAAATTACGACTAAATAAAAAATTTTATTAAGCTTTTATACCCAACTATTAACTAAAAAGGACAAAATGGTGGTTACCGAAATATAAACTATTTGTTAATTAGGCGTTTTGTAGCTTAGACCTTTGTAAACTAAATATCTTAAGATTATTGGTTAGGCATGTTATTATAAAAAATTGCATGAAAGTCACGCTTTTCTTAAAATTCATATTCAATAACAATAGACAATGTATATTTTTGATGATAATACATTTTGTGTAATATACTAGAGTTCTACAAAAATTAAATAATTTTTCACAAGTCATTTACTTGGTAGCAAAATTCTTATTAGAGGCTCAGTAGAGGATTGATTTTTTAAGCAATGTGAGTTAGCACCTTGAATATCATTTAGCACCTGACTAGCTTAAAATTAATTTAGACAAAATCCTATTAATAATAATACTAGTTCAAATTTTTTTAATATGTATTGAGACTCTCACAAAAAGCCTTCAAAGTTCTCATGCATTTAAACTATTGAAGTAGAGAGTTATATGATCAAATTCTATCATAAAACAATGATTTTTGCAATGCAGTTATTCTTACCATTGATATATAAAAACGTTGATATGGTCATAAATTGTATTTATGCAGATTTTATCGAATTGCAAGATATGATTTCAAATCTGCAAAAATCCTATTTTCTTTCTTATTGTTTTACAGTTGAAATCAACATGATTACTGAATGTTGATTGTGGACTTAACAAAATACCTAAGTACTTAATACTAAAAACAAAATCAATATCACATCCATTTATTTCAATTTCATATCCAAAACTAGAAAAGTTCTGACATAAAACCTTAGAACCGATCACCATATAGTTTTTCTTTAAGCTAATTAATTTCAATTTATTTTGACAAAGCCATTTGTAAAATAGCCAATTGCCCAAAATCTGTACCAGAAACAGATATTAAAATGTCATCTGCATATAAATTCACAAATGAATTGGTTAAACATTTTTATATATCACTAACATAAATGACAAATAACAGAGGTCCCAACACACTTGTGGCACACTCTACATACTTTCCCTTAAAGATAACAGATTAAGTTTAACCTTTACTACTGCTGACCTAAGGTCGGTTTTTTTTACTACTAAATACTCTCTACTTAGCACACACGTATTGGAGTATCGACTTATATGAGGGTCTGCTTCTGAATCCCGATTGGCCCTCACATAAATCTTTCAGTTACTTTAATACAACCGTCTCCAATATTTTCTGCACAAAAGGTAATAAGATTATGGGGCAAAGGTCATCTATGCCATTTAGGATATTTAAAAAAAGCCTCCTAATATCAAATACTATATTTATTACTTTTTAACAAGAAATTGAATAAACTTGCATTTAAAAAATAACTGTTAATTAATATTCTTGGTTACTTTTGCAATGATTTCTGAAATTATAAATTATGTCCATTTAAGTTATGCTCAGTTTAGAACGAGGATATTGCTATATATTTTAAGTTTTTTTTAAATATGAAATATTAAGTATATCATGTTAGCCAATTGGGAGGATATTTTAAACAAATTGAATTTTTTAGATAAAAGTTTTTTTAAGACTACAGGTTTTTGCAAAAATATTTTATAAGCAGCTGCTTTTTTTTAATAATTTTGCTCTGTATCTTCTTTTCTTATTTCAAGGTAATTTTCAACATATTCAACATATAATTTTCATTTACTGCATAGAATGGAATATTAATTTATATTAAACCGTTAAATACAAGCCATATAATAGTAATGTTTTGAAACCATGTGATCATTTATACTTTGTCCATAACTTTTGATTGTGTTAATAATCAGATTTTATTCATATTTTATGGATAAATCTTTAAGTAGCTTAAAATTGAGATTAAAATCTTCTTTTATGAAAATCAAGGATTATACGTTTATGACCTGTTTGGGACTTGGCTTATAATAGAAATAATATTTACAATGGTATGTGGATACCAATAATTATTTTAATTCATTAAATCCGTTGCACTATACCTGGTAAAATGGTCCTTTACCAGTATATACTACAAAATCATGTAAAATTTAATTGGTGGTTAAATTTCAAATATAGGATCAGCAGGGCTGATTTTTTATGCCAACTCATAAGATATGCTCATTAATTTAATTTTTCCCAGCCACCTTCTGTTTATTTTTTTGAAGTATCGACAAATGACAACTTTTAAAATATAAATTAAACTTTGGCTTTTCAGAAAGGGGTTTTTACTTTAAATTTCAAAACTGCTGTACTAAAAGGTCTAAAGTCTATTAAATTGATTAACTGCTTGGTATAAATATGATTTTTAGAAAGAGGATGTCTGATATTTGGTAATATGCAGACAGGATATATTTCTGATCTGAAGATTATGCTTAGCAGACCAAAATTAAAGTTTTTCATAAAGATACGCCAGCATTTTTCAACAGATAATTCTATGTACAAAGTTGAGAAAATGATTATTATGACGTTATTCCATATTTAACCAATATATTTGAGATATAATCATATTTTCTTAAACCGAATATAAATCAGCAACATGAATGTTTAATAATTTGTATTCGTCTTTTATAATTCCTGTAAACTTAAATTAACCAAGAAAAGAACGAGAAAGTCGCAAACCATTATTTTTGTCGCGATTTCAAGTACATAACGATATTCGTAAAGTAGTTTAAGGGAGAGATAAGCCTTAGTAATGATGGAGTTAGTGTGCTCTGTAATTTTAAGTTTATGATCCAATAATATAGCGATATTTTTATAGGATCTTTCTGCCTCTAAAATTTTCCCACCAGTATGGATATGAAACAAGGAGAAAAGTTTTTTTTCTTTATATATCTACTACTTCCAAAGTGCCATTTATTGGCATTTAGGGTAAAATTGTGGTGATAAAAACTTTTATCAATTTTTTCCAAATCGCTATTTAAATTATTTGCTGCTGTTAAAGCACTATTGAGCACAATTCTGATAACTACTTGTGTGTTATCAGCGAAGGCACGTAGTTGGGCATGGATAGAGCTGGTGACATTGTAAAGGTATAAATAGAAAAAAGAAATATATTATTTTTTAATTGCACCCTTTCAAAACGACTGTAGATATAAAAGTTTGCAGCTTTATTTCATAATAATTTAATTTAGCTGCTAATACATTGTGACTTATTGTGTTAAATACCTTGAAAATCTAGCAAGACGAGGTTCGTATATTTTCTTTTATCAATATTGGTAGTTTATCATCCACCAGATCAGTTAATACTGTTGTGGTTAACTCTAAATCCAGACTGATGTGAAGGTAGGATATTGTTTAAGTTCAAATTCAAAGAGTTATTAATATGATATTTAAAAAAAAATAATCCTCGTAGGTCTTAGGTCAGAGAGCACTTTCGATTCATTATTTTATTCTAGGGGAGTAATAGTGCCAATTTTTCATTGACTTGATAAATGACAATACTCAATTTTTAATATCTAAAACATATTTGTTTATAAATGGGCTACTGTACTGCAACATTACTGGAGACAAATCACCATAATTAGTTGCATTTGTTTAAAAATGTTTAATTAGGGTGAAGATTTCTCATATATCTACATTTCGAAGTTAAAAGAAACATCATAATAATTATTGCCAAAAAAAATGACCAAGTCCTGATCTTATCCGGGTCTAAAAGTTGCTCCAAAATAATTATTTATTTTAGTAGGATTTTCAATACAGTCAGGTATTTATGACGATTTGCCTTTCTAAAGTGATTTAGTGCAGATTTTAGTACAAAATTTCGTAATGTCTTATATGCCTAAAACTTATATGCACTGGCACTTTGGTTTAGAAAACACACACTCTCCTGGAGGGGGCGTGCTTGTTCAAGACGTTTAAAATAAAGGAATTACACATTTGTATTTAAGTATAAATATCTTGAACCCTAAAAAATTCTATTAAAAGAAGAGGAATGCAGATTATTTAAAAAACTTACTTAAAATCCCTGAAAGAAAATAAATTTTGTTTAAATTTTAATTTTTCTACCTTGAGTATGGTGAAAACATAGAATGCTCCAAAATTCGATTATTAAAAAGAGTCTAGGAGAGCGCAGATAGAAAAGAAAAGATATATCTGAGAGTCCTTGCCCGAAAACGAATTCCAGAAGTTGTTAAAGATGTCCATGAAGGTGCTGGCGGAGGACATTTTGGAGTTAGTAAGGCCTTGGCAAAAGTGAGAAAGGTGTGAAAGGTTTTACTGACTTAACAGTTGTAATGATTTTGAACGCTAGTACCGACAGTATGAACAATGTTCGGCAAGCAAGACTCTAGAATCAAAGCAGTTCGTTCAAAAAACCCTTTTGAATGAATTGCCCTAGATGTAGGAGGACCTTTTGCTACTAGCAACTCCGGAAATCGATATGCTTTTCTTGCTATGGATTACGTTAGTAAGTGGCTACAGTAGGTGAAGTGCTATTCTAGAACTGAATATGCCGATTAAGTGTCCCCAGAGAGACAGACCAATGAAGCAACATTGAGTCACAAGTATTCCAACAAGCATTGTCAACACCAGCCGCCCTTAACACTCCTTAAACGACTTTTACTTTCAGCAATTAAACAAAAATATTCTTATTATCTCAACATACTATTTCTTTCCCTCCATCAAGGGAATTTAGAATTTCAAAAACATCATCACTAATTTTACCATTATCCTCATCTAACTCAATAATAAAAGTTTTATACCGGAAAATGTAGGAAATTTCTCGAATTCAGGTAGAAAATAAATAACGGCCCCTTAAAGACGCCGCTGAAAACTTTTAAAGTACTTGTGATCAACACTACTAAGGACCTCTTAAAGTCCTTAAAACATATTTACCTTGTTGATTTTACCAGGGGCGGGCCATGCTGTACAGGGTGTCCCATTTTGGGTACTTTTGCGGGGTATCTCCGTTATTTTTAACGTTAGCGTGATGCGGTTTTCGCGACAGTGTACTACTTTTCCGTGAAAATAACGATGCCGTTAACAAAAATTCCAAAGCCCTCTTAGTTTTTAAGATATAGGCCATTTTTGAAAATTCGACATTTTGGGACCCCCCTTGTATTTCGGTTATTCTTTAACTTATCGAATATGTAAAAAAACAGTTTTATAGATTTTTTTCCGTAGAATGCAGTGGCGTAGATTTTTTTTTTTAATATTTACTGTTTTTGAGTTATAAGCCAAATTTATGTTTTTTTAATGGAACACCATGTATATATATGCACTAATAAATTTGTCTTCTTTTTACCTTTTCAAAATTATATAATGGTATGCCTTTTTTTTAAGAAACATACAAATAAATGACAATTTTCTAAAATTAAGGACATAAATTTATTAGTAGGCCATGAATAACAATAACAAAGATAAAACTTCGACAAATCACTAACAAAGAATTGGATTCATTGCAAATACATTGGATGCAATCAAAATATACCTATTGAGACAAAAGCATAATATTAAAAAAAAATACACTACAACAGTATAGCTCCAATTTTTACAACATAAGCTTGTTTTGTAGCATGAAGCGACAAAACATCTTGTTTTATTTCAACAAAACATACAAAACAAAAAACTCAACTGTATTTAACAAAAAGAAAAAAAAATAAAGGTAATGTTCAAAATGATGACCATTCTCTCGCACTTCAAAATTGGCACATTTTTGTGATTCTTTCAATGGCATTAAATAGAACCATTGGTCTCCTTCGCAGATTTTGAAAGGCTAAGTTAATTGCCTCTCGAAGTTCGGCAATTCCATCATAATGTGTTTTATACACTTCATTTTGTAGATACCCCCATAAAAAAAATCGAAAATTGAAAGATCTGGAGATCGTGGGGGCCATCTTACAGGTCCATTGGTACCTATCCATCTTTGCGGAAAATTATTCTCAAGAAATTCCCTTACTAGCCTTGAATTATGACTAGGAGCACCATCTTGTTGTAAGTAAATTGCATTATATTGTGCTAGCGGAATATTTTCTAGCAGTTCGGGAATAACTTCCTCAAGGATCTCCAGGTATCTACGTGCTGTAAGACCTCCTTCAAAAATCCAATAAACTATTTTTCTGCCCAAAATAAAACAAGACACTCCAACTCCAAAACGTCCCTGTTGTGCCCTTTCGAACAATAAATACTGATTTTCTGTTTTCCAATTCCTGGTATTGTGACGATTCAAAATACCCGCACTTGAAAAAAAACATTCATCTGACCAAATAACAAGTCACTCGGCGCTCAGCATCGCCAGGATGCAACTGTTGCACAATACTAAATTTATACGGATGATACTTGTATTTTTTTAGGATCCTTTGAGCATTAGTTTTTGACACACCAATATCTTTCTCAATTTTTCTGCATGAGGACGAAGGTGTTGCTTCAATATATCCCAAAACATCTATTTCTTTTCTTTCCCTATTCTCCTTGTTATAGGTTTTCGGACGCGGGCGAACAAAGGTTCCGTGTTCAACTAAATTTGCTTTTAAGCGAGTAAATATCTCAATAAAGGGTTGTCGCCTCTCTGGATATCTAACAAACACAAACTTATAATCGTAATTTAAATTTTAGTACCCATTATCTTACTTACCTTTGAAAATATAACGCCGAAGCTTCTTCAGAATTTTCGTTACTTTGTATAAAACATACCAACATATCATATTTTTCGTAATTTTCATACGCTGCCATTTTTCAAAGAATTTATTAAATAAAGAATAAAAACAAATACTTACAATACAAATATTTGACTTAAGAAACCGTAAAATATAAATATTTGACATTTAGTTGACTTTTGTTTTGTTATCAACAAGAGTCATGGCCTACTAATAAATTTATGTCCTTAATTTTAGAAAATTGTCATTTATTTGTATTTTTCTTAAAAAAAAGTGCATATCATTATATATTTTTGAAAACGTAAAAAGAAGACAAATTTATTAGTGCATATATATACAGGTTCTTCCATTAAAAAAAACATAAGTTTGGCTTATAACTCAAAAACAGTAAATATTTAAAAAAAAAAATCTACGCCACTGCATTCTACAGAAAAAAATCTATAAAACTGTTTTTTTACATATTCGATAAGTTAAAGAATAACCGAAATACAAGGGGAGTCCCAAAATGTCGAATTTTCAAAAATGGCCTATATCTTAAAAACTAAGAGGGCTTTGGAATGTTTGTTAACGGCATCATTATTTTCACGAAAAAGTAGCACACTGTCGCGAAAACCGCATCACGCTAACATTAAAAATAACGGAGATACCCCGCAAAAGTACCCAAAATGGGATACCCTGTACATTATAATACTTAAATTTGTAATACCCTAAATGATACCGACTCATAAAATTATAAATATAGATAGCTTAAACCTTAAACTCAAGAAAAGGCGCTTTTGTCCATTACCGATAAAATAAATTGTTTTGGAGGAAAAAAGTAATTAAGAAATCACTGTTTTATTTTAATTAAAAAGAACCATGATATATTTTTTTTCTCAGCGATGCGGCAGTTAATCAAACAATAGAGAAGTTCCATTTTAAATTGTTTAATTAAAATGATACCTTAACGAAACTGTTTAAAAAAATATAAACCTATGTTATCCTTGAAACGAAAAAACAACTTGAAAAAATAATGTAATAAATAAAGAAGTTAATAATTTAAAACAAATTATTAAAAACTTCATAAGTACGACGTCATAAGACGTCTGATAAACTCGCGGGTACGAAGAATCATGAACTGAGCTGTACTCGGAAAATAATTCTGGATTATTCGTTATTACATCACAATGAAACTGATTCTCTGTAAAAGTTCCTCCCAAGTATCGGCAAGAGTTGAATACATCAAGGTTTTGAAATGACTCCATAGTTAAAAATCCAATGGCATTAGATCGTTAGACCGAGGAGGCCAGGCAATGTATACTATCTCTACCTATCCCACAGTTTGGAAAAAGTTACAGCAACGCTCAAATGAGGTGGGGCTCCAGCATAAAATACCTATTTCGCCGAATCACGTGTGGCAAATACTCTATTAAATCCAGAAGATTGTTCTGAAGGAACTCCAAAAAATTGCCAATGATTTCTGTACAGATATTAATTGATTAGCATTGATGTTAATAATGTGAAACAACAGCGGCATGAGGATTTTCATCAGACCATACATACGAATCATGTAAATTCACAATACAATTTTTGCTAAACCCTACTTCATCGATAAAAAGAATAATGCTAATGAAGTTTGGATTAGTTCGCTGCTGATCTAATAGCCAGTTCGCGAACTGTATTCTATAAGGAAAATCTTCAGAGGTAATTTCTTGCACTTTTTGTAGGTGAGATGGGTATAACAGCTAGCTATAGTATCCAAAATATTTTTCTCCAATTATACCGTACGTATTGTTCTAGAACATCCTAAAATTATAATAAAGAAAGTCAATAATATCACTTTAATAAGTGCAATCGCCTACCAGTTTCCCTTAGACGTTGGTCAATTCGTTGAAATGTCTTTTGATTTGGAATAGTGCTATTAGAAAATCTTTCTTCATACAACCTTTTTGCTTCAAATGCATTGCAAGACGCAAAACCATATGTAAGATGCATATCTGCATACTCAATAAACGTGAATTCTATATTTCGGCTTCAAATTAAATTCACCAAGAAATCCAAAAATCAATACATTATTATCGAAATAAAGGTTCAATATATTAACAACGTAAAAAATAGCAAGTTTTGAGAGGTAGGTATTTGTTTATTGTGTACCATTAAGAGGTTTGCAAGAATGGTGCGTTTCGAAAAACAAAAAATGCTGACAAAACATTTTCGTTTACATTCTTTTTTAGATTGTTTCTTTAAACAACTAAAAATGGAACTTCTCTATTGTTTGAATAACTATCGCATCGCTGAAAACCACACAATTCCTTAATTGTGAGAAACGCTCTACTTGTCAGTCATGGCAGGCCAGCAAATCTCCAAGTATAATGCATCCGAATAAAGTGGGATTTTAGAGCAGGCGCAGAAATTGGCATTTAAAATTAAAATTTAAAAACGTTAATATATCACCAGGTTATATTCGGGCTGTCGTTTTAGGAATTTACGATGTCCCGAACGTACTTAATTTTAAATAGGCGCCGCGACGCGTTGGACGTCGCTAAACGGTGCGACGCCGCCATCGGCCCGTGCAATTTTACGAAATTACATTTCCCGCGCGCGCACTCTCGCTCTCGCCATTTTCCATAAAACCAGTCTGATTTATGCGTTATGAAGGTTGTTTTCTTGACAATTTCCTCGATAACACAATAATTTACTTCCATTATGCGAGATTTAGTAGTGTACTCTCACATGCAGCGGGTTTGCCGTGGTTTTTCAATTGGGCTTCGATTCGAATTTGAATTCATTTTGATATCCGTCGTGACCGCTCAATTTGCTAAACTCGCTCTGATTGTAGCTGTTATTGCTTTTAGATGAACTTGATTCGGAATTTATACAATTGGAGTATTACATTGTTCGGTTTATTTATTTTATTTGGTTTTGTCATATAAATCTTACTTTGTCTACAGCGTAGCTTCTCAGCGTTGTGACCAATTGAACCATCATCAAGTTACAGTATCATCCTGAGTCGCTTATGAAAACATACTTGCATTAAATTTGTTTTTCCTCCTTCTTTCTTCTTGTACGTTCCGTTCTCCAATTACTTTACCGTCTTATAAACGTCAAATTTATTAATTCCGCAGACAATATCTGATTTATTAAATACTTCTGGATTCTTTGCCGATCATATCGCTAAAACAATTTTAACCTACAACCATATTTAAGTGGCCGATGAAATTTAAATACGCAATGACAAAACCCTTTGACGAAGACCGTAGCTTATTTGTCATGTGTCACCTATTAATGGACATTGCAGTTCTATAGCCGATTGTTATAATCGAGATCAATTTGATGATAGTAACAAGTGTTTCTTGTGTATTTTCGAAACTTGCTAATTTTAAATGTCTTATAAAAGTAAAACAAATAAATTAATCGGTCAAAAGTCGTGAATTAATAGTTTTTTTTTAATTTTATGGAAACTGAAGCAGTAGCTGGGGAAGTCTCAGTACTTTTAGCGTATATGTAAGTTGGAAATCAAATACCACAAGTAGCGACTATCATCCTGACATAAACTACGAAAATTATAAAAAGTGGGTCATGGAAAATCTGTTTCTAAATTTAAAACCAAGAACTATGATTGTAATCGATAACGCCCCATACCACAATAAACCACAAGAAAAAACACCAAACACACCTTGTCAAGGAAAATAAAAATACAAGAATGAGGCTTTAGGAAGGCTTAGAGCCTTATTGCATATGATGAATCTATGTTAAAGCCACAATTATATAATATATCAAAGCTTCACAAACCAATGAATAAACGTTTATAAGTAGAGGAACTCTTTAATGCAAAAATTACACCATATCATTCAGATCTAAACCCAGTTAAGTTTAAAAACCCAGCTGTGTGACAAACAAAAACGTAAACTTTAATTTTAATCAGCTTACAAAAAATAGATTAAAAATATATTTCAAAAAAACAATCAGTAGATATTGTTGTGGACCAGCTTTTTATTAATGTAGATGGAACTGATGCAAATAACAAGGTGA
Source organism: Anthonomus grandis grandis (assembly GCF_022605725.1). Lineage (NCBI taxonomy): Eukaryota > Metazoa > Arthropoda > Insecta > Coleoptera > Curculionidae > Anthonomus > Anthonomus grandis. The sequence goes on from NC_065549.1 coordinate 16,387,823, forward strand.
CACAGATTTTTAACAAAAAAGTTTTGCAGCAGAATTGTCTGTAATAGATAAATTACATGAGGAGGATTAGGGACCACATAACTTAACCATCGAAAAGGACAAAACCTATCTTAATCTGTAAATTCGACTTGATGAGAACTTAAAATATTATCAAAAACGTTAAAATTTCCGCTCTTTTCAAATCTGCTAAAAAAAATAGAAGTTTTTATTTAAAAGAATTACTTTGACCTTCGATTGATCTTGAAAAACGACCTAGATATTATAATACTCATACAGATACAGATACCCTCTACAGATACACGTTTCCTCCGTCCTTAACAACATTGGTTAAACATATTTCTGTATCTGGCTTATTTACGGAGCAATTTGGCTCCACATATAAAAAATTATTGATCCTGTATGTACATATTTTCATACATTTTATTTATTTATTTTAACTGTACATATAAAACTATAAATTAATTTTTTGGATATTTTATGAAAGGATAAATCATATCCAGTTAAATTATGCCTAATTATGTTAGTGTTGTCCGTAGTCAATATCTGATCTATTAAATACTGTTGGATACTTTGGCGATCATATCGCTGAAACAATTTTAAACTGTCGTCGAAAGAACCTGACACTCATGCTGTGAAACAGCCTAATACAGGGTAAATTCAGAAGTATTATCAAGAACTTTTAAGTTATTTACATAGTGAAAAAAGGCAAATTTAAGTTTAAAAATAAAACGTTAACCAGTTAATAGTAATAGAAATTTAGATGCGTATAAAATTTTATAAATATTCAAAAATGAAAAAACCATTCTTAACAGGGATAAAGCAGCAATTCCTTAGAGTTAATTATCATTAGCTAGTATTCAAGCTTCTTGGAAAAAAACAAAAACTTGTTATGCTTCTTTGGATTTTTTCTATTAGTTACATTTTTGTATATAAGGTCACTTATAAGTATTTTAAGTTTAGTTTATATATTATCCTAAAGAAATCGTTAGCGAAATACGTGTCGAGAATAAAATAGAGATAGAGCTTTGGTTAATGGTAAAACTAGTTTTGTGTCATACCAAAAGTTCAAACAATAGATTTTTTTTTCATCTTAATGTATATTGTTATCTAGATATTTATTTATTATTAGATTTACCTTTTGTATTAGTTTTTCTAGTTTAGCCTTAAGCTATATGCTATTTTCTAGTCAACACATTTTCTTTATTTCCTTACCCGAAAGATAGATAAAAAAGGTAAAATTTCTTTATCTTAATATTTATCTCGATACATTTTTAGTATAGATTACTTTTTTTAGCTTTTTAGCTTTATTTATATTTCAGCTTTAAACACTATTATTATTTAATTTTTTTCGTTTATTTCATTTTTTAATCCCAAAGGTTAATAATCATATCAAAAAAAAACTTAAAAATGCAACTTAAAAATAACCGAATTGTAAAAAACATTTTAGTTTTTCAGGTCACTATGAGTTACCTTAAAATAAATCGAAATTATCTATCTAATTTTCTTAAAGAATAAAATTTAATTTTAAATTAATTTTAACTCAACAGGAGAGTAATTGTTTCCTAAATGAAAACAATAAAATTACCGCAGAGAAGATTTTAAGTTAAAAATCTATAACAAAATATAAATAATTAAAAGATAATAATTTTAATTTAGCTTTAATATAATTACAATTAGTCTGAACATAGCGTCTCTTCTGACTATTTTGCTGAGTTTTTGCATCTTTCTCATTCAGGGTTTATGTATGTTAAATCGCTGTGCTGTATTATTAACTTTGATTTACGGACATTTATTTAGTTTCTTCTAAATTATCTACTTTTTTCTTCTTAATAAATATTCTTCCAAATAGGCTTCTAGTAGTAGCGATTACTGTAGCCAAATTTGCATTAGATCCAAGACCTTAATATCATCTTAGACCATGATATTAAAAATAGTGCAGATGGTAATATTTATATTTTACCTTTTGTATTACTAAGATGCGTGCTTTTTTCGATTAACACTTTATCTTTTTCCAAGAGTCCTATAGCTTTTGTAAATTAATTTTTTTTCTGGAGGTCTAGTCTAGTAAACCTACTTTTAGGCTTTTTTATATTTTTTAGTTTGCTATTTTTTACCCTATATATGATGCACAGCAGCATAGATTATATACAATATTCAAATTAGTATTTTTACTTTCTTTATTTGTGGTAATTCATGTTTAGTAGAAGCCGAAAGTGACTGATTATCCTTTTCTATACTTTTTTCCTTATCCTATATAGATATTCGTTAAAAAGTCTATTAAGTATCGCACTCTACATAACAGTAACGATTAGGAGTTAAGCAATTAGAAAAAATAAATATTTTACCCATTTTTAGACCTACACTAACGGAATAAACAAAAGTTACTCTCACGAAAATCTGAACTATTAAATTATTAAAAATGAAATTGTTATTAGCGAAGATAAAAGACTTATTTTAGTTTAAACGTGCATAGTAGGCTGCTGTTTTAGGCAAAATGAGATCACTTTCAAACGTCATTCAAACTAGTATATTTATAATTAATTTAAACGATATACTTTAACGCGACAAAAATATAACAACTTTTATATTTCCAAAAAAACGGGTTTATCATTTTTAAGAGTTAAAGATAAATTTTTTTATTATTTTTGACAGCATTGAAAAAGCCGCAAGTATGCCAAAAGGTAAATCTATTTGCTTGGAGTTAAAGCAAATGGCGGTAGACGTATTTCTGAAAGAAAAGCATTTGGTTGATAGTTCTAGAGCGTTTATTGTGCCAAAAAACACTGTGTCTGGATAATTAAATGATATAATAAAAGGGAATGCGTGGAAAAAATTAAAAAATCAGGAGGGCTTAAAAAAACTCTAGTTTCGATGGATAGAATAATAAAGGGAATTAGAAATCCATGGTTGTCAGGACCAAGAAAATTGCTGAAATTCCTAAACTCGAAGTAAGTGCGAGGACTGTTCAACGAAAATTAGTTAAAGCAAGGCATTATAGCATACGTTTAACTAAGAAATTGCGGCTTTTCAAAAGAAATCGCCGTGCGAGGTTTGAGTTTCCAAACCGTCACATAAATTAAACAGTTCACGATTGGAACAAAATATTATTCAGTGACGAAACTAGTTATAAAATTTTCAATTCCGATGGAATGAGGCGTGTTAGGCATCTTGTTAATACCAGGTTCTCACCAAAAGTACACAATACCAACAAAAAAGCACGGAAGGGGTAGTATCTTGCTTATCCTGGAGTGGAAGAGGTGCATTGCACTTCGTAGACGAGACTATCGATCGATTCATATACAGAATGCTAAGTGGAAGATGCTTTTGCGATTCGTCTTTTAGCAAAACAATGACCAGAAGCATATATTTCTACTTGTTTAGGGGATGTTTCAAGAGCACAGTATCCAAGTCCTCCAGTGGCCGGCATGATCACCAGAGATAAACCCTATTGAGAACCTGTGAAAGAAGATTGGGAGTCAAATCCATACTGCGATATCCTTAAACAAGCAGACTTTAATCGACAAAATCAGTAAGATGCCGAATTTATTTTTGATAAATAAATATTTCATATTTTCATTAGAGTTGCTTTACATTTATTCAATAATGTATATTTCAATTTTCGTCTGAATAATCAAACAGAATCTTCATTAGTTGATCATTAAACTATATGAGAAAAACATCATTTGCATATGTGAGCTATTTTCAGATATATCTCTTAATCTTAATACGAAGTAGTACATAGGATGTTATTAAGTCGATAGTTTTAAAATGTAAATAGATAAACAACGTGAGAACAAAAATTAATATGGTAGTATTCATTTCTAGATATCTATATTAAGTTTCATCACTACATTGACTCGTAACACTTTCTCAATTCCAAAGAGTTCCCAGTTTATTAATTATCAGCAATTCTTCTTATTTGAATTACTTCCTCTTCAATTAATAATCTCTCCAACACCTTCTAACATATCGTAAATCATATTTTATTTCTTCACCTGTAGCTCTAAGGACACATGCTACCATCTGCAAGAACTTAAATGACTTTTAACTGTTTATTATTCGCGTATCAACCTTGGCAAAAGATTGATTAGCATCCATTATCACCCTTAAGAATTGCCCTCACTAGTACCACCCACCTTTAGTTTTTAGTCCACTGACTCATGAACCGCTTTTGATGAATAAAGAAACTAAAATAGTCTATCATAGATGTAATTTAAGATTTTTAGAAAAAAAAAAATTATTGGAAAATAAATCACAGTGAGTAAAAGGATACAGTTTTCACTCTGTAGTGCCACGTGCAGTAACATTAAAGATTTGGAACTATCGAAACGCTAAAATGGCTTATGTAGATTATGTGCAGTAGGGAGGATATCGAGACTCCAATTTTTTAATTCATCTTTTAGAACAACAAATGAAATTGAGTGGATCATAATATACATGGATCTAATTTTCAACCATTTTTTTAATATCTTTTTCTTAGTCAATGTATATTTATTAAGTAATTCATTTTTATTTGCTTCATAGTAGAAGTAATAGGCAAATTACGTTCAAAGAAATGTTCTTTGACTGTTTCTAGTATTTATTCTCTTTTTTCTATCCAAGGTCTTCATCCAAACTTTTAGTCCAATGACCTTGGAAAAGTTTTTTCTATAGGATTTTTGTAAGATTCTGTGGATGTTTTTTAAAGATCTTTCTAATCTTCCATGATGATCATAAAGTATTGAATCTCTAGCACTAGTGCCATTCTCATTTAAAAATCTATCTGGTTGTGAATATAAAATGAAGAAATTGATTTAAAGGTTTATGAGGCTTTTAATACTATCTGCAGGAAACCAAGACCTCCTACCAAAACCTGCAGGATAATATAGTTAACAAGTCTCTAGAAAGCAAAAATTATTAATTTTGACAAAACTATCAGTGCTGCAACTCTCATTCAATTCAGAATAACGCGAATCAAAAATTATAAAAAAGGGTATTTACTCTTTATCACCAATTTTTATTTTTTAAACTAAACTAATTATCGTACTGTAATAGACGATTTTAGTAATCTTAAAATTGGCCGCCAATAATGCCTGATCTTGGAAACTATAAACTCTACATCCTGGGAGATTTTAAATTGAGGAGAATTAGAGATCGGGTCTATGGTTTTCCTGCTATTGTTTTCCAAAATTTTGGATTTTTCATTTAAAACTGGACTATGTTACCGGCAATATTTCACCTCATAGATCCTGAAAATATTGGAGTTTCATGAGATTTAAAAAGAAAATCTTTTAATAAATTTAATTTCTAATGACACTAGCAGTTAGATTTAACCATATTATAGAGATTATAATAAGAGATCTGATTAGAATTTTAAGATTGTTTTTAAGTTTTACCAAACTAGCTATTTTTAACGATTATTTCGATTCAGAAATTATCCCCCAAAATGACAGATCTCATAATTTATACATGCTGCGACCCTCAGGATAGTCTTATTAAATTTATAATGATGAAGTTTAATATTAAAATACTTTTGGAATTTTAAACAAAAAAACTAATATTTTTCCTGCAATCGTGTTCCAAGGAGGATATTGGACATTTGGAATTTTCAATTTTTTGTATTTTGTACATGGGATTTTTTTACCAATTTCTTTTCCTGAAACTAATTCCACTAGCGGCATCTTATCTTATAGAACACGAATCTGTAAGAATTACCTCTGAAAATTACCGAAAAAAAACTATTCTGCATACTAAAACTAATATACACATGACCCCCTTTTAGACTATTTTATCCAGCAACGCCCTCTATACTAAACTATTTTTAGTCAGGATAGACATCTTCTATACCACCCGATTATGTCCAAAGGTATGTAGTTCTCAAGTAGTTCTCACCGTTCTCTCTTATTTGTTTTCCACAGCTTTATCAAAACTAAGTAAATTGCTTAACCTTATAAGTACTTACTAAATGACTAATTCCTTTAATGTATATCTTATTAAACTCTACTAAATCCCAGTATTTTTCATTAATTGTAACCACAATTGTGACTGACTACTTAGTAATAAATCCCAGCGTAACATCATTTATAATTAAGATGGTCTTCGATGACCTAATTACCGATAAAATTAATCAGGCTCATGCCTGTCAAACGGTTTCACCCATTACCGCGGCTCAAGCTTAATTACAGTAACGAATCTTCGTTAAATTTTCACTCATTACGTATATTACCATATAGGTAGACAAGGTTCGTTTTTGCATGTTTACGCTGGTATCGCCCAATGGGTCAAACGAATGGCGAAGAAGAATCACCAATCTGACTGGCTCTAAAGTAGAACTCACCGATGTCTAATATTCGTTTTTATGAAGGCGCGCCCAAACAAGAAGCGAGATGCTGGGAATGAGATGATACTACTTCTTATTTCAAGCGATTAATTACTACTTTGCTTATATGTTATGTGTGTTGCCAAAGGCGTGCTTGATTATTTATTGACAGGAAAACACATTAAAAGTTGAAAGAGAATACTTAAATAAGTAGGCAATGTAATAATCTTCTTTGGTTCACTAATTTCTCATCAGAAATAATATGATGAAAAATAATTTTGTTAAATTTGTGATAAAACTGATTATCAAATTGATTTAATAAAACTAATTAAGTAATTTAGAAAATAAAATTGATCTTGGATGTTGGGTCAATATTTTAAGATGCCTTTACGAAGTCTGACGGCGAACTTTTACTGATTCTTCTAAATTTATCATTATTTAACTTAAACTAAGAGCTTGGTAATAGGATAATATACGAAATCAGATAAAAACAATAGGAATCATAATCAAGACATCGGTCAATTGTACATAGATAGAAATACTTACAACACATAAGGTCCTTCTTCTTCTTTTTCTTTAGGTACTTTCTACATTCTGAAGTTTTGTCAGTATATCTATTACAGATCCCTACTACTCATTCTCTTAAGTTCTTCAACCATGAATTTTTTCTTATTTCTATGGATCTTTTGAAAATTATTTTTCGATGAATAGTTTACAATAACTGCTATTTATATCCCCTCATAATATATCCAGAGTATTGCAGTTTGCACTTCTTAATAGAAAGTATGATTTTTTTCCCTTTCTGCATTATTCTCTCTACGATATTCCACGGCACGTTCACATTTCAAATGCTTCTATCCTCTTGATATCCTCGCTTCCATTTCGTAGAAAAGAACCGACACACGTAACATCTCACAAGGCGAATTTTAAGCTTAAGGCTTAGATGTCGTGTTCGTCGTATTCTTATCTGCAGAACACCTTCTTCATTTAAGTAAATGTGGATCTAGCCTTTTCCTCTCTGATCCTGATTTTTTCAGATCGTTATTTTTACTGAAAACAGTTCCCAGGTAATGATATATCTCACACGTTCAATTTGTTGACCTTGTACGATTTATGTCAGTGGAGTTTTGTGGTAAATAGATCCCACCATTATTTTTGTTTTGCTGATGTTAAGTCATAATCCGTATTCTTCACAAGATTCTTCTATTCTGTTAATTAATTAGTATCTGAAACCTTCTGGAGTTTCTACAATTGCAACCGTGTCGCCAGCATATCTTAAGTTTTTTATTGGGATGCCATTTGTTATAATATCTATATCTTACTCTAAATGTGCTCTGTTTATGATGTTTTCTGATAATAGGTTAAACAAAAAACGTGATGTGGTGGTATACATCCATTATTATAGTCTGTTATATTTGGTTCAGTCATCAACATATCTTTGGTATATGACGTTAAGTCCAAATTGTGCTTCTCTTGCTTCAAGTTCATTCCGAATACCTAATTGGGTTGGGTTGGGTTGGGTTGGATCACCAATATCCACATCGACTTTTCTATAAATAAGGTCTAGGGATAGATATATTCAGCACTAATATTTTTCTGAGAGTGCAATTATGAAGCTGATTGCAATTACCTATGCTATTTTTGCAATCCGACTCCCTAGTCATGACCAGTGAAAAGAGAACTGACTTGTATTAAATTCTCTTCTCTAAGAAAATCTCGGGATAGAACCAACCTTAAAGGCGTAAATAACCTGCTCATAGGAGACTCTTTTACTCCGAAGAAGTTTGGTTATCTCAGTTTGGATCCCTTAGCTCTGGAAGCCAGAAGAAACCAATTTTTCTCAGATACGTGATTGATAGAATGAAGCAATGCATATTAAATAGATATGTATTTTTGGTATACTTTTAATAACATTTTTTGATGATGATATTAAATAGATGACGGGTTTTTATTAAAATTAAAAAAAAAATAGTTTTCTTCTTAGTTCACTAAAATCCAAACCAAGAGCATACTAACAGATTAACATTAGAAATTCAAAAATAATATAATTAAAACCAATATCAAAGATTGGTGTTAAAAAGCTTAATATAAATACTTAAACTCTTGCGAAAAATAAAGCTCTGAGGTAAATAAATTCAAATATCTAGAACTAAATCGTCTTGCTGCTCTTTTTACAATTCAGTCATAACTTCTACATGTAAACGGAGGAGAGAGTTGTATCTTTATTTTAATAAACTTAAGTTTTAAATAAGTTCACCACAGAGATGTTCTAAATCAGTTTTATTATTTTATCTTGGATAACTTAAATTAGAGATAACCAATTAAAGATAAGTAACAACTTGGATAACTTAAGATATAAAGGAGATAAAAGGGCTAACGTTATCGGAGAAAAAATCTAAGAGTTAAAAAAATAAGCGGACATGGAAAAATTATAGGCAGGTTTTAAAAAAATTAATGCCATAAGTATATTTTGGGAATCAAGTTAAGAATACAGTTCAAATCAAATCAAATCAAAACTTTTATTATCCCAAAAAAAATAGACACAAAGTGTATGGATTTCGTCACAAAAAAAATATTACTAACTACCTAGATAACTAAAATTCAAAAAATATCCACTTATACTATATATTACAAAAAAGTTAAAATAGTCAAAAGTAAAGTTACCTTACATCGTTAAAAAAGTTATAAAACTCTATACACTGCCTAATCAGCTAGATAGCTATCTACATCATAAAAACATTTATTGGCTAGAAATTCCTTTAACTTTCTTTTAAATATCGAAACGGTTTTGCTAATCTTTATCGGTAATTTGTTGTATAGTTTTGGACCTATTCTTAATACACATTTTTTAGAAATAAGTAGCCTGCTATGAGGCATGGACAAGTCATTTCTAGAACGAGTTGGGTAAATATGTAAACTACCATTAACAGTGAAGGAATTAAAATTCTTTAAAACATATAAGCAAACTTCAAATATATACACACACGGGACCGTCAAAATTCTATATTCCCTAAAAAGAGGTCTACAGGAAGTCATTGGTGATACTCCTAAGAATCTGTTTTTGGCTAATAAACACTCGACGTGCATGCGACGTACAGCCCCAGAGCTGAATACCGTACAAAATGAGTGAGTGCATAATAGCGTGGTATAGACAAATTAGTTGATTAATTTCCATTATCACCCTAAGGTTCCTAATGGCATAACATAAGTTACCGAGCTTCATCGACAACTCAGCACAATGAGATTCCCAAGAAAGTGAATCATCCAATGTTAAGCCAAGAAACCTAACTGATTTTTGGCGTTTCAAACAATCGTTATCTGAATATGACATGCATGAAAAACCATGTAATTAGTCTTTTTATTGTTCAAGTAAAGTTGATTCAAAATAAACCAATTGCTAAGTTCCTCTAAGGCTTTTCCAGCAGATACATCAATTGTTTCCATGTTCTGTCTTCGGACCAGCGAAGATGCATCATCAGCATACATGGTGATGACACTATGTGTTATTGCCAGAGGCAAGGGATTAATAAATAAAATAAACAACACCGGGCCCAATACGGAACCTTGTGGGACCCCAATGACCACTTCGCCCTTTCAGACCGCATACTAGATCCGGAGCTATCCCTCACTGCTACATATTGTGAGCGATCCGCCAAAAATGATGCAAACCAGCTCAACACTACTCCCCTTACACCATAGGATTCCATTTTATCCAAGAGCAAACGCCCTGCTGAGATCACAAAATATCTCAATTACCCCCGACAAAAATGCCAATACAGCAGACGTCGTGGACCTGCCAAATACAAAGCCATGCTAGCCTCTCGAAATAATTTAATTTTTTTTTAAATAAGACATAAGCCGAAAGAGCATATTCAAAATTTTTAGAAAAACAAGAGGTTAAGGCTATGGGTCTGTAATTGTCAGGCATAACTCGATCCCCTTTTTTAAATACCGGTATAACTTTAGATATTTTTAACGAATTTGGAAAAATTCCCTGTTCAAAAGATAAATTTATAAGATCAGTTAATGGTTTAAGGCATGCCCCAGCAGTATTCTTAAAAATATATCAAGGAATGGCATCAGGTCCACTTGACTTTTTGTTTTTAATTTTGGTTTTAATAATATGTAAAATTTCATTTTCATTAAATGGAATAATGCTCATGCTTTGCCGTAAAATAACTGACCTGTTTATGACGCAAAGCTGTAGATTGGATTGACAGTGGTTCCTAGCAAATCGTTGATATATATCAAGAAAAGGGTGGGGGATAGAATGCATCCTTGAGGGACTCCAGCGTTAACTTGTCGGAGAGGTATCCATCGACGGCTACTTGGATTGTTCGTTGTTCAAGAAAACTTTTGATCCAATTCAATAATGAGTTTTGTATGCCGATTGAGGAGAGCTTGGTTAGTAGTCCCTCATGCCACACTCTGTCAAATGCCTTGAAAATGTCAAGAGCGACTGAGCGGGACTCGCCGTGCTTCTCCATGGCCTCCGTCCACAAGTGTGTGACGTAAGCCAGAAGATCGCCGGTGAATCTAAGCTTTCGGAAGCCGTATTGATGATCGCTGATTAGTCCAGATGATTCCAGATATCTTAACAGTTGTTGGTTGACTGTATATAATCTTCGATATTACTAGAACTAGTGCAATCGGGCGGTAATTGGATGGCATCGTCTTCTTTCCCTTTTTGGGTACAGCTTGCACTTGAGCAGTTTTCCAGCTTGTTGGAAATGAGCCCTGCTTATGCAATGCCGTGAACAGTCTACATAAGGGAGGAGTCAATTCGTCTGCACAACATTTTAGTACTAGGCCTGGAATTCCATCGGGCCCAGAAGCTTTGTTGGTGTCTACGCTTTTAAGAATTTTATTTATAATTCGTTGGGGAAACGAAATTTCTCCCATCGATGAATTCACTCTTGGCAAATATGGCGGTGTTTTGCCTTGCGAGTGCAGAGTAGAATTGGACGCGAAGAGTTTACCCAGTAAGTTGGCTTTTTCCCTTGCTGTTACCGCGATAGAACCATCATCTGCTGTTAGGGGTGGTAAGGCCGACTTAGCAAATCCTTGACTAATGGCTTTCGATACCGACCAGAAAGATCTTGTTCCATTTGGGCAGTTTGGCAGTTTGTTTTTGATCCTGTTGTTGTGACTTTCTTTGCATTCATCAATAATTCGCTTGCAACTATTTCTGGAGGTTAAAAAGTTCCTCCAATTTTCGGTGGAAGGATGTTGACGCCATTTGCGATATGCTGCGTTTTTAGTCTTTACTGCCTTTTTGCAATTCAGGTTGAACCATTGCTTGTTGTTTGATCTGCATTTAGTAGAAAAAGGAATATAAGTTTCCATTCCTGCCAAGATCGTCTCTGTAATTTGGTTTGCACATTCTGAGATGTTATTTGTTCTAAAGCAGACTTCTTTCCAAGGGAATGAGCAATAAAATTTCACTCTGCTGATTTATAGTGCCATACCTTCCGCGGCATCGGAGGATCCTGCGTTTTAACATCCAACTGGCAAGAGACTGTTATCAATTTGTGGTCCGATGTTCCTAGGGGGGCCTGTACTGATACAGTGTACGAGTCAGGGTCTGAAGCCAAGACCAGATCAAGGAGACTCGCGAACTCGCCGTCTCGGTCGGGGATTCTGGTAGTTTCTTCCACAAGCTGCGTAAGCCCGCATATGGTGGCAAATAGCTCAGCTTCTCGTCCTTCATCGTCGTTCTTGTTGCAAAAGCGCAGTCAGTTGATATTGTGAACGTTAAAATCACCCATGACGATGATTTCTGCGCTTGGGTAGTCAATTTGCAGTTGGTTAATGCAATCAACCAGGTTCAAAAAGAGCCGCCTATATTGGGTGTCGCTTGGTGGTCTGTAGATACAACAGATAAATTTCGTGGCTCCACTGGTTATTATTTTGAACCACATAACGTCGAAGTCCGCAGGTTCAAGCGTTTCCTCCCGCTGGCAACTCAAATCGCTCTTGACAAATACTGCCAATCCAAAGTTTAGTCGAAATCGGGTGTGTAGATCGTATCCAGGTTAAATGAGGTGAACATTTGTTGTTGAAGGTTTCACCTTTGTTTCTGCCAATGCCAGAATGTAAGGCTTATTTGATTGCAGGTGTTGGTGTACTGCATTATTATTGGTGTTTAGGCCTCTTATGTTGCAGAAATTGATTTTTAGGCTTCTAAATCCGCCTGATGAACCCCCCCGACCAGCCTCCGCCCGGAGATCCGAATGGGAGGCTAGTTTACCTCCGGAAAGTTTGGGTCGTGAGGGCGCCATCATGCATTAATTTTACTACTCCATTGCCCCTTTGGAAACCGGACACATCAACATGGCATGGCGGCGAAACGTGAGTTTCATGGAACCACTTCACGCCGCCTAAGTTCTATGTGGTGGTATTAAACCGGGCGATGCAAGTAGACAACATCTACCACCAAAGAGGTTGCTCTTTTAGTCGCCTTTTACGACAGGCAGAGCATACCGGAGGGCTATTCTACCCCGGCCCTCCCCTGGGAGATACTCGATGATACTCTAGCTAGAGCAAAACACGTGTATCCTGTTATTATATGTTGTGAGACCGGGACTGTGTGTTTTCTTTTTTTTTTTTCGTCAATTTTGTGTTTTAGTCTCTTTACGAAGAATGGATGAATTCTGTGTGTTTGGACTATAATCATGTTTAAAATATAGTCTATAACATATGCGGAATCCAAAGTATCACACTCGTAGAACCGTTTTACTAGCCAAACAAACCTCTTTACTTATGTAGAATTTTGCTTATTCAACACATTTTATAGATTGAACTATTTTGCAATAAGTGCATTGTTTTTCTCCTGGTAGAGTTAGTTGAAACATTTTGAGACTAAAACTGTTGCTAAATTTCATTTAAAGGCAAAAATTCGGACAAGACATGTTCATTATACTATTTTACTCGACATGGACATGACTCTCATTCAGTTATAAAACAGTAATTATTTTACATATATGCTCAAATAAGTCAAATTTACTCAAAAGCACGACATTAAAACCAAATCCCAATATAACCAAACAGAACTCTCGACAAAATCGTCGTTCGTCGAGGGATAGTTTAAAATATTTGAAACCGGAAAATTGTAATTAATTAAACCGTTTAATCCATAATAATTACATACTCATATGCACTTAACAAATTTTCCCAAATTGGGAGCGTGACCGGCGAAGCGTTAGATTGCTCGTTTTCAGTCCCGGCTATTGAAAATTTAATTTCTCCCCTCAATTATTATTTGTTATTATTTTATGCGCGGCGCAATTTCTCTAATGAACTGTTCAGACGTGAAAATTTCCCTTTTTGAATGTATGGAAAATCAGCCACGCATTAATGCAGCATTAAAATCGAACTAAACGTTAATATTTTACTTGAATTTCAGATGGTCGGCGTGAAGTATTTTCTGTATTTTTTTCCCACAGGACATGAGCGGCTATGGATTTTCATTGGATACTCGTTGTGAAAAATGACTAATGGACAATTAAACTATCAAGTTGACATCATATACAATGAATACAAATGGGTTAAGACTAATGAATATTGCATTAAAATTATATGATCGGGTTGTATTTAAAAGGCAAATACGTAGCTTTTTATAGCTCTGCCAGCTATGACATTTACGGCATATATATACGGTTGAATCGTAAATAAATTAATTTTTTTGACAAATAAGGGATAAGGCTTTGGGTAAGATTTATTAACATTTATTTATTTGTAAACTCCGTGATATTTCAAAATCAGGATATCCAAATGAACCTAATCTAACCATCCGATAAATGTAGATAAATTTTCTTAATTATCCGGACTAACTTGGCAATAAATTGGGGTATTTATCTGGGAAAACAAGCCAATAAATTTTTCTGTTTTGCATTGAAAATATCTTAACAACAAAATCTTCAGTTAATGAAATAATAGACCGAGATAATATACCTTATTTACATAAGCATTATACAGGGAATCCATTAAACGTCTCCTATAAAATCAGTTACTTAGCCTCGCCTGTCAATAAAGATTTACGTCACTCTTTGCATATATATAAGAAAATAATAAATATAGCCTAATGGCTTCTATTGGTGTTTGTTTTTTTATTTAAAAATAAGTCACTTATACAGGGTGCATTCAGTAGCGTAAGTTATCATTCTCAGACAGTTTCTATAAGAGAGAAAACCTAAACTAAAAGAATTAACTTTAGATATAAGAATCTTCAGCTTACTCTCTTTTTAATCTCTGCATATAAAGAAATAAAATGTTATCTTAAACAAATACGCTTAAAAACCTTCAGATACAAGGTTTTTGGCTAACATACTATTTGTAGCAACCTTACTGCTCATAGTCTTTGATGTTTTCCATCATTCCGATAGATTCTTCTCAGCCTGACTTGGAACTCAAATTTTTGATGCTAAGGTACTTTTTTTATCTGACATAAGTTTGATTCCTTTAGCTTCTTTAAGAAATCTTTATTCTCTTTGAATCACATATCCAAGAACTGCTCGACTACAATTAAAAGAGAAATCATATACTTATGTCAGTAGCATTCAGGTAGGTGAAAGCATTTTGAAGGGTATCGAAATTATTTAACGAAATTAGATAATTATCCTCAACATACGGTTTTTAGACTTTGCTACTTTAAAAATCTTTAATGTTAAAGTGATTTTATATCTTATATCCATTAGTGCTGGTGGAAAAATCTGTTGTGTACTTTAAGATTTAATATTTATCAAAGCTACAACCCTGCATTTGCAACATGAAAGTTGTACGTATAATAGTAAGTTTTCTTATGAATATGGACTTCATGTACCTGACAAGAGGTCAGGAGAAGGAAGAAAATTATGAATCTAACTGCTTATGTCTATTAAGGGTTAAGTTGGAGAACCTAGAAAGCCCAAAACTAGAACCAAGAAGATAGATAGAAGCGAGTATCATGCAGCTGAAGTTTAATTAGAAAAACAGGCTTAGACAAACAATTATAAATGCAATTTAGAGGAGCTACTATAAATAAATATATACCAATAAACAAATGTTAACTTAGGCTATACTCAAATATGAGATGAATAGAGTTCAAGATCTGCACTAAAGTTACCAGGTCAAGAGGTGCATAAGAAAGTTTCGGTATCATAACTATGTTATTGAAAAAGATCGTTCCCATACTCTTGTTAATATTTTTTTACCAATCCGTTAATTGTACTGCTTACTCTAACTGTAGGTAATAATACATTTTTAAAGTTTCCAAAGATATTTATCTATTAGTTGAATGGGGATTGGACAATGGAGTTGTCAGGAAATCTGTGGTATACATAAAGCATATTTTCTTTGTGTAAAAGTAAGAATTTAAATAAATGCTCTTTCTACATTTCAAGATTCTTCTAAAGTAACAAAACTCCTTTATAGACCAAAAATTTCACCAAAGTTTGTTGATGATATTAAATTGCATTAAGATAATTTTTTAGTAAAATAAGTAAGCTTATAAGATTTTAAAAGTATTTTGCTATTGGCTAGTCTTAGAAAAGCATAATCCACTCAGATGGTGAATCATGCAAAAGAATTTGAAAAAATACATAACTCTCCACAGTCGGAATTTCTCTTGAGACAAACAAACCATAGTGCCGCTAATGAGTTTACCACTATATTTTTTGAGCTGATTGATGCTGTGATAGTCCGTTAAAGTTAGTTTTTTGAAGATTAAGTAGGAAAATAGGTTTTTATGAATTAGCTTGTCCAAAAAATTACAAAATGTTTCTTTTCATGATTTTCACCGAAGGGAATTCTAATGACCATCATGTTCATGTAACAAAAGAACTAAAGTATCAGTATAATACTATTTAAAACAGCCGACTTTATGTAAAATTCTAAATCCCTTCGTGTATTATCTCATCGAACTAAAAATAAATCTTTAAAAAATACGTCTCAATAATATCAACCAAATTTGCCTCTAGCCTGTAAATATCAGAAATTATGGAAAAGTGTCCGAAATAGTAACTCTGGTATCATGGTTTTTTTAAAGATAATTCAGACACAAATAAAAAAAAAGTTGACGAGATATGTCTTAGTAAATATTGTCATTTAATTAAATAATTTAGATCAC
The DNA here is from genome assembly GCF_022605725.1 of Anthonomus grandis grandis. Classification (NCBI taxonomy): domain Eukaryota; kingdom Metazoa; phylum Arthropoda; class Insecta; order Coleoptera; family Curculionidae; genus Anthonomus; species Anthonomus grandis. Next base: position 16,404,226 of record NC_065549.1, read on the forward strand.
TGTTTTCGATTTATGTAATGCAAATTAGATTATCGAATATACTTACACGTTTCTTAGCACCAAAAGATAAATTATTATTTTGTATTTAAAAGAATTAAAATGGTAACTGAGGAACCCGCTTCAATGCAACAACTGTAGAGTCTACAAATATTTTAATTACCTTTAAAATCGAAATAAAAACACAAACTTCTGAAGCACAAAGCAGCACCAAGATTCGTAGAATGTGTCCATTTAAGTTATGCCAATGCATAACTTAAATGTATCCTACTTGCTTTTTTCTGTTACATATTTTTTTAATAAATTATATTTAAAGTATAATACTTAAATCTTGGTTACATTTCTTAACTATTAAGTATTTATTAACAAAATAATATAGGAGCGGACATAAAGATTTTTGAAGTAATTAAAAAACCTCTTTTTACTTTATATATTTTTATTATAGATTAAATAAACTATCTTTTATTATAGGGAGTATATTTGTAACATGTATAATTTTATTACAAATTCAAGTCTTCAGAGAGTAAAGCACCAGACTTCAGCTTTAGACCAGACCAGACCAGACTTTAGCTTTGTTGTACGTTTTTTCCTTCATTAAAACTTTGCGAAAATTGAAAAATTATAAATTAAATAAAATGTTCTATAAGCAAAACGCTTTTAACAATATTGACATTCAAGCATTTTAAATAAATGAATTTAATTGGTTTATGATACAATAATGGCAGGAGAAAAAATAAAATTTATGTTTCTATTTGAAAAAAATATATAATTAATGTTCTGTTTATATATTTTTTTATCTAATAAAAATTTAAGAAACATTAAAAATCAAAAGTAGAAAAAACAAATGTTTAGTTGTGCTAAAAAAATAAATACAATATTTAACGTATTTAATAAAGGTAATATAATTGAAAAGAATTTAAAATATTATTAAATATATTAACGTCTAATTTGTTTCATATTTTTTAACTAATTTTTCTTTTTATTTCTAGTTTTAATAAATCATTTACTATATGAAATATATATATCTTCACCTTTAACAATTATACATTTTTATAAAAGAAAGAGTAAATTTTGGGGCTTTTAAGACAAGAACTCCTAAACAAATCTACCAAAACAAATATTTAAAATAAAGGCAAATTTGATTAACTTTATAATTATTAGCAGCTTTTTTAATTTATTTTTTTAAATATTAGTCCATGATTTCTTCAGTTCTCCATATATTAAAAATATGAATTGCCTGCCTGATGGATCTAAAAGCTCAGATACCTTCTTATAAACTTTTTTGATACAATAATTATTTTTAAGAATGTGAATCCTTTACGTACTTTCAAGAAGAAAACTTTAATCCCCTGTAGCTCAAAGTTGCGAGTTTTAGCGTCATGCTGAAACACTTTATACATAATAACATACTGTTGAATTTAAAAGAAAGAATATACGTTATCACATTAATATAATGATGATTATTGTACCATTAATCAATGAATAAATAATCCATATACGAGTCCAACTTAAGTATACAGCAAACCGAGTAAGCAGGTACAACTATGCATAGCAAGTAGTACGTAATTAGGGTACTTGCGTAAGATAATTACCAGTCGTCTGCAGATTAAAGACAGTACGTCTGGTCGCAAAGAATTTGTTATTTAGATTGAATCACATCATTACGGCTCATAAAAAAAGAAAACAGCAGAACTTAAGAATCTTTTATGCCGTTAAAAGGAACTTTGGCAAACAAAGGATTGTTCGTCTCTCTCTGTTGTGAAAAGAATTTTCCGCATAGTTTAGCAGAAACAAAAAAACGTCTGGGGTAAACGTAAAATGCGTGGAACTCCGCGGGTATACACAGAACGCGAAGAATATGCATGCTGGGATATAATATTATGGTGCAGGATTATTTTAAGAGATGTTATATATTTAGGATAATATATTACAAATTACTTAACACATAATTTATTTTAGCATGGCCCTTATTTATTACTCATAATAATGAAATCTCTCAAAAAAATGGAATCTCTTTAAGCTATAGTTTTCTTGCCTTAATATCCATATATTTATTATCGCCACACCCGAATAAAAATTTGCAGATATAATTTCTTCAATCTTCTTGTGAAATAAGATGTGAAATTTCTCTTTTCCTAAAGTGTCAATCAATTTCTTCTTTTTTGCCTTAAAAAATCATACTTACAGATATTATGAGTTACTTATTATATTGGGTATTACCTCACTTATAGCAAAAATCAATTTAGAAATTTTTATCTCACACGCTCAACAATTGAAAAGAAGAAGAAAATAGACTTATTCACATATTTAAAAGAAATATGAACTTAAATCTGTAACGATACCGTTCGATATACTTAATTTAATTTAAGTTCAATAAGTTTTAAATACAATAATTTAATTAAGGTATAATAGATTTTTTATATACCTAGGACCTGAGGAATCAATCTATTGGTTCAAATTAGGTATTTAAAAAAAAAGTAGGTCTTCTTGTTGTTTTTTATCGTTTTTTAATTGTAATATTTATAACAAAGTTAGGTAGGATATTGAAAAAAAGAAACGAGCGCAGAGATTAATAGACTGTACCTCAGCTCCTAGGTATATAAAAGATCTATTATACCTCAAGTAAATTATTGTATTTAAAACTTATTGAACTTAAATTAAATTAAGTATATCGAACGGTATCGTTACAGATTTAAGTTCATATTTCTTTTAAATACGTGAATAAGTCTATTTTCTTCTTCTTTTCAATTGTTGAGCGTGTGAGATAAAAATTTCTAAATTGATTTTTGCTATAAGTGACGTAATACCCAATATAATAAGTAACTCATTATGAATTTGTCACAACAATACAGATTTTACTTACAGATATTATGTAGCAATTTCAGTTTTCTTGGCTGTCTTATCTCTATGGCCCTTTACTTCGCGTCTGCTTTTTTTAATTCTCTATACTCTTAAATCCTTACAACTTGCATTTCATTAGCATTTTTAAAATTTTCTTCAGTTCCAGTAGCTATGTCATCATTGCTGTTATTATTTGGTTGTAACTGAATTTCAGCAAATATTTTCTTATTATCATATTCTAAATTTTTTAGTCAATAATTTAATACACAAAAAAATATAAAAGGCTCTTTTTATAATAGTGAAAGTTAGACCATTTGCTGATTAGGGTTAAAAAGACTAAGTTATATTAGACGTTTGATTAAAAAATGTATAAGATTTTTATAGAACTTATTATAGAATCTATTACACTCCCCCCTAATAAAAATTATTCGAGTCCCCTGTAATAATTTAGTCAAATTAAAATATTATCTTTACTTGCACGTAGATGGTGAATATGATCACGTATTAAGTCTAAGGATAAAGTCTCTCAAACAGAAAATTTTTATCATTTCATATCTTAAATTTTTACTGTTTTTTTTTTTTTTTTGGTAACTTTTTATGGCATCTAATCTCAAAGTGGGTCATTTAAACGTACGTTCATTGCTGCCAAGCATAGTAGATATTAAAAATTGCCTTCTTGGTCTTAAATTGAATATTATTATCTCAGAAAGTTGGCTTTCTAAGGACATTTCTAATGAATACTTGTCTATCGAGGGCTACCGGTTTTTAAGAGTAGATCGTGATACTAGAAGTGGTGGTTCTATTGGTTACATTTTACCTCTTTGTGATCAGTTGATTTTGTTGGGCGATATTAATAATAAAGATAAACTTGTTAGAATATGAGACTATTAATGAATCTTACAACAATTTGCTTGAGTCTTTTAATTTCAGACAGATTGTTATGAATCCCACTCGATTTTCATTAAAAAAGGCCTCTTTAATAGATGTGATTATCATGTCAAATGAGAAATTGCTGAATGGTCAGGTCTATCATCACGACATGCATGAAACATCTTATCATCAATTAATATACTGTAATATTACAATTAATTTGCCAGTGTTGCCTCCGAAAATTCTCGAGTATCGTGACTACAGGAATTTTGATCTAGAAAAATTTAATAGCGACTTATTTAACCTAAACTGGGGACAAATATTTGATCAAGTTGATCTTAATGACAAAATTAGTACACTGACTGATAATATTTTGTTACTTTTTGATAAGCATGCGCCAAAACGTAAAATAAGGGTAACCAGACCAAAATCTCCTTGGTTTACTGGGGTTTTGCAAACAATGAAAAAATATAGAAATAGCCTTTTGTCAAAGTACAAAAAGTCAAAAAACGTTGGTGATTGGGAGGATTATAAAAGAGCTAGAAACCTCTTTACACGGGGGTTCGCAATGAAAAAAAAACCTTATCTCAATTTTCTGAGCACCACAAATAATAGCAAAAAAATTTGGCAAGGTCTTAATGACATGAATGTTTATAATCAGAATAAAAGCAATTATCACAACTACAGGATCCAAATGAAATAAATAACTTTTTTATTCAATCTGTACAGAAAATATGTCCAAATGTTGATCCAGATACAATAAAATTTTACCAAATCAATTCGACCGTTCAAGATACTTTTGGTTTACATTTGGTTAATGATTACGAAGTCGGGCGTGCTATTTCTTCGCTTATGTCAAATGCATCAGGGTTTGACCAAATTACGCTTCAAATGCTTAAACTATGCTCTCCAGTTATTATTCCGTTTCTAACGCATATTTTTAATCAATTGAAACTAGCACTTTTCCCTAACAATGGAAAACAGCTACAGCCTTACCCTTGGTAAAAAATAGTGATCCTAAGAGTCACTCAGACTTAAGGCCAATTAGTTTGTTGTGCGTGGTTTTTGAAAAGATAATATACCATCAAATTTTCGATTTTTTGCAAAAAAAAATCTTTTCTATAAATATCAGTCAGGTTTTAGAAGAGGTTTTAGTACAGGTACAGCTTTGCTGGACGTTTTGGATGAAATTATCCAGTCGATAGATAAAGGAGAACAATGTGCCCTGGTGTTACTTGACTACAGCAAGGCCTTTGACACGCTGGATCCAGAACTTATGTGTGCCAAGTTACAGTATTATGGATTTAACGACCAAACCATAAAACTTTTAAGACGTTGTTTAACACAAAGATCTCAGCGAGTGATTATTAACCAGAAGTTTCAAGGTTTTTTTGCAAGGTTCAATATTGGGCCCGCTGCGTTTTTGCTAATTTGCTGATGATAGTCAGATTCAGTTTTCTGTTAAGAAGGAAGGCTGTTTTGAAGCTGAAAGACAAATTAACCAATGCTTAGATCAAGTTCATGCTTATTCAAATAAAAATGGTCTAAAATTGAATCCAAAGAAGTCAGTGGTGCTGTTTTTTGGTAACAAGAGGGATTATGTATTGTCCAACGTAAACGTAAAAATGATGGGCGAGGGAGCACCGGTGGTTACTGAGTACAAAAACCTGGGCATCATTCTAGATAGCAATTTGCGATTTAAATCGCATGTTGCTAAAATATGCCAGAAAGCGTACTATGCGCTGAGAAATCTTTATAAAAGCAAACATTTTATCAATTTTGCGCTTAGAAAAATACTTTGTGAATCACTGGTGCTCTCTCATACCAATTATGGCAACTATGTTTACGGACCTTTCATTGATTGTGGGACAAAGTTTAAATTGCAAAAGATACAGAATTCTTGTGCACGATTAATTTTCATCTAAGAATCAGGGATCACATAAGTTACAAAATAAAAGAACTACAGTGGCTTAATATCAAAAAACGACAAAAGTTGCATTTTGCTTTCTTTCTAAATAATCTCATAACAACACAAAGACCTCAGTATTTAATAGACAAACTATCATATAGAGCTTCTGTACACAACTTAAATACACGGTACAGAAATCGACTGGAAATACCAAACAAGCCTTTTCAGCAGTTGTTTTAGCTACCAGGCCAGCAAACTTTTAAATGAAATACCATCCAGCTTGATAGGTTTGCAAAGACAAGCTTTTTAAAAAAAGTACAGACTTTATTAGATTAATAACAATGCTTTTTTTTACATTTTTTTTTCCATCTTATTGCTTATTTCTGGTGTCTTTTAATTTGACATTACATTGAACTTCTTGCCCATTACTGTTTTGTATGCATGGATTATTGTTATTTATTATAATTTATGGTTTAGTTCGTTAAATTTATAATTTAATTTTTTATGATTTCATTATTTTGGCTATATATTTTTTTCTGTTTTTCTTTATAATTATTAAGGTTGTGAATTTAGATACAGTGGTAATCTTTTATATTTTTATATTCCAAACATTATTTATTATGTATACTGATCATTTATGTACTCGGTTAAAAGCAGCATTGCTGAAATTCGCCGAGTCAAAAATAAAGTCCTTTTTATTTATTTCTTTAAATGGAATTGAAACATCTTTTATTAATGCAAAAAGTTAGTCAATTTTTTCATACAATATCCAAGGTTTCTAAAAATCTCAATTTTATGCTAACATTTCTTCTAGAAATCTTCACCCAAAATAATTTAAAAAAAGAATTGGACAATATTCTAGTTCATACTTTCCCAAAAAAGTCGATAAGAATATTTTTGAAGTCAATATTATATCTGTTACCATATTTAAGGTAAAATGGAATATAAGCTTTACTTGCACCTAGGTAGTCATTATGCCCACGAAGGTTCAACTTATTCATCCAGAAAATATTTCTCCAGTTTTTTGTTGTGTTTGTCTGAAGATAAGTTATTTTGTTCCTGGAAGATATGTTCTTGACAAGAACTTCCCTCTTTCACAGGAAAATGTATTGTATATTTGTCTACTATAAAGAATTGTTCTGTGTGCTCTTCTTTTATTCTTAGATACAACTATTTAGATTGTAATTATTAATTTCTAAGTTTATGTTGCAGATCCGATAATGATTAAACTTTTGTTGATCATAGATCAAAGTTTCATAATCACACTTTAAAACTATGTTTTGAGGCAAGTTCCGGCTAGTGGATGAATATAGCCTGTTGCTAGTTAAAATTATATCAAATAAACTAGTTTCATTAGAATAAAAAGAAATCAAGTTTATCCCTTATAAGAAATTGAATCTCTGCCTAGTTAGTAGGCTTGCCAAACTATCACATGAAAACATTCGATCCTAACATATTAGGCGAAACTTCTCAGCAACTTCTATCTATTACCATGCCAAGATCAGAAACTTTTTTTCGATCATTTTTCCAGGATAACGGCATTACTTTGTTATTCAAACAGAACCGGGTTATTAGTTTTCTAAAATGACACAAACAAGTCAATTAAAATAATTTTAAAGGCAATACCTATTGAGTGTCTTACCGTAATTTAGGCGAAATGAAATATTAGCTCTACTTCCGCCTTAACGGTTATAATACCCACGTTCAACTCATTTTTCCAGAAAATCATCTTCCAGTTTTTCCATTTTCTTCTTGAGATAAGTTATTTTGCTCTTGACTGGAAGGTTTCTTTTCTATCTGAAAATGTATTGTATATTTTCAAAAGTTATTCTGCCTGCTCTTATTTTACCTTTGAATATAATTCGATTATAGTTATTAAGCTCTAAGCTTATGTTTCGGATCAGAAAATCATTTTTTGCTGATCATAGATAAAAGTTTCACAATCACACTTTGGCTCTGATGCTAGTTCTGGCTAGTGGATGAGCATAGACAGATTTAAGTAAAATTTATATAAAATAAACTAGCTTCAGTGGAATATAAGTAGTAGTAGCAGTAGTAAGGGTGGGGAAGCTAGAGCTCGGCAAGTAGGCCTGAGCAGTCCCTTTTCCACCCCTACGTCTCCACTCTCAAGGCGCGGTCTTCGCTGAATCGGCCCGTCCTTTTAATAAAGGCTTGCACGTTGTCCCAGTCCAGATCCTTAAGATCTTCCCGCTGAAGTGTCGTTAATCTGAAAATTTTCCTTCTTAGGCGACTCCACCTATCACAGATACCTAGTATATGGTATGAAGTTTCCTCCCCTGTACCGTAATTCGGACAGAGTGGGCTTTCTCTTATACCAAGAAGGTGTAGATGCCTGTTTAGACTGTTGTGCCTGGTCAGGATTCCCACCAAGTCTTTAATACTTTGTCGGATCTTTGTTAGCAGTCGCCTTGCTTTAGAGCCGTCATGGTCTGGTATCATTTCCTTGGCCTGTCTACATCCTTCTGTCCTTCTCCAATTCTTCCTTGTTTTTTCCCAGGCCCAATTATTAAGTGCCTGGGAGATTTGTTTTTTGCTAAGACCGAGACAAGGTTCGGGGCCTACGAAGGGGTTAACGGAACCTTGTCTTGCCAGTTCGTCGGCCCGCTCATTGCCCTTAACACCTTGGTGTCCTGGGACCCACCTCAGTCTCACTTCCTTGTGTGCTGCAAGCCTCTCTAATGCGTCTCTGCATTCCTGGACTAGTGCTGAGCTGGCCCTGGGTTTCTGAATTGCCTTGAGGGCAGCTTAACTATCGGAGTAGATGCAAATCCCCCCGTCACCTTCCTTAGTGGAATATAAAATAATAAGAAATAAAGTTAATTGCTCAAATAAAGTTGAATTTCTGCATATAGTTAGTAGGTCTACCAAATATTATGACATTGAATCTTTACATGATAGACGAATTTTCTAGGCAACTTTATCAATATATAGAATAACTGAATCAAAAACCGTACCCAGATCAGAAACTTCTTATAATTTTTTCAGAATAACCTTATTTATTTGTTATTCAAATAGAACATGGCAATTACTTTTCTAAAATAGTAGAATACAGACAGCATTTTTAACACCTAACCTATTTAAAACAGACTAGTCACTGATGAAATTAGGATTCTGTTGCAAGAAGAAACAAGCTTTAAAAGTAATAATGCTCTATAAAATATCGAATTCATTCGCATAAGCTTCTTTATAATAAAAAATGCTGCTCATAATTTTGCTTTGAGGACGCGCTGATCTTATCTTAATAGTTCATTATTATGATAATTTAGAATTGACGATAGAAATATCTAATAATAGTCTTGCCTGCTGGCCAATAGTTCTTTCCTACACCTTCTATCTGTAAATGTTGCCTTTGAATGTCATAGTTCTTACGTCCTTATTCTTATGCTGGTTGTATATATATCCTCTATGCCCTCACTTTATTACGTTGGTCATTGCTTGCTGCTAAATTAAAAATAAATCTTAAAGGGTAGTAGATGAGATAGGCAATTAGCAAGGCAAATAGCAGAGGCCTAAACACCAATATTAATGCAGTACACCAACACCTGCAATCAAAAAAGCCTCACATTCTGGCATTGGCAGAAACAAAGGTGAAACCTTTAACAACAAATGTTTACCTCATTTATCCTGGATACGATCTACACACCCGACTCGTACACTGTATCAGTACATACCCCCCTAGGAACATCGGACCATAAATTGATAACAGTCTCTTGCCAGTTGGAGGTTAAAACGCAGGATCCTCCGATGCCGCGGAAGGCACTATAAATCAGCAGAGTAGAACCATCTTCGGGAATTTTATCGCTCATTCCCTTCGAAAGAAGTCTGCTTTAGAACCAATAACATCTCAGAATATGCAAACCAAATTACAGAGACGATCTTGGCAGGAATGGAAGCTTATATTCCTTTTTCTACTAAATGCGGATCAAACAACAAGCAATGGTTCAACCTGAATTGCAAAAAGGCAGTAAACACTAAAAACGCAACATAACGCAAATGGCGTCAACATCCTTCCATCGAAAATCGGAGGAACTTTTTAGCCTCCAGAAATAGCTGGAAGCGAATTATTGATGAATGCAAAGAGAGTCACAACAACAGGATCAAAAACAAACTGCTAAATTGCCCAAATGGAACAAGATCTTTCTGGTCGGTATCGAAAGCCGTTAGTCAAGGATTTGCTAAGTCGGCCTTGCCACCCCTAACAGCAGATGATGGTTCTATCGCGGTAACAGCAAGGGAAAAAGCCAACTTACTGGGTAAACTCTTCGCTTCCAATTCTACTCTGCACTCGCAAGGCAAAACACCGCCATATTTGCCAAGGGTGAATTCATCGATGGGAGAAATTTCGTTTCCCCAACGAATTATAAATAAAATTCTTAAAAGCGTAGACACCAACAAAGCTTCTGGACCCGATGGAATTCCAGCCCTAATACTAAAACGTTGTGCAGACGAATTGACTCCTCCCTTATGTAGACTGTTCACGGCATCGTATAAGCAGGGCCAATTTCCAACAAGCTGGACAACTGCTCAAGTGCAAGCTGTACCCAAAAAGGGTAAGAAGACGATGCCCTCCAATTACCGCCCGATTGCACTAGTTCCAGTAATATCGAAGATTATGGAGAAAGCAGTCAACCAACAACTGTTAAGATATCTGGAATCATCTGAACTAATCAGCGATCATCAATACGGCCTTCGAAAGCTTAGATCCGCCGGCGATCTTCTGGTCTACGTCACACACTTGTGGACGGAGGCCATGGAGAAGCACGACGAGTCCCGCTCAGTCGCTCTTGACATTTCTAAGGCATTTGACAGAGTGTGGCATGAGGGACTACTAACCAAGCTCTCCTCAATCGGCATACAAAACTCTTTATTGAATTGGATCAAAAGTTTTCTTGAACAACGAACAATCCAAGTAGCCGTCGATGGATACCTCTCCGACAAATTTAACAATAACGCTGGAGTCCCTCAAGGATACATTCTATCCCCCGCCCTTTTCTTGATATATATCAACGATTTGCTAGGAACCACTATCAATCCAATCTACAGCTTTGCGGACGATAGCACACTTATTTCCACATTTCCGCCAAACCAACGACAGCCGCAAGTTCTCAGAATCTTAGGCAGCAACAAGTAGTTTCAACCAACAACGATATTAGAGCAATCTTGGAGTGGGGCGGTAACAATTTGGTCAATTTTAACGCTAAAAAAACGCAGGCTGCAGTATTTACGATGAAGACTAACCTTGGTGGCCCGGAGCTGGTTATGGCAGGAAAAACATTGCCAATGAAATTATCTTTACATCTTCTAGGAGTCGAGGTCACCAACAGTTTGTCTTGACATGGTATCCAAAAAACTCGGAGTGCTTTTCAAAACGAAAAAACTGTATACACCAGAACAGCTGCTGACTCTTTATAAGGCCCAAATACGCCCTTCCCTCGAGTATTGCTCGCATGTCTGGAGCTCTGCACCCAAGCATAGTTTAAACCTGCTGGATTCTATACAGAAGAGAGCTATTTGTCTTATCGACAAACCAGAACTGACAAAGAGTCTGGATAGTCTGGCGCACAGGAGAAAGGTGGCTGGTCTCTGTTTATTTTACCGTTATTATCACGGTAAGTGCTCCTCTGAGCTGGCAGGCCTGATTCCACTTAGGGCTGTTCCAGCAAGAAGAACGCGTCTAACAGTTGCGGCTCATCAACATCGAGTCCACCTGCCTACGCCAAGGACGTCGCTGTATCGGGACTCACTCATCTGGAGAACATCTTCTTTGTGGAACGGGCTTTTACCTCGCATATTTCCCGATGCATACAACCTACAGCGATTCAAGATAAATGCCCACAAATATCTTCGCGCAAGCACCACTCCAAGAGTTACATAGGACTTTCCTCTTGTGCTTGTGTTTATCATAAAAAAAAAAAAATAAGCACTGAAAGAGGCGCGTGCTTGTAAAATATCAAGCTGGTGTATGCATCTTCTTCTTCGAAAGTTTGCTTGGTTAGCAATCGATAATCCCAGGGTAGTATCTAAATGATCAAGAGATACGATAATAAGATTATCAAGAAATCTCTTAGCTTGAAGAACTTTTTAACTTTTTTGCCTGGTTAAAAGTTACAATAACTTTTTTTCTCAATTATTTTTTTTGTCTCACTCCTCTCAGAATATTCTATTTCTGAACACGTTTTCTCTCGGTAACTGAGTGATGCAGATGTTAGGAACTTTTATGTTGAGTATTGCCAAGGTTCACAGATCTATTAGCTCAAAAGTCTTAACATTTCTTTAATTTTTTCCTTATTAAGAATTAAAACAAATTTATATTTATGATAGCTGATTACTCTTCGAAACTAAGGGATGTGGAAGTCTTTTTATAATATCATAAAACATCTGTTTGGTCTGTAGCCTCATATGAAGTAAACTGTTACAGTTTTTTGCCACTCGTCAAATAAGGTTAATGTCCAGGTCTGGTTATACCCTCTAAGAGGTAATAATATATTCCTTCTGGTCACACTCAACTAACTTTATTCAATTTTGGTTTAAAGATGCAATGATCTTATCTTAATAGTTCAGAATTATTTTAACAAATGCAAAAAGTGAGTCTTTAAAACCTATAATTTTTACGATTGTTGAGTTCATTGCTGTGCTGAATTAATTTCAGCTTTTAAAACTATGTAAGCATTATCTACTAATTAGTTACTTAGCTTCATCTTACTGAAGTGAAAGATTACTTATCAAGTTAGTATTTTAAATATAATCAGACGTAATAGGCTCACTTATTATCTTTCTTTAACTATATATTCGCTTTGCTCGCTGCAAACTGTGTTCAATTTCCCAAAAAAATCAGATGAAGAAATCCGCGATAACTCTTATTGTACGCGACATTACGGGTCTCTCGGTTCAGGTTTTTCAAGTTCGGCCACAACAAAAGCAAAATAAACACAAGAGGTGGTGATTCTTTCCTCGTAGGCAGAATGAGAGAAAAGATGCGTATCTCGTGCACTTTGAAGTTGCTTTTTAGCCATATGGTCTTTCGAGAGACGAGTCGGTATAATAAAGATATTTGCTGATATATGTATATGTATGTACATATTATATGTATACTACTATGTAATAGCATATAAGAACGAAACTTGAATGGGTTTTCTTGGAGTTTTGAATACATATTTATTTAATTATGGGATATGATAGAAAATTTTAAGCATTGAGTTTTACAGCAAAAATAATATTTTTTTCATAAATTCGAGGAGTTTAATAAAATAAAGTAAATCTTTTATTATAGCGATTAAAGCGACCAATAAAAAAAATATGTGAAAGGGAACATTTCAGACGTAATAAATCTATACATCTTAATTATTACCGAATTTTTTACGAACTTTCCCTAATGGCATGTTTAAACAAAAAAAAAAAAACTTATGTTGCAGTTTTAGTTTTAACATTAATAGTAAATCAGTATTTAAATGCTTTGAATAATAAATGTTAAGCTATTTTAAAAAGGTCGGAAAATTACAATTCTGGAAAATAATCTTGTATCAACATCTTTTTAAAGGTTTGATACATCTCGCTAACTAATTATTCCTTTAAGGTTTTTTTTAGCAAGGTGCAAATCCAGATTACTGTTACACCACTTAGGCCATTTAATTGACACAATTTTTTTTTTTAACAATAGTCACGTGTCATAGCTGCCAATCTTGATAGTCATGACAAATAATATATGAAAATGATTAGTGAGGATATTAGTACATTTATTGCAGTCACTACGGCCCATTCAGGCAATTTACAAGAGCATTAATAAAAATAAACTTAAGTAGTTATCATATTTTAAATTTCTTTTAAAATATGTTTATTTTTTTTTATTATTTTATAAAAATATCTTTAAAAAAATATTTTTTAATGTTAAGTTTAAGTTTTTAATGAAGGTTGGGAAGGCATTACTAAAGCTGTAAAGACACTCAAAATTAGTTGCCCTGAGTTTAAAAGTAAACACAGAAGCTACGAGTGATCCATAGTAACATCCAAACATTTTACCGACACCTTTAGGAATTGTTGTGGGATAACAACATTAAAACGAGAAAAAATTAAGGCTTGACTTTTTGATTCAATTAAAAATAACATAATAGATATAGCATATTCTAGTAAAGAAACAAAACACACTCAAATGAAAGGAATATCTCAATAACTGTTGTTCACAATCCAGTGAGTACTATTATCAGCATACAGATCATAAGTGAAATGAGAATTACAGTTTGATAGGTCATTAACATACACCTTTAATAGAATATACTAATATAATATAATGGTCATGAAATTGATTTCTACTACTCAAATAAGGCTATAATATTTTAACACCATTATAGTTATATGCGTAATACTCAAGTTTATGGAGCAAAATATTATCTTCAGCTGAAAGAAAAATATAGTCAAAATCGCTCTTATCGTGCGGGTGTATCGGATTATCAACGACAAACTTTTGTAGTTACGTTTCATTTCAATTTGCGCAACACCGTTTTTTAACTACAACGCGTCAGATAAACGAAACAGATATATGCAGCGTTAATGTATCAAAAGAAGATAAAATGATAAATGTCAGTGGTTCTAAAACAATTACTTTCATAACAAACATGCCTGTCTCGTTTCGATTGACGGATGACATTATTTGTCACAAGATAATTTAAATTTCAAATTATGGAAAAGAAAAAGCCTTTTTGTGGATTTCTAAATCCTCAAGCCAAAAAAAAGGTACTTAATGTTATTAATTACTTCGAGAACGAAAAAGAAAATAAAGGGCTGCCTACGAATGTACAAGAAGAAGTAGCTAAAGCGCTAATTAGTTTAAGAATGGTGCAAAAGGTTGTATATGAAAACAAGAACAATCTTATTCCCAAGAAGGATAAAAAGTTAAAAGGAAGAAGACTGAAGATTTAAGTGAATATGTAAAAATGGAAGTAAGGGATAGGATTTATGAACTATATAGGCTAAAACCAAATATAACGCTGCCATTTCTGAGGGATGTTTTAAAGCAACGCGGCACTTTGGAAACTGGACTTTCTGCTTTATCAAAATTAATTAAAAATAGGTTTTCGCTATAAAAAAGACTGCAATAGAAGATATTTGTGTGAACTACCAAATATTGTGAGCCAACGAATAGGATTTTTAAGACAATATACACAAAATGAAAAATCAAAGTTAAGGAAAGTGGTATTCTTAGATGAAACTTGGATATTTTCAAACGGCAGTGGAATAAAATCTTAATAAAGGATGTGGTCAGGGAAAACGATTTATTATTTTACATGCCGGGTCTTCAACGGGATTCGCTTCAGGTGAAAGTTTAATTTTTTCTTCTAAGTCTAAAAGTATGGATTATCATGACAATATGAATTGCGAAATGTTTGAAACATGGTTAAAGGAACAGTTAATACCGAACTTGCAAGAACCTTCTTTAATAGTTTTAGACAATGCGTCGTATCATTCAAGAATTTTGAATAGTCAACCAAATGGAAGTTGGAGAAAAAGCGAAATATATGAATGGTTAGTAAAAGAAAATCAAAATCCCTTGCCATATATGCTAAAATCCGAACTTCTTTCAATTGCAAAATCGATAAAAAGACCAAAACTATATGCTGTTGACGAAATAGTACGTGAATATGGCCATAAAGTTTTAAGATTGCCACCATACCATTGTCAGTTTAATGCCATTGAACTTATATGGGCAGGGTCAAAATCTTATTATGAGAAGCATGTGGGTGCTGGGCTTAGATCTGACCAGGTTGAAGCTGTTTGGAATGAGACATTGAATCACATCACAAAGGAGTATTGGCGGAAATCAGTGGATCACACAGAAAACATTATTAGAACCTGGTGGAAGAGAGAAAAAGTACTCGATATCCAAGTTGAACCATTGATCATTGCTCCATTTGAAGAAGATTCGGAAAATGACGAAGAATTTTCCGACTCTGTTAGTGATAATGATAGTTATAATTAGTTTCTTTTTTTAGTCAAATTTGTTACTTCATTTTTACACATTCACTTAAATCTTCAGTCTTCGGCTTCTTCCTTTTACACTTTGTTTCCTGCTTGGAAATAAGATTGTTCTTGTTTTCATATACAACCTTTTGCATCATTCTTAAACTAATTCCAAGCGCTTTAGCTACTTCTTCTTGTACATTCTAAGCAATCCCTTATTTTCTTTTTCGTTATTAAAATAATTAGTTTTCTTTTTGCATTTCGTTTATTATTTAGGTATGATTAAAAAGTACAAAAATTATTTTTTAAACAAAGCTAAGTAAATAAATTGGTGATTGCGCTGGGAGATAGATATGCCCGCCGCATTCACCAGTTTTCTTTTTAGTTATTTTTTATCTTTTTTTGACTTTTAACTGATATAAAAGAAAAAATAACACAACTTTTTAAATTTTCTGTGCATCAACGTATAGATTGGGTCGAACGACAAATAATAAATCATAACATTAAAATTTCATTTTAAAAGTGAGATTGTAACATGAACTTGCCTTTAAACAAAGAAAGTAGTTTTCTGGTCTCTGACTGCACTTCATCACACACAATACAAATTAATTGTTTGTCATTATACCAAAATGTATAGTTTCCTAATAATTATTACAAAAAAATACAATCACACATAAACAAAGAAGAAGACAAGATCAATTAATCGTTAAAAATTAGATGCTGTGGCCTGAAATCGACAAATTAGTATGTTATGCACATACATAGGGTTATGCTAAATCGTATACTAATTTCTCAAAAATTTAGGTAACAACCATTTTTAAATGAAATATGTACAATTTTAATGAAAGGCTAGGGAGGCATTTTTGCTCTCATAAAAAAATATAAAATGCTTAGATTTAGATATTAGTGCGTAAAGAAAAATTGTTATTGAGAATTCCGTCTATTTCGGACAATTTTTCAAAAAAGAAAAGTAAATATTATGTCTGGCAGAATATCGGGGATTCTAGGCATATACCGATGAGGCGTATACCCAACGGGCTTTATACTTATGGGCTTTTTCACGTCATGAAAGAAAATAACCAACGTATGTTTTACATGTCGAATCTCGGATACGTAGTATTCCGCAGACATTTTTACGGCGTTAAAGGCATCACGTCAGTTAATAATTATGATCTAAGGTGTAAACACGGCTTTAATATGTCACATGACGGCGTTCAATTTATTGTCAAACTCTCAAGGAAATAACATTTTGGAAGCCACTGATTTTTCAATTTGATTCATATTACGTGGTGACCTTTGAGAATAAGAGCGAATGCGATATGAAAGAAATGAACTTACTTGCTTCGTAAAAATTTAACCGTATAAAGTTGCACAGAAGTGCAGACCTATTTCAAATAACTTAGGAAAATATTTTTTTATAGGTCTCTTATTCCTTTGGTAGTAGAATGTTCTTTTTTAAAAGCTGGTTGCTTAAGTAGGCTTAAAATAATTTATCTGTTGCTTTAGTAAAATCGTAAATATCTTACGGAGTTGATTAATTATATGAGATGCGAAGACAAACTTTTACAATATTCTCTATAAGTTCACTGTTTCTACTAAATGGTTCTAAAGTAGCTATATTTGCCTCTACTGTTTCTATGAAATTGGGCGTTTATTGTTGCCTAAACATCATCCCAGAATATTTATGGGAATAAATTGCATTTATTTGGCATACGGTGCTATAGGATCTTCACTTAGCTTTCACATCCTCCTCTAAGGATTCTCTAGTCTCTTCACTATATTCATTTCTATTATTCTTACAAAGAAACAAAATTCCAATACCCTAAAACGAATATTTGAATAACTGTTATTCTTAATCAAATAAGTAACATCATGAGCATACAGCTAATAAGTGAAGGCAGGATTAGAGTTTTCCTGGTCATTAGCATACACCCATAATAAATTATACAGAGAGAATAGGTACTGGAGCTGTAAGCTCAGAGACTTACACCGCTCAAAGTCATAAAACTGGTTTCTACCATTTAAATAGGACTTCTTGTTCTTATCATACCCTATCCGTTACGAATGTTGGCGATTATCATAGCGATTCGAAATTTATTGGCAGCATATCTAAACCGCTCAGTGGGAGATAGCACCATACCATTTGCAGAGATTTGCCAACCAGTAAATTCTTCTTGTACCCGAACCTCTTTGTCCTTTTTTATATCCCATTCCAGTTTTCATGTTCTATTTGTGAGTAAGAGTTGCAGTTGGCACTTCATTTTGTATAGTACTTCATTATTTGTTATATAATCGGTCCAAGGTATCATCAGGATTCTTCTGCAAACTCACATCTCGAAGGCTTCAATTCGTTTTTCCATACCCTTAGAAACTGCTTAGCTCTCCACTCCATATAGGAATACCGGAAAGATGTAGCAATTTACTATTCGTTTTTTCAACTCCAAACTGAGATCTCCGTTGGTGAGCATGGTTCTCATTATAATGAAAGTATGTAATGATCTTAAGTTTCAGATAGGGAGGTTCCTAAATAATTTAATTTGTCAACCATTTCGACGACCTCATTATTGATGATCAGTTCTGTGTATGGTATTGGAGTTTTGCTAATTACCATGTAGTTTGTCTTTTTGGCATTGAGTTCTAGACATATTCTCTACTGGTAATGTTAAGAGAACTTACTTTAGGTTTTGCAGGTTTTTCCAACTGTTGGCTATCAAGACTATGTCGTCGGCATATCCAATGTTGTTTATATTTTCTCCATTGACTTTTATTACACTATGAACTCCATCCAGCGCTGTCCTAAAGATATCCTTAGAGTAGAGGTTGAACAAAATAGATGACAATAAATATCTCTGTCTTTACGACAAATTTCAACAGATTTAGAGTTCCCTTCATCCAACCTTACGATTGCCTTCTGTCCCTAATAAAGGTTGCTAATGAAGCGGATCATCAGCAACCTTCAGCATCCTCGGTATCGATCATTTTATCCTGTTGACATCTATCAAATACTTTAGTGTAGTCCACAAAAGTCGCAAATGACATCCCTGCATGACTGAAACAGCAATTGTACTGCAAGGAGTGCTTCGCGTGTTACAAGGTTATTACGAAAACCGAATTTAGTCTCAGGGATGTTCGATTCACATTTGTTGTAAATATGTGCATGAATTATTTTGAGTAACACTTTCAGCACGTGATTCATTAAGATAATTGTTCTAAAATCTTTATATGATTATGCATTGGGCTTTTTAGGCAGAGCGATAAAAGTAGGTATAAATTACTTATCTGGAATACGTCGGTATTGTGTTAGTGGTCTGAGACAATCTTCTTGCATAACTTCAGGAATTTGCACTGGTACGTTGTCTGGACCCAGCGCTTTGCCACTGTTTGCTATCTTAATAACGTTTTGGACTTCTTATGAATGGTTGTATCGGGCCCTTCTGCATTTAAAAACACTCTTTTCGGGACGTGACTCATCACTCACTAGCTTGACGATATAGTTCTGCCACATTCTAAGTTCTTCTTCTATTTCATAGATAAGATTTCTCCTTTGATCTTTTATGTTCGCCGCCATTTTTTTCCTATATCCATCAGTTGCTTCTTTTATGTTTTTGTGAACATTGAAAATGTCAAGTCGTTAACAAAGGTTTTAAGTTTCTTGGTATTTATCGCTCATCCACTCCTCTTTAGCCTGCCTGATTTCATTTTTAATGGTTCTGTGAAGATTTCTATAAAATTGAGAATTTTGTGTTTTAGTCACTGTATGTTACTCCATCCAATCCAGAATATGCTGTGTCATCTAGGTTTTTTTGGCCTTCATCACTTGATGTTTATTAGCGGTTGCTTGGTCTTAAGGAGTGTATTCTTTAGGATAGGTACTAGGATTTAATCTACGTAGGACTGCAATAGTTTAACACCATTATGGTTAAATTCGTAGTACTCCACCTCAAGGAGAAAAAATCCATGCTCAGCAAAATCAAAGGCTCTAGAGAAGTTGCAAAAGATCCGCACTCCCATGCAGTGCGGACCTATTTCAAATGTCTCATAAAAAATATTTTTACAAGTCCCTAGTTCCCGTGGGAGTATTCTTTCTCAGAATCTTGTTGCTTTATCCTAAATAAACATAAGTCTCATACCTTGAAACGAAAATTTGTTAAAAAAAACTGTTATTTGGAATCAAAGCAGTATCATCAGCATGCAGATAATAAGTGAACTTAGGATTAGAGTTTCACTGGCCATAAGTATCTCTAAGCTCGAAGAGTTGCACCCATCAAACTGATTTCTACTACTCAAATATTCTTCAATATAATTCTAGAATATTTATGGGAAAATTGCATTTATTTCACATATGATGGTGTTATAAGATCTTCACTTAGCTCCAAACATTCATATTAATTTCTTTATCTTGAAAAGTAAAAATTTCTTGCTTGCAACGTATATTTTACAAAGTATATCAATAATTGCACCAACTTGGTTTAAAATATTATTTGATTGTTTTTTTTTTATTTTTCTTTTACTTTGACCGTTGATTTAGTAGATGATGTCTCCTCATCAATATGTTCTATTCTCATGGCAGCAGATTTTATAGGTATTTTCATTTAGATAAATACCTGCCTTTTACAGCGTTAAAAACAAAATCGTCTAATGGTACATTTACTCTCACTTTGAAAAATTAGTAAAAAGTATCGACTAAAAGCAATAATTAATTTTATTATGTTTGTTTCAGGTAAGCTGCCTTAAAGCCTAAGAAACTAGTTTCTACCTTAGTATTGCGCTCTTCAATGGTAAGTTAATGAAATGAAACCCATTTATTGGGTGTTCAGATGTTTATCATATTGGCTTTCAGGTATTGGTCACACTTAATTAGATTTCCACATAAAGATTGAAAATTTAAGGCTAATAACTGAAGGTTTGGATTTTGGATGAAAATTTGGTCGCCAATCATAGTACGGCTTAACTTACGTGGACCATGTAGATCGTTCGATCTACATTTGATTTCGACTAATGCAGATCTGTTGAACCACTTGCCTAAATTCAGTAAATCAATTACTGTTTAAGGGACTTTTGAACATCTCAATCACTTTTGATATTTCTGCAAAAAAAAGGAATTTCCTTATGACCAAAATTAGTTTAGTTATGAAAATTTAATGTTTAGTAGTGCTCTCACAGATCTATTAAATGTTATTATCCTTAACTCTTGTAGCCTATTACTTCTTTCACTCTCTCCAATACGTCTCACTGTATAGCTGCAGAGAATAAAATTAGATGTGCCTCTAGTTTTCACTTAAAACTAAGCTGTCTGGCTAACTTTTATTAAATTATCGTATTTAAAAATAAAAATGACCGGCTGGTTTCTCTCGTACAAAACTAGGTATAATTTTATTCTCTAAACAAAGGCGGGTCTTTTCAGGCGATACACACACGCTGCCAGAGTGATGCGGCGCGCACTCGAGTGCGATTAATTACCTCCACCGACTGACTGTATTGTTATACGCGGAATCCGGCAAATTACAATACAAAGTGAACAATAATTATTGTACCCCGATATATGGGAAAGCTGCCGTGCACCCTGTGAAAGCAAATAAATTGTGGTATTTTCGAAAATATGTGCGCGCCATACTTGAATGGGACCCAAGTGAGAATTTGTGTTTGGAAAATGTGGAAATTTTGATTTGAGCCTATTTTACACTATATTCACAAATTACTCGAATACAGATGCGAAAGTTCTGACCCAAAATGTATTTTAATTCTCCCTCATGTCGACACTACAATTAGGTACCAGAGCATCCGAAATTTTAGTACACGATTTCATGTCAATTGTATGCGAATTATCATTCTTCCATTTATATTTGCTTAAGCTGCGCTCTTATATCTATTTTTTGGTATGGTATTTACGCACTTAGTTATTCCACAGTTTTTATTGATGGTGTTTAACTCTTTCAGGCACAATATTTTTCCCCGTTTTTAGTCCCATGTTGCACAGAAACTAAAAGTTCTAATTTTTTAAATTTTCTCAATCATAATTGAACTAATTCATAAAAATTTAAAAATTCTTATATATTTTTTTTAAATGAAATGTCAGTTTGACAGATAATTGGTGGTACCTAAATGTGTACCACCGTGCAACATGAACTAAGGCTAGGAGGCAATTACGAAAAATAAAAAACCGATTATTCTACAGAAAACCAGAAGTAATTTACTCATTGATAATCAAAATTAACAATATCTACTTTGTTTTGTGATATTCTTGAAAACAGTCTTTAGATTTGCCTAAGCATAACGGAACTTTACACACTGTATAAGACCATTCAATACGAACTTGGTGGATTCTGATACTACATCTGGCACATGTTCGTCTTATAGTCCTTACAGGCTGATGATCTAATGACGTGAAACGAACTTCGTCTGGTACTACTCTTTTTATTTTCTTGAAACCTTCCGATTGCGTTTCATGATCTGCACTAATTTGGACGTATCGTTCTGCCAATAACCCATCAATCGACGAAAATCTTTTAGGGGTAACCTTTTTAGACCTCTTAGTCGATAGAGAGTGAACGAATTGACGACGCAGTAATCAATTAAATGGAAAAAAATTCTCATCCACCATTTTTTACTTTCACGATCTAGCTCATAAGATGATTTTATTTGATCGAAACGGTCCACAAAGTTCATGTTACTATTGTTGTCCACCAGTGCCATAGGACAAGGAACAGGGATTTTACTACCCTCCTTTTGTTTTCGTTGCACAGAGCTTTTTACCGTTGGATCATGATAATTGGTCAAAATATGGACTGCTTTTTCTGAATGATCCCATCAGAACTTATTGAATAATCATATTCACCTTGCTTCAAAAGTTTATCTCCAGTCATTGTTCCACGTGGTCATCGGTTTTACTGGTCTAAATATCAAAGTCATATAAATATGCATTTAAGTCAGCCAAAGTCCAAATTTTGTAGCCTCGTTTTATAGGCTTTTTCGACATATATTGCTTCAACGTACTTCGCCTCTTAAATTTTACCATTGATTCATCGATTGCGATGTTTTTTGTACAATCATAATATTTTTTTTTAATTCTTCTTAATCTTATCTATAAAGGGCCTAACTTTATACAGTTTATCGAATCTTGCATCCCCTTTTTTTGGCATTACGCTATTGTCATTGAGATGAACGTGGCTAAGCAACCAACCGAATCTATTTACAGCTATAAACTGGGAAATGTAATTATCGTGCATGTCTTCGTCGACACTCCAATAGTCTCTATAACTAGGTAGTGGTTTGATTCCCATGAGAATATTAAGACCAAGGAAAACCTTTATTTCTTTTGTATTTGTAGGCTTATATTTGTTGTTATTTTTTTGAAATTCTTGTTCAGCATAGAGGTTTGTTTGAAAAACAATGTCTTCTATAAGCTTGTCACTTATAAACAGATTAAAAAAAAAGTCAGGTGTCAACAGGTGATCTTCCTTTTGTAGTAACTCAAGACATAAACATTGATTCTCAGTCTCAGTAAACGGCTGGGCCGGGTTTATTAGATGTAAATTTTGAGTAGACCATTAAACTTTAGGTGGTTAATTATTTGATTTTGGTAAATACCTTCGCTGGAGTCATCATTACTACTGATCATATCATTAGGCTGTATTTCACAGAAATCATTTTCATTGTCGGACCCTTCTGAAATAATCGATTCCTGATCACTTGGAACTTTATCTCTTTTTCAGTCATATCGACCAATTTTAAGTCCATAGGATATTTACTGCTGCCAGCGAAAGCCATAGCCTGAAAAAAGCAAATACCCTTATTGTATAGTGGTACAAATTAAGGACTCATTAAAATTATGTTTTTTTCAAACCATAATCCTTAATTTTTATTGCATTTATGTATTTTACACAAATATATACATTATAAAACGCAAATAAAATACAGAATAATCCGAAATGCTTACCTTATCAAAATAATTTGCATTTACCAGAGCAGAATACTTGTCATCCATTCGGTTTATCTAACACCGCTTTCTCGAGATCATAGATTCGAGTTTTCGTTTGATTTTCTCTTTCTAAACGAAATTGACTTGGAGTAGGTTTCAAAAGTATTAATATTCATTTGTTCGATCGCAAAGTGTTAGAAAAAGATTGGAAGTTATTGATTTTTGTGCTTTTTTTAATTACGATACCCAAAAAGCACAATATATTCTTTTAAAGATGTTTTGCATTTTATTATGGGAAGAACAACGACAACATAGTTAAACTCTTCTCCTAAGAATGAACTTCTACACTACTATTCTGGAAAAGGATTCAAATATAGAAATGGTCATAAATAAGAGTTTCCTAAAGTAGTTTAGCAAAATATATCACTTGTTAAAATTTTAAATCAAATAAAATAGGATATTTTCAGTAGTTTCTCTATGTTCCATCGCTTAAGTTAAGTAATGTATAGGCTTTCGAAAAGGAACACTCGAATACAGGATATTGGGTTTTTTGAAAAATTGAACTTTTTCTTGAACTATTTTGTCATAGATTTTTGCTGATAGGAAATCTTAAAAACACCGGCTAAAATTAAATTTTTTACACTGAAATTGTCTTAAAATATTCTCTTTACAACACATCAGGATACCAGATGGTCTATCAATGAATTAAACCAAGCAGCATTCAGAGAGAGTTCGGATTTCCTAATTAATTTCCGGTTTATCTATTTATGTAAGAGTCAACATATAAGAAAACTTAAAACGCAAAAACAAAATCTTACAACATTATTATAGAAAGTTTTTCTTAATTACAAAAAACATTTAGTTTTCTCATTCTAACCTATAGAAAAAGTAATTTAAAGAACATAAGGCTAATATTAATGACAAAAAAGCTGAAAAATGACTGATGTATACCGTTTGTTGAATTAAAAAATGTATTGATTTTCATTAAATTATTGAGTTTACAGTTCAACAATATAAAGAAATTAAAAATAATTTTAATGTCCATGAATATTTTGCAAAAATACATTTTCATTTGGTCTCTTATATTTAGGAGTCAAACTTTATAACTAAGTACTTGTTCCTAAAGTATATTAAATAATCAGAAAGTTAAATACCAATATCAATGATAAATCACTTATGAATATTACATGCTTTAAACAAGAGAATTTAATACACTTTCAACAAAATGGAGCTTCACTACACTATTTTCTTCAGGTTAGAGAGTGGTTAAATGATAGATTTCCTGGCAGATGGATTGGTCGATGGGGAGCAATTGAATGGCTACCACAATCACCCGATTTATCACCTTTAGATTTTTCTTATGGGGGTATTTAAAATCAATTGTTTTAAAACACAATCTAGTCATTTGGAAGATTTAAAAAGAAGAATCACAGTTGCATCTAGAGAAACTAGGCAGAAGTTTTTAAAATATTAGAAAAAAATTCGAAAGCAGACTTTGTTATTATTTGGGAAAGAATAGACAACATTTTGAACATTTTATAAATTAAGTTACCTTTTATTACTTTTTTATATGCTATTTCATTACAATTACAATTACAGTTATTGCTTATAAAAATAAATAATCTTACGGTTATAATTTGTTCCTTATAAAGAATTAACAAAAAGATGGTATCTTTAAAAAGGTAATTAAAAATTAAAAAGACCTTTAAAATGAGGTATCGCCCGACCCCCTTCCATTTAAGATTTAGGAGGTTATGTCCGCTTTCGCCAGAGGGCTGCTGCAATTTGATTGTAAACTAACCTTAAAAATGTCCTCCTTAAAAATAAATTTGTCATGTTTTGGAAATTTTTAAATTTTCCACAAGGGCAGAAATATAGAGGGTTGTACCTTTTCAAATTGACACCCTGTATACCACATTTCTTAAATTCAAAAATCTGTTGTTCTTTATAATTTACAGTTCTCATCCTAATAAACTAATGATTGGCCATAAATGTATTAGATTCCTTGCCTCTTAAAGTCAAACACTAGAAACTAAAATAAAAGAAGATAAGATTCTTACTCTTATATTAAAAAAAATCTATTAGCATCTTTTAGTTCAATATCTGAATACTTTTTGTCAGTGCTTACATTGTTTTTCATTTAAATAAGCGTAGAAAAGATTATGATCATATCATTTTCATCATATTCTTCTTTATATCCTATTCTGGCTCCCTATTAAATTATTTATTATCTCGCAATAGATCGCCATTCTTATTAGGGCCTTTGCAAATTGCTTTAAAATCCATCTTGCATAATTTAATAAAAAAAATTTTCTACCGTACAAAATCTTAAAAAAAAAACTGTCGATATTGATTTTCCTGCAACAAGCTGATCCAAAGATAATTCTGATTTTCATGTTGATTTTTAAATTGCTTATAGACGTAAGATTTAAAATTTCCTATCAAAGTAATAATAAATTTAGTATTTAGATAGAATTTCACCGGTAATTTTAAATTTGACTACAGACTTTTTGCTTAGCCTTTTTGTGGAAATATACCAAGTAATTTAGGTACAAAATCATAAGATAAATAATTAATCGTCTCTGCATAGTGCTGAAATTAGAGCTGATCATTCAAAGTTAAATCAATAAACAATTATTTAAAAAAAGTCGTCCATATTGCTTAAAGTTACCTCTTATTAACTAGAGACAGAGTCATTTAAGATCCTTTTGAATTATCCGGGTCATTTGTCTCTATTTATTGACAAATCAGAACGTGCATCTAATTATGGCCAGATAATTGATATGATTTCAAAATATATATTCAGGAATTTCTTATAATTATATACGATCTGGAATCATTTTTTCTCTCCTGCAAGTAAAATTAACAATACTTCACCACCTTAATAATTTATTTTGATGTGGATTCTTGACAGCTTTTTGACCTAGATGTCTAGATTTTAATATTTTTTAATTAATCAATAGTTAATTAGCAAATATTGTTATTCATATATTTAAATGATGCACAAGTTTTCTTTAAGACAAATTCTTCAAATGCTCTTAATGCGATTAATAATTCATAGATACAAGTACATACAGACATATTACTCTTTAAAAAGAAAATGAAATTTTTTAAACTGTCCAAAAAATTTACTTTAATTAATTTGAATTACTTTTATTGTTAATAATCTGTCAATCAGTCTTGTATCTAATGCTCGATGCTGATGTCATAACATAATCATGAGATCATAATCATATCACGATAGGTGACAAATTTTATCAAAAGCTATTCTATGGATGGTCAAGCTATTTTTGATGAATACGATGCCATAGATCTTCCAAATAGTAAATAAAAAAACCACCCTTAAATAAATATTACTGGTTAATTTAGATTTAAACCTCTTTCATATAATCTTTACTATTTCCTTGAGGTTAATACAAACTTCTCTAAAAAAATCATCTACACAATAATATTTTTAAAATTAGACTATGTAAACTTTATAAGATCGTCCAGCTAGATCCCTCAACAAGAACATGGAGCGTTCATATTAGTTCTTGGTGCCTTTAGAAGTTCTTTCAACTACAAGTTTGCAGCTTAGTCTTAACAATAAAATACACTGACCAGCTATGGATAAAATAAACAAACACTGTGGCTAAGAAATTTTGTAACCCCAAAAGTTTTGTAAATTTGCTTAGTCATTCCCATATTCAATAATAGTCTCATTAACATAATTTAAAGAAAACTCGGAAAAGGTAGTAAACATCACTTTACTGCACGTTTATTTGGTCCTATTCTTTTGCAAGCAGGTATAACAGGTTTACTTTCGTATCTGTTAATTTTGTACCATTTGAATAGTGATTCGAAGGCATAAAAGCTGCAGAAAGCACCCTAATAGGATATGTACCTGGTGGCCAACTAAGAATGGACGTCGGCAAAATCTCAAGCCCCTCAAATTTTGAGTTAAAAGTGGCCAAAAAAAATGCTGGAAATTATTTCGAAGTTCATTGGTCAACCGCTAGAGGGCGCCACAGCTTCTTTAAATCTTAAAATTGCATTTTTGCCAAAAAACCTCCAATAACGTACACCTTAAAATATTATATTAATATTCTATGTCCTCACAAAAAAGTTTCTACAAAAATTTCTGTCAGTTGTCAAATAAAGTGGTGGGAGGCGTTTTTAGCTTGAATAAAGAAAACAGCTGAAAATCAGCTATGACTGGACCGATATTGTTTAAACATATTTTTTTTTAAGTCTACTGTTGCCTTATTTTTTCAACCAACAAAAAATTTTAAATTACTTTTCCTAAAATCCGCTAGAGGGCGTTGACTTGTGACTAACCCTTTCTGACGGATTATTTCAAAAAATTCAAATGCAACTATATATATTTTTTACGTCATTAAAAGCGGGGAAGAAAACCAAAGAAACTGGTGAAAACGGCACTTCGATATCATTTCTTAAACAAAAGTTATAAAAAAAAGTGTCCATTCGAAAATAAAAGTGATAAAAATGGCCATAAATTACTATTTGCTTGGACAAACTGAATAAACTCGTATTAACTAAGTATTTTCAAAAAGAAACAGACTCAGTAGTGTTTTAGAAAATCCGAGATATAGAATTAATCGTTATACGTTTGTTTATACAGGGTGTTAACTAAATAAAGTTGACCAAATTGGCCTATTTAGGGAAAACTGTGTATACAGTTTATAGTTGTTCTATAGGAAAGTTTTTAAAATTTGGCACCATACCATACCATAGAAAAGTTAATTAAAGATACAACAACGTTGACACTTGTAACAATTTTGATGATACCGGATGTAAAAGAAAACTTGCTTATTTTAAATAGAACACTCTATAATATGTTATTTGATATTTAAATTCTACATACAATTTTAATAAATCTTAGGTGGTACAATAAATAATATGTTATATACATAATTTATTTAGTGCCTCCCCAAATATTCAAAATGCATTCCATCATTTTCTATGCACTGAAACATCTTTTGTTCGGTAGACAAAATTGCAGTCTCTACCTCAGCAAATGAGAGAGTCTGCATGCAATCCCTAATCCGGCCAATCATATTTTGTCGCGTCGTAGGTCTTGTTGCAAAAACAATTTCTTTAACTCGACCCCATAAATAAAAATCCAGGCACGTTAGGTTTGGTGATCTAGCCGGCCATGGAAAGGTACTGCCCCGTCCTATCCATCTACCAGGGTAGGTAGCATCTAAAAACTCCCGAACATTTCGGGCAAAATGTGCTAGACAGCCATCGTGATGGAACATCATTCGTTGGCGAATTTCAAGTGGCACATCCTCTAATAAAATTGGCAATTCCTCCCTTAACAACTGCAAATAATTTGCACCATTTAGTGCGTTGTTAAAAAAAAATGGGCCGATAATTCGACCTCCTAATATTCCTGCTCAACAATTTAAAGACCAACGGCCTTGATGCTAAACTTCTCGCATCCAGTGCGGATTCGTTGGTGACCAGTAATGAATATTGTGGAGATTCATGCCTCCATTGCCGTAAAATGTAGCCTCATCTGTCCATAATATGTTTGAAAGCACCTGAGGATCCTCTGCAATTATACCCAAAAGCCAGTGACAATGGTCTAGCGTTCGGTCAAAATCTTGTGCACTTAATTCTTGATGCAGGACTAAATGATATGGATGCAACCTGGAACAAGATGATGACTGGTGATTCAACAGAATAGACCAATCTGGTGCTTTTCGTGTAAAAATTAATTAATTTTACATTTAAAGCATCATCATCAAAAAATTAACTCTCCTTAGGAAAATTAAGTCTCATCGCGTATAGTGAAGACTAATATCCAAAAGATCGCTTACCTGTACTCCTTAAGAATATTCTGAACAGTAGTTCGATTTACTCCCAGGTCGTGCGCTATTACTTAAGTGAGGATTAAACTCGACGTAGGCTAAAACATTTATTGTGTTGTCTTCGGTGCGTCCCCTGCGTTGTCTCCGAAATACGGGCAGCCGAACGTTTCCAGTCGTTCGCAAACGATGTATGATCCGAAGAAAAACTTTTGCAGTAGGATGGCGTCTATCAGGATACTGATGCGCATACACCCTTGCGCAACTGTGGCATTTCTCATACATTCAAAATAAGTACCTATTATGTCAAACGCCTCTTCGTCTGTATAAAGCATTGTTAAACAAAGCAATATGAAAAACAGAGATAAAAAGTTAAGGAACAAAAAACTTGAACAAAACACAAAAAACTGGAACAAAACAGGAAAAACTGGAACAATACGAACAACTGGCACAACACGAAAAACTGGAACAATACGGAAAACTGGAAAAACAAAGTTCACAATACGGCGAACTAACAAGAAAACTATTGGATGTTATTAGCGAGACGTAAAAACGCTTTAACAATCGCAAGAAGAGACGCTAAAATGACATTTAACTGAAATATTTACATATTTTGCTTCCATGGTTACCTGCCACTTTTGTTTCCATAGCCTACTAACTCAACTTTTCTATGCACAGTTTTCCCAAAATAGGCCCATTTGGTCAACTTGGTTTAGTTAACACCCTGTATAAATAAACGTATAACGATCAATCCTGTATGTCGGATTTTCTAAAAGAGTACTATGAGTTTGTTTGTTTAAAAAAATACTTATATAAAAGGAGTTTATTCAGTTTGTCTAAGCAAATAGGAGTTTATCGCCATTTTTGTCTTTTTTATTTTCGAATGGAATGGAAAATATATATAGTTGCATTTGAGTTTTTTAAAATAATCCGTCAGAAAAGGTTAGTCACAAGTCAACGCCCTCTAGCGGATTTTAGGAAAAGTAATTTGAATTTTTTTTTTGTTTGAAAAAATAAGGCAACAATAGACTTAAAAAAAAATTTGTTTAAAAAAAATCGGTCCAGTCATAGCTGATTTTCAGCTGTTTTCTTTATTCAAGCTAAAGACGCCCCTCACCACTTTATTTGACAACTGACAGAAATTTTTGTAGAAACTTTTTTGTGAGGAAATCTTCTTAGAATATTAATATAATATTTTAACGTGTACGTAGGGTTGCCAGATGTCCTGGATTTCGCAGGATGTCCTGAATTTGAGGCTGGAAAGTAGGCGTCCTGCGAAGACCTGAGGAAGGACGGAATGATGGATGAACTAGAAGGCCCAACAACACCATCAAAAAAAGCTAAAAGATTAAATAAATATAGAAAAGAATGGGAAAATACATTTAATTGGCTTGCAGAGGATAATCAAAAAGCTAGGTGCAAATTGTGTAAAAAGTCTTTTTCATTTATATATGGGGGTCTAGGTGACATAAAGCGGCACGCAGAAGGCTCTGAGCATAAAAAACCACGAAATTGTGTTAAAGCAAAATAAAACACTAAAATCATTTTTGGGACGAGAAGGAGAAGTTATGGATTCTCAACATGAAAAAATACTGGCCTCAGAATTGGCAAATGTATATCATACTGTTAAACATGCTCATTCCTATAATTCATTAGATTGTACAAGTCAATTGCTTGCAGTAATGTATCCTGATTCCAATATTGCCACAAAAACTCGTTTGGGTAGAACAAAAGCAAGTATGATTGCTTTTAATGTCCTGGCCCCTTTTTCGGTAAAAGGTCCATTATGTGAGCTTAGCAAAGGAGTTTTTTTTGGAATATCCACAGATGCCTCTAATCATGGAGGCGCTAAGCTTTTCCCAACACTTTTAAGGTATTGTACATTTAAGGAATTACTTATACGTATACTTTTAAATAAGTTTTTTTAAGGTATTATGTTCCATCAGAAGGAGTAAAATTATTTCTTCTTGATTTTTTCGAAGATCCCGACGAGAGTGCAAATGGTATTTACACAAACTTAAAAACTAGAATTCAACATGCTGGCCTTTTATTAAACTACATATCATGCTATTCGGCTGATAATGCAAATGTTAATTTTGGACGCTTGCATTCTGTGTACCAATTATTATATAAGGAGAATAATAAAGTTATTGCAGTTGTTACTGTCCTACGCATATGGTAAACATTTCTGTAAAAAATGCTTTAGCAAAATGCCGTTTTGATGTAGAAACTTTGATTTTAAAAACTTTTAACCATTTTTCATCTCAAGCAAAAAGGTGCAAAGAGTTAAAAGATTTTTTTAATTTCGTGGATTTGGAATATAAAACTATTTTAAGGCATGTACCGACCGGTTGGCTAAGCTTATTTCCAGCCATAGAAAGATTGCTGAAAATTTTTCCAGTCATTAAGAGCTACTTTCTTTCCCAGGAAGAAACAATTCCTATTACACTACAAGATTTTTTCTCTGAAGACATTTTTGTAGTACAGAAAACTGAATGTTATCTATGTTTTTTCACAACTCACTAAAAATTGTTTTTGACACAGAACAAAAAGTTAAAAAAGCCGATTTACTTTGTTTCAAAGTTTACGATATTTTAAAATTTCTAAGAGAAAAAATTAGTCAACGAATAAATGACAATTTCTTTGGCTTTCTAGCGTCAAATCTTTTAAAAACTTTTGCACCAAATGAACAAACTCAAATAAGAGAATCCTGTTTAGAATTTTATAAAAATATTGCTGCTTATCTAGATTCAAAACATGAATTTTCAGAAAATAATTTGTTTTCAAAATTAAGAATTTTTTCTTTAAAAACTCCATTTAGTTTTGATCCACTTATGGAAGTAAACAACTTACCAATCGACATAAATTTTGATAATCTGTATGAAGAATTTTGTATAGTCAAAACTACCCTTTACAAAGCTTGCACTTTATCTGAGGAGACTAATATTATCCAGAAATGGAATTTTTTTAAAATAATACAATTTGTTTTTTCCATATACGGGTCAAATCCTGACTCTGAAAGAATTTTTTCTTTATGTAATGCAGCCTGGAGCGACAGCCGCAATAAACTCCTGGTTGATCACGTAAAAGCAGAGCTTCAGATTAAAAATAATTTTAATTTAAAGTGCAAAGAATTTTATAATATGGCTATTAAAAATAAAAGGCTCTTGCAGGCAGTCAAATCTAACCAAAAATATTCTTTTTCATCCAAATAATTTTTTTTAAAGCATTTTAAAACATTTATCATTTATGTATTATAAAGTAAGGAATATACGAGTATCCTATTTTAATTTGGTACCATAATTTAAACAAATGTAATTTTTATGTAAAATATAAAAAATTTTTTTTTTAAGTAAAATATACTTATGTAAATAACTGTCAGTTCAATAAAAACATGTCCTTCATTATTTTTATCTGTCCTTCCTTTTTAATATTGTGTTCTGTGATTTTTAAATTTAAACCTGGCATCCCTAGGTGTACGTTATTGGAGGTTTTTTGGCAAAAATGCAATTTTAAGAAGCTGTTGCGCCCTCTAGCAGTTGACCAATGAACTTCAAAATAATTTCCAGCATTTTTTTTTGGCCTCTTTTATTACAAAATTTTTTTTTCAAGGCGCTACGACTATTAGGGCCTGAGATATCGCCGACGTCCATTCTTAGTTGACCAGTGACCACTCCACTCTACGCCATTCTAGCATTCAATATTCATTACTATGTTAATAACTCACATATGGAATGAATGTGTAATTCTAACTTTATCATGTTTCGTCAACACAACACCGAAATTTGTCATTTATTGAATATTAAATTATTTTTGAAAAATGGTCATTGTTCCTGATGCCCCTACATCTGATGATCAATCAATCAAAAACCCATTAGCATTAATTTTGCTCTTAAAAGGTTATTAATTAATACCTCTGTAGTTTTTCCTTTTTTCTAATTATCAATTTTATGAGGTGGCCCTTGTATGAGGATATTGGTTTATGAATATTAAGTTATGCAAATTTATATAAAATATAGTATGATATAAAATATTATTTGTTGCATTTAAAAGTAAAAAAGAAGTAAAGAGTAATTTTTTATTTGATTTTACTATTTACTTTCATTCTCTCATGATTAAAATATCAGCACTGTTCAGTCTCATATAATAGAGTCTCTTGAAATCCAATCATTTTACACTTGACCGCATTTTTTCTTGCTATGGCTTATTTAAGTGCAAACATTTCAGTTTGATTAGGTTTTTATTGATTGAGCAGTTTTCCGCGTCATTGCCTACAATTATATATTATAATACTCTCGGGAAAGTTCTGATTTTATTTTCGTTAAAATGTCTCGAAGGCATTTTGCGATCAATGCTTGGTAGAAAATATTGCCCTAGTTTTATTTTTATTTAGAGTCCTCTTGGATAGTATTGAAAATATCCCTAAAATATAATAAAGATATTTCGTTTTTCTTTAAATGCGTATTTCGATTTTGTAAGTAGTTTTAAGATGTGCTAATTGATAATTAGGTTTTTTAGTTTTGCCGATGATTAGACAGACCTTATAATCATAGTGAATGAATACGATTTTGGCATGAATTAATTGAAACTATTTTTATCAACAACTTTTAGTCACGTCTTCTATTACAGAGTCATGATTTAGACCCTTACTAAGAAAATAAAACAACTGATAAATGTTAAAGTTAGTGCAATAATTTAGAGTTATTTTTGTTAAAAAATTGTGTTTTATCTTTCAAGCATTAGACTTATGTTAGTTTATAATAAAGCTTTTATTAATCATGAGTAATTGCTTAACAGAACTTTAAAATCATTTAGATAAATATTTCTCTTATATGTAAAAAATATCATAAGAGGAGTGCATTTTTTTTTAAATATTTTTAAATTTATCTCAGTAACAGTAAATATGACACTAAAAATAATTATTTCTACAAATGTAGATATGCAGCTAGATACAATTGCATCCGTAATGTGCCTATACACATTTGTGCTAATAAATCTAACATAAGTCCATTAAATAGATTCTATATTTATACAAAAAAAAAGAGGAACAAATACGATGGTTCTTTATTACAAAAAAATTAATAACAAAAAATTTATTTTATGATACAATATACAATAGTCAATATTAATGTATTAAGTTAAACTTAATTTCTTGGCATTTTTTAAGGCTTAAAAAAGTCTCAGGTTTAATAAATAAGTAGATATTAAGTAATTTGTTTTTCTGTTTGGGATACTTCCTACTTTGATAAATAAATAAAATCATGTTGAAAAACTCATCATGCTCTACAAATACAGAACATCTCTGGTTTATACTATTTTTTGACGACTTGATTGAAGACTTGAAATAAATAATGTTCTAAGTGCCAAAATTATTATTTCTCTTTCTAAAAAACTCTTTGAAAATTAAACATAGGTTTATTCAAGTAAGTATTTTTCTGTGTACATGATATTTTCGACAAATTTTTGTAAACAATTTCAGAAAAAAAATTACAAGTTACAAGTTCATAGAATGTGCTAAGTGCCATTACAAAAATATAAATATTGTGGTAAGTAATTAACGAAAAAACACAAAAAATGTAGCTTCGAATTAATGTTAAAATTTAATAGATCCTCATAAAATTGTCTGTTTTCTTCCTTCAAATAAGAAATCATTGCCAGCAGATTTTGTTTTTTCTCTTCAGAAATTCTACTCTGGCAGGTTAGGTTTGGCAGAGTCATTTCTGCGATAGCTTCATTGTAACATTTTTCTTGAAAACCTTCGTTGCTTTCCAAGACTCTATTTCATTCAGAGTTTCTCGGATTCTGACAAATCCTGGATTTTCTCGGCTAATATTAATCCATTGAGCTTTCAAAATTTGAAGCTTAGATGGATTGATTGTACTTTCAGAAGCAACTTTAAAATCGAAAAAAACCTCACGGTTCATTATTGTAACCAGGAATGGGTTTTTTCACTGCTGCTATCATCATTTTCGCTAAATCCATAGGTACCTCACTTTTTTTTTGCCTTTTTCGCTTTTCAATTTGAGCAAAAGTCCTGTCGTAGCTCATAAACGAATGACCCGACACTAGATACTTATGATCGATCTCATCGAAATGCCCCTTGGCAACTAAATAAATCCATAAAAACAATAACATTTTGTTTTTATTTTGTCCAACGCAGTTGTCACTCCAGATTGTTAGCTTCCGCTTCTTTGTGGGTATATTGGTAAAACCTTTAGTACACACGACGCAATTTCGTTCCTTCCACGTCCTGGTATACCTTCGTGCCACAAAAACATGAATCCAGTGTTATTGTCCCCTAGATGAACACAAAGGTTGTAGTTGGAGAGCTGTCTTATGTAATACATCTTACTATGAGATAAAGTTGGCAATGATAAGACCTGCTCTAAGCCCATTGAGACTGTCATGCTGTCACTGGTGGGTTGCTGGCAGTTTTGATGGTCTTTTCTCATTGCTTCTACAGCTGATTCAGCTTCCCTGTGGTGGAGTTCTAATTTAATTTTAGCATCTGCCTTTGTGGGATCTTTTGTTTGCATGTGCAGTAAATCATAGGTAGCACAGGTCTCAGTTCTAGGCTTGCGAAAACTTCTTTTTGAAAATTTTAAAATAAAAACGATAACTCACTGTTGAATCAGGATGAGCAACGTTAAACGCAGACTAAAGTCTATTTATATTAAGATCGGAGCTCAGATACTGCTTCTCGCTTTTTGAACGGTTGTAATGTGCTAAGTCTCTGGGAAATTCGTTTATATGACCAATAACTAGTGCTTTATCTTCCCGCGTGAACTTCCGATACAGCTGAACGATACAGCGTGACCTTCCGATACACCTCTCCTTTCCTTGTAAACTAAATTTCCCCGTTTTTTTCAACTTAGCCAAGGTTTCAATTTGTCTCGGAGTTAATCCAAACACCGTACTCCGACACACCTGTAAAATGTTGCCCTCTTCATTGGGCAAGGTAAAGGAAAATGTAGCCTGTCTCTTACATGCTTCTGGGCGCTCATAGTTTCCAAGCCTTCTTCTTTTGATAGCACATATGCGTATAAGACTCATTGCATACGTATTTTGCTTTACGTTGTTACTCAGATCGTAAAATTCATGAAAAAGCTTCAATTTTTGTTCATGCGATATCTTTTGATAGTTTAACTTTCATTTGCACAATATCTAAAATAAAGTAAATAAAATTGCAAAATCACTGTCAAAAAATAAAAACAACGCTCGACTAACCTTGTTTTCAGGAGGCTGCTTAGCAGCAACTTTCTTATTATTTTTTTCTTGTTAAATATTCTTCTCCAGCACTTCTTTTTTTCTGTCGTTGCTTTTGCTTACTGCCCTGTCTAGTAGTAGTATCAGTATTAGTATTTATTCTTGTATTATCGTGAAACTATACAGAACGAGAACGAGAACAGGAAAAAAATAACAAACACACCACCAAAACAGCGTAGAAACTGACGCCTGCAGCACAGAAAACAAGATTATATTTATTGGCACTTAGCTCATTTTTTACCGGCGGCGTTTCGGCGTTTGACAACGACGCACTCTGTTGGGATTTTTCAAAGTACAATTTAATAGTCATGGCACTTAGCGCTTTTTATATGTTGTTGCTTATGGCACCTAGAACATTTTACAAGTATAAAATGGAAAACTGATTTTTTGGCACTTAGTACATTATTTATTTCAAGTCTTCAATTGACTTATTAAGTGTATAAAATTGCACACTTTTAATAAATATAATGAACTAATACCAGAAGTCACTGATATAAAATCATTGACTACCAAATATGATTTTTTTTATAAAACCTGATTCAACTTTTTTCCTTTACCGCAAAACACGACTCACCATAAAAAAAAGCAACTGTGTCATCAGCATAGGCATACGTACTATGTATACTTACGTACCGATATAAAGTAAAATAATTTAGGAAATACATTCTTCCAAATTATGGAATATGATTACATATAGAGAGTTGTAAATACAGATAAAATCACTATTTAAATATTATCAACAACATCAATCTTATTTGGAATTAGCTACAGCAACTGAAAATCTGAGCCAGAAGTAACGATTAAGTATGAAAAATTATAAATGATTTAGCAGCAGTAAAACACGCACTAGTTATGGTAAGCAGGCCTGATTAAAAACACTAATAAAACAATCGAAAGTAAAAAAAAGTTGAAAAGAAGAATGTGAAACTCTTACAACTACTCATGTGGATATAAGGATATTGTTAATCATTATTAAAAGCAATGACATTAGCTTCTTCAATCAGAAATGATACAACTAAAAGTGGCTCACATTTGTAAATTGGTTGATCTCTATTACCAGCAATTACATATTTTTAAAACTAGGCTTGACTTTGCTATTAATTAATTTATTCACTTCACTCGGCTTTTCTAATCTGTAGTTTCGCCTTTTACTACTTCTTTAATTACTGTTACTAAATGGCCGTCAAAATGAGGCTTACTACAATGTACGATACCACGTAAGATAATTTTTTTATCGGAAATTCATTAAAGTAGCATTTTATATGTCCTCGATCAAATTATAACATATCATTAAAGACCTGCTCATGGCTAAGCCACATAAATTAATATTAACCGGCTAGACTAGAACACACACATACACATACTTGTTCGAGCATTCCTTGACCTAAGATAGAAAATCTCCAGTGGATTATGAAGATTTTATACTTTAGGCAAGGTTAATTTATTAAACATCTTCAGTTGCTGAATAACGTAACAAAATCTGCTATTTTAATACAAATACTGAGAAATTGATTTTACTTTAAAGTTATTCACCCCTCTGCTCGAAAGATATCAAGTAGACGTAAAATATAATATGTAGGTACGTGAATGGCATGTACATCTGAATAGACTTGAAATGATTTAATTCAAAGCAAAGGCGATATGGAAGCACAATTTTGCAAATTCCCAGTGCTAATGCTCTCAGCCACGCCATATAGATATTTCCTTGCCCTTTATATTTCTCCGTTAGACTGTACATTTTCTATCACATAAGGGTTTTGGAATTGAATTTACATCAGGTGTGTACGTAGGAGAGGTTATTGGGAAATCAGGTGTAATGTAGAAAATAATATATGATAATGGTAGCCCGTAAATTTAATGAATATGTCTAGACAAACATAATTAAAAAATAGGTTATTTTGCGTGGCATTTTCTGATTTATTAAAAAATGAGGCACACCTTTTGTATTCAATAATAATTTAATTTGTTGAATTCCGCTCAGAAAAAAAAATATATTTCTAAAATTGATTTTAGAAAAAAAAATTAATACTACAATAAGCAAATGTCGTACAGTATTTATGTAATTTGCAAGGCTAGTCAGAAATATTCACAAACAAAAAGACACAAACGCAAAACATCTTAAGAAAATTACTTCCTTGCAGTTCAGTATCCTTATAATATTTGTGAAGGTATTTTAAAGAGTTTTGATTTATGCTAATGAAGAGTAAATATTAAGAATGTACATATCAATACCAATCGATTCTGAATCTTCTGATTTTAAGAAATCAGCTCTTGCCTTAAGGGAATCGTCATTTTATTATAACTACCAGAAGAAAATAAGGTGTTTGAGATGATTTAGTAAGGAATGATGCACAAATTCAGTTTTCAATATCACCGTAATTTTTTACAGTTTACTCACAAGACACGCGATAATTGATTCTAATTGAGAAAATCAATAAGCTGCCCTTTACAATAGACCAATATCTTACATTATTTTCAATTGTTAAGTACTTATTCGTGACGGGTAAGGAGTTCTAATAATAAAGAAAATTAATCAAATACCCATCAAATCAAATAAATATTTTCTATACTTCTAACAGTCTACAGAGCACTTACTTATTTGTGATGAAGGAAAAAAAAGCATAAATTTAATTATTAAAATATTACCCTGAAGTAATTCAGAATCTAGATCATAATTCAATATCGCGGTAATGATGAAACCGATATCAAAAACATTGTAACAAATTAAATAATCATAAAAAGTTCTTATGGTCTGCATACAATTTACGATTTTAATTAGGTTCTGAAGTTTTTTGTAGTCTATTATTTAATAAGTGCTTTTTTATGTTCCTTGATATTGCCTTACTTAGAACTCAATTTGTGAACGTGAAGTGATCTATTGCATGTGTAACTAGGACAAATGATGTACCTGAATAATTATCACTGCTTTTTGAGAAAAAAAAGATGAATGATCGCTATTCATGGGAATTGGAGGCATTTTGTAAACTGCAAAAAGACCAAAAAGAGATGGCATTTGTGAAACAAATCGGATTAGGCCTAAACAGTGGTCCGTTGGTTCATTTAATATTTTGGATTCGGTCTGATGCATCCAGGGGTCCCCGACTATAAAAAATATGTTAGATATACAGTAATATTACTTATTGTAAGCTACCTAGTGGTATTAATAAGACCAATTCTAAATCAATACAAAAAATCTTTAATTTCTGTTTCAGAAAAAAAAACTCTGAACAGAGTTTGAGGGAAGACACTGTCTTTATAGAGGCTACGAGTAACTACACATACTACATAAGAAGTCTTATTTTAAAGAAACCAAATACATCTTTAATAAAATACCTTTTGATTCAGAACTAAGAGATTAAAGGATATTCCAATAAGAGGTTTCGAATGTTTTTATTTGCTGCTATTCTTATTAGAAACTTTGATTATGTTATTTGGTTTTTATTTTATTGAGGAATTCAGTACAATTTTAACAATGGAGCGTTATACAGGGACACCGTGTTTACATTATTAATAAATATTTGCAAAATAGGTGTTTGGTGCGAGCAACATATTGATGAATTCGTGCTTACTTTGGGGTACGGAATCATCACTCGGAAGTAACCATTCGCGATATGTGCAAGATATCAAAACAAAAGTACGGGAACGTCTAACTCGTTTGGTTGAGAATATTCAGGTTTTTCGTGAAAGTGTGACTGAAAATTCAAAAATGTCTGTTAAAAGGCGTTCGCAAAGTTTGGGCAACATCATTTTTGAGTGATGAAGCTCATTTCCACTTGAACGGTTACGTAAATAAACAAAATTATAGCATCACGAAGCATTGAAAATCCTAGGCAAATCCACGAAAAACCAATGCATGCTCAACGTGTAATCTTGTTTTTGGATTAAGGGTATAATTGGACCCTAGTTTTTTGAAAATGAAGACGAACAAGCTGTTACAGTAAATAGAGAGCGATACCGAACGACGATTGATGGTTTTTATGGAATGAGATAATAAACATGAATTTGGAAACTAAATATGTGGTTCCAACAAGATGGTGCGTTATGTCATACAACACGACACACATTGAACTTATTGCGTACACGGTTTGGAAGGAGAATTATTTTAAGGAATAGAGACGCAAATTGACCAGGAAGATCATGCGATTTGACGCCACTGAACAATTTTTTACGGAGCTATTTTACGGGCTTACGAAAACAATCCCCAAATTATTGGAAAAAGAAATTAGGCGAATATTTCGTGACATATTTCCAGAAATGACTTTTACTTCTAAATAGCTTTAAAATGGAAAATTTAAACAAAATAATTGTATGTTGCTGGAGAAGCCATTGAGCAGATATTCTGTTCCACGTATGATAGTTAACAGAAAATAAAAGTCTTTTCTCAACCGATTTTCCTTAATTAACTCTATTAAAGAAAATCACTTACTACAAAAACTCCTACTAATCAATCTGAAAACGAAACGTATATTTGAAATTGCTCAAAATGTCTTTTTGGTCGCTGCGGACTCAGAGTCCGCAGCAACCACTTGTACCTAAAAAGATCATTTCTTTTAAAATAAAAACTAAAAATATTTTTGGTTTAAATAAAAAATACATTTTAACGTTAGTAACATAAAACATTATTTCAACTGTTTGTTTTTTATTTTAACATAATTGGCCAGTAATTATACAAGAGAAAAAAAATAAACGAGATTAAAAAAACCTAAAGCTAAAAGGTCAATTTTCCCACTCAGCTGTTTCAAAGCAATCTGGACATTGTGGTGATAGCATGCTCTAAGCATATAACTGCATTGCATTTTTTGCAAAAATATCGGGTAGGACGATTTTTTTTTCTGTCGCATAAAATACAAATCGACGCGGATGGTCGATTTGGTATTTGGTACTTTTGGTACTGGATTTTCTGAAGTCTCTGTTCCAAGGATCTCGTGGATTCTAAGTTTGGTAACTTTTGATATATTTGGAATCTCTACACGAGCTTTAAGTTTGTCAATAAGCTTGAATGAAAGTTGACATAAAAATACTTTACGCTTTATTTTTGCATCTGGATCATTGGCTTTGTACACAACTAATGAACTTATTCCGGCAACATTTAACATACTATAAAATATGACCATTGGCCATCTTCGAGTAGCGCGGGCACAGTTGAATTGAGTTCGTTGAATGTTGTACAAAATTATTTTTACTAAATAATTTATAGAAAAAATAAGCTTTATCCTACGAGGATGTTATACTCTAAGACTATTTTTGATATACGGTTTTTATACATCTTTAAGATAAGTATTTTTGTATATAAAAATTGTGAATTGAAAAAATATGTAAATTATAAGTATGAAACAAGAAATAAAACCAATAATTTTATAGAATTACCTAAAAGTAATACTACTGCAAATATGAGACTTGTTAATAATTTTGCACCCAAAATAAATAATCTTATTCCCCTTGAAATTAAAAATTGCCAAAAAATTTATGTTTTTAAGAAAAAATGTCGATCATATATTTTTGAAAACATAGAAAGTTTTAAAAAATTCTTTTAGATGTGAGTTTAAGTTTTCAAGTGTTAATTAAGTAGGTATGCAAATTTAAAGCCTGGTGGTTTTAGAAATTATTTTTATATAATTTGGGCATATTATTAGGTATTTAATTTAAATTTCATTAAATTTTTATTGGAAATTGTAATATTTCCTATAATTTTATTTTATTTATTGTTTATTGGATAACAGTACTACAGACACAGGTGTTAAGTCATCTAGGTGAGTCGCTGTTATTTATTAGTTGGAATATTGTAAATTTGTCTGGGTATAAACAATTTTTGTGAAAATCTCTTGTATATGGAACATTTGTTATGTCCTGATTTTAAGAGAGATTTTTAAATATAGGCATACACAAGTATTAAGTTACTGAAGTGCCTATTTTGTTATACATTATTATATTGTTTGTTATAAAAAATGTTTGGAGATAAATAAATAGCTATTGACTTGAAATCTTAGAATATTATCAATTTCCAGTAAGATCACAGCTATTTGAAACATGAAAATGTATGATATTATAGCTGTATAAATGACTAAAAGTATATATTTTCACCTAGGGTTTAATAAAATGTAATGAGATCTGGATCATTGTCAGGATCATAAATTGTCTTTTAGAAATAAAAAGTAATACTATGATTAAAGAATTATGGATGATTTAATTGGTATGGAAGAGTATGCTAAAGTGCTAGAAATGAACCAGAGCTACTAAACGCAAAAGGTAAGCGAACAAATAATAATAATATAAAATATTGTCAACGGTTTCGTTCCAATGCTTTCTCTCTCTGCCTATAAAAGAGCATGATCTATAGAAGACTAAAATTAATATAAGCGTTTACCGAATTACTTAGTAAACCTACTCAACATACCAAAAGAAATTACTTATTAATTAAATATAAAATATTTATATTAGAAAATAACAGTGTTAAGACATGTGACTGGCGCACTTCATGTT
This sequence comes from Anthonomus grandis grandis, assembly GCF_022605725.1. Taxonomy (NCBI): domain Eukaryota; kingdom Metazoa; phylum Arthropoda; class Insecta; order Coleoptera; family Curculionidae; genus Anthonomus; species Anthonomus grandis. The sequence continues at coordinate 16,447,292 of NC_065549.1, forward strand.
TGGCTTAATACTAAGTCGCATCTCCAATAGTTACGTAAATCAAATGAAATAAATAATTTTTAGTTAAAAATAATTTACTGATAAAAAATCATATACTTTACAATTACTACACTTGTCGATCCCAAGAGAAAATATTTGCCACAAAGTTTTCTAATTTAATAGGGAATATAATAAACTAATAGCTGCAATGCATTCATAATCTTACTCTCTTGTAGTATTTAATCAGTTAATCAATGAATTCAGTAAACTAATATATTAATTTATTCAAAGAGGGTATCTGAAATGCGTCCAAATATTTACGCATAGATATCTAAGTCGAGCAAGTTATATCCTAAGGAAATACAAACACTATGCTTATAACGAGATAAACAAGAACTTGTACTCTTGAGACATGGCGAGCAATCTTAGATAGATGAAGATAAGGCAAATATATTTCACGATTGGTTGTTTCTCAAAAAATGTTATTGCGTAAACAGTTATGCAGACTCGCTATTTATACATTTACATATATATCTGAATAAATTGGCAAAAGTGTTTATTTCCTGGGTTTAGTAGGTCAATTATGGTTTATTTTTTCAATTATCAACTTAAGCTTTTCTTTGTTATCGGTAAATAACTTAATCAGTGAAATAGTGTGCTTAAAATATGTACGGCAATTAAATAAAATTTTATTTAAAATTCTGCTTTTGTTATCTTTCTCATCAAGGTTTGACCCATTATTGTGACGCTGAGACTCAAGGATATTTATCCAGGTAATTACAATTTCTCATCATACTGCAATAAAAAAACAATTTTTTTTTACCACGTTCATTAGAGCCATTGTTATTTACTGATATATATCCTTGTATTCTAACTTAAAAAAATCAACTGTAATATAAAGTGTTATATAATAATTTTTTTTTATTTGTTCAAGTCGACGATTTTTGGATCTTTAGTAGATACACCGCATGATTATTAATTTTCAAGTTTGTTAAGAGATTTTGTATGGTAAATAGTTTTTTTGTATTAGTTTTATTACTTTTTTGTCCTTTATGAATTTTGTTAGGTAAGTTTCTTTGTATAAAGTGTTATGAACATATGGTCTTTACATCTATTCTCAGAGATATCGGCCTTCAAAGTTTGGTTTTTTTTATTTTTCGGGTATACCCCCCGTTTGGATTTTTTTCAGAAATTTTTTTTTTTTCGAATTCGAACTAACTATACCAGCGGATTGTTCTGATCAAGTAGATCACGAAAATAAAGGGCTATAACAGGATTCGATGAGAAATAAGGGAAAGAGAGCACTTTAAAAATTCGGAAATTGTCACTTTTTGACCTCGTTTTTGAGGCCAAAAATGGGCATCAAAAAAGCCATATCTCGGCTATCGTAAAAGCTACGATCTTGCGAATGGTCGCGTTGGATTCAGAACGATGAAACTAAGACAAAACCGTTGAAATTTTCCCGATAGCTCCCATAAAAGCCGAGATATCGGCCTTCAAAGTTTGGGTTTTTTCATTTTTCGGGTATACCCCCCGTTTGGATTTTTTCATAATTTTTTTTTTTTTTCGAATTCGAACTTACTATACCAGCGGATTGTTCTTATCAAGTAGATCACGAAAATACCGGGTTATAAAAGGATTCGATCAGAAATAAGGGAATGAAAGCACTTTGAAAATTCGGAAATTGTCACTTTTTAACCTCGTTTTTGAGGACAAAAATGGCGAACTAACTATATCAGCGGATTGTTCTCATCAAGTAGATCACGAAAATAAAGGACTATAACAGGACTCGATGAGAAATAAGAGAATAAGAGCACGTTGAAAATTCGGAAATTGTCACTTTTTGACCTCGTTTTTGAGGCCAAAAATGGGCATCAAAAATGCCATATATCGGCTATCGTAAAAGCTACGATTTTGCGGATGGTCGCGTTGGATTCAGAACGACGAAACTAAGACAAAACCGTTGGAATTTTCCCGATAGCTCCCATAAAAGCCGAGATATCGGCCTTCAAAGTTTGGGTTTTTTCATTTTTCGGGTATACCCCCCGGTTTGGATTTTTTCAGAAAAATTTTTTTTTTTTTCGAATTCGAACTTACTATACCAGCGGATTGTTCTTATCAAGTAGATCACGAAAATACCGGGTTATAAAAGGATTCGATCAGAAATAAGGGAATGAAAGCACTTTGAAAATTCGGAAATTGTCACTTTTTAACCTCGTTTTTGAGGACAAAAATGGCGAACTAACTATATCAGCGGATTGTTCTCATCAAGTAGATCACGAAAATAAAGGACTATAACAGGACTCGATGAGAAATAAGAGAATAAGAGCACTTTGAAAATTCGGAAATTGTCACTTTTTGACCTCGTTTTTGAGGCCAAAAATGGGCATCAAAAATGCCATATATCGGCTATCGTAAAAGCTACGACCTTGCGGATGGTCGCGTTGGATTCAAAACGACGAAACTAAGACAAAACCGTTGGAATTTTCGCGATAGCTCCCATAGAAGCCGAGATATCGGCCTTCAAAATTTGGGTTTTTTCATTTTTCGGGTATACCTCCCCGTTTGGGTTTTTTCATTTTTCGAGTATACCCCCCCGTTTGGATTTTTTCAGAAAAAATTTTTTTTTTCGAATTCGAACTCACTATACCAGCGGACTTTTCTTATCAAGTACATCACGAAAATACCGGGTTATAACAGGATTCGATCAGAAATAAGGGAATGAGAGCACTTTGAAAATTCGGAAATTGTCACTTTTTAACCTCGTTTTTGAGGCCAAAAATGGCGAACTAACTATATCAGCGGATTGTTCTCATCAAGTAGATCACGAAAATAAAGGGCTGTAACAGGACTCGATGAGAAATAAGGGAATGAGAGCACTTTGAAAATTCGGAAATTGTCACTTTTTGACCTCGTTTTTGAGGTCAAAAATGGGCATCAAAAATGCCATATTTCGGCTATCGTAAAAGCTACGATCTTGCGGATGGTCGCGTTGGATTCAGAACGACGAAACTAAGACAAAACCGTTGGAATTTTCCCGATAGCTCCCATAGAAGAGATATCGGCCTTCAAAGTTTGGGTTTTTTCATTATTCGGGTATACCCCCCCGTTTGGATTTTTTCAGAATTTTTTTTTTTTTTTTGAAAGCAGACATCTCAAAATGATTAAATCCAAAGAATCATGAGTGTAAAGACGAATCCTAAGAATGTCATAAGTGGAACACAGAACAAAAGCTTTTGTTTTACGAGAACTAAAAATCAATAGAGCATATTTCATTTACTTTGGCCACATGGGTGGAAAAACAGTTGAGATGGAAAACCTCGTGGCCGAAAGAAAAATTTAGAAAAAAAGACCTAGAACCTAGCACATAGATGACCCTTAAGCCTAGGCCAAGTGGACCTAGGTATGAAAACAATACACCCTTCAGAGGGTAAAAAGACTGAAAGAAAAACTGAGAATCACATAAATTTGCCAAGTCTAATTTTAAACTTACCTTTTCATTAATATGTCCTTAAAACTGTCTTAAAAGCATACATTGTTAATCCAATAAAATTCTTTTCGATGTCTTTCCATTTAGTTCTTAGAATTAATAGCTAAAGTGAACGTGCTTTAAATTTACCCATCTTTAGCAACGCCAGTCAAATAGCACAATGGATCTTAAATTTACCGCGGAAAGTACAAATTTAAGCACGCATTCACAGAACTTTAAACTTATTTATTTCTTATGCTAAAAGAATACGCCATTCACAGATGGTATCCTATACGTGTTGCATACTAATTATCCATTTTTCTAAACCGTATACAAGGTTGGTCATTGACTTCGATGTAAACGCAAACATTCCAAATAGCTTCTCACTGGATATATTTATATATTGGAAAATATGTATAAGGAAAATAGTAAATAATTTGTGTTTTTAGTGATAAAGAAAAGTTACAGTCCCCTGCAGGTCAAAAAAAAACGTAAAAAGCAACATGGTTGATGAAATATGAACGTATTTATCTTGATAATGATCACTTAGCTGCCTCGTCGGACCCAGGATAATTCTATAGATGAAGAATAATATCGTTGACATCATGTGATTTTCCCATGAGGTTCGCTAGGCGGTAGCGTATCTAATAAACAACTCGCTTTATTATGTTTTTTTGTTTGTTTATACAGTCTTATGTTTGTATATAAATATTTATTTACGTTTGCATTTTTAATTCTTTATCTTCCTATGAAGGTAATATATGCTTTTTGGTCCTATAATAATAATAGATATTTCCACTATTACTTATTAAATAAATCTGGATTAACCCCTTAGGTATCCACATAATATGTGGAAACGAAGCTTTTATTCACAATATCTTTTAAGATCTATTTTTCAATTATTCTGTCGTTGTAATTAATTAATGTGGTCTTTTTTTGTTTCAGGTTAGTATAAAAGGAAAAGGGATGCCGATAGTAAGTACTTACAGATAGTGCTATGCTGATCATTTTCCCATATGTAAGTAAAAGTAACCTTGCGATTGCCAAAAGTAATAATTTAAGCAACATTGCTGACAATTTGGTTTCTTTTTTTTTAATAAAAATTTTATTCTAATTCCTGGAACATTTTTTAGAATCCAGTGACTTTCCAAAGGGTGTTCCATAAATAATAGTACGTAATTTAATAGCAGATTCCTTTTTAAAAAAATGAGGTTAAGTTAATTTTTTTTAGTCCAAAAGTCTAAGACAAGAATTTGAAATATGGCTTTTTTGATATATAGAATATCTTAAAATTAACCTTTTTTTAAATTATGTCATAGAGAGCGCTACTGACAACATTTTGATTTTTTTTTTAATTTCGTAACTTTTTAGGCTTATAATTTAATTTCTTATTTAATATATGCATTGCTAAAGAGTTTTGCTTAATAAAGGTATATATCCAAAATCCCGCTACGACTAACCCTTTTCGAGATATGCACAACTAAAGTTTTCAATGCATTCAAGATAAAATTTTATTATACTTCAAATTAAAATAATTGTTAAATTGTTAGGTACAGCCTACTGTATAAACAAGTTGAATTATTGTAAATATCATTGTTACTATCAGGGTTTATGTTTTTGTAAGTTACTTACTACTACTATGAATAGTTAAAAAATTCAAACTCACACATTTAGTAAAATTATCTATAGTCACCTTCGCTCTTATCGTGCGGGTTCAACGGTCACTACGTAATACAAATCAAATTGAAAAATCAGTGGCTGCCAAAATGTTATTTCCTTGAGAGTTTGACAATACATTGAACGCCGTCATGTGACATATTAAAGCCGCGTATACACCTTAGATCATAATTATTAACTGACGTGATGCCTTTAACGCCGTAAAAATGTCTGCGGAATACTACGTATCCGAGATTCGACATGTAAAACATACGTTGGTTATTTCCTTTCATGACGTGAAAAAGCCCATAAGTATAAAGCCCGTTGGGTATACGCCTCATCGGTATATGCCTAGAATCCCCGATATTCTGCTAAGTTACCAGACATAATATTTACTTTTCTTTTTTGAAAAATTGTCCGAAATAGACGGAATTCTCAATAATAATTTTTCTTTACGCAATAATATCTAAATCTAAGCATTTTATATTTTTTTATGAGAGCAAAAATGCCTCCCTAGCCTTTCATTAAAATTGTACATATTTCATTTAAAAATGGTTGTTACCTAAATTTTTGAGAAATTAGTATACGATTTAGTATGTTCTTATGTATGTGCATAACATACTAATTTGTCGATTTCAGGGCACAGCGTCTAATTTTTAACGACTATTTGATCTTGTCTTCTTCTTTGTTTATGTGTGATTGTGTTTTTTTGTAATAATTATTAGGAAACTATACATTTTGGTATAATGACAAGCAATTAACTTGTATTGTGTGTGATACAGTGCAGTCAGAGACCAGAAAACTACTTTCTTTGTTTAAAGGCAAGTTCATGTTACAATCTCACTTTTAAAATGACATTTTAATTTTATGATTTATTATTTGTCGTTCGACCCAATCTATACGTTTATGCACAGAAAATTAAAAAAGTTGTGTCATCTTTTCTTTTATATCAGTTAAAAGTCAAAAAAAGATAAAAAATAACTAAAAAAAAACTGGTGAATGCGGCGGGCATTTATATCTCCCAGGGCATTCACCAATTTATTTACTAAGCTTTTTTTAAGAAGATAAATATGAGGGGAGCTACGACAGTTCTTTAAAATGTCGTTTTCTTATGAATATTTATTTATTTACACATTACAAGGCAAAAAAAGATTGAAACTAACTATTAAAAAAATGGAAATTTTCATGTTTGATGAGTTTAAAACGAATCCAAGAAATGTTATTTTATGTGATGGATGCAAAATACTTTTTTCTGTATTAATTAGAAAACCTAGCTTTTTAAACAAGTCAACTGTTTCGTTTATGTTTTGGACACACTCATGAGCTTTTTTGCTTATCAGTAAAGTATCATCTAATTAAACGACTGACAAAAAATTTCTGCTTCGTAATAGAGAGAAAACTGGTTTTAGCATTTTTGTAAAGACGTATGGGGCCGTGCATAGCCCAAAGGGAAGACACTGAAATTCATAAATATTATTTTTAAAATTAAATCTAAGGAATTTTTTGACTTTTTTAGCAATAGGGATCATAAGGTCGACTGATGCAAAATGTACATTTTTAGAAATGAGGTTTTTTGCTCTGAGAAAATAGGTAGACAAGAACTGGTTTTTACATTTTGGCACAATTTTAACTGCTCCTATATTTAATAGATGGCTTATGCTGTCATGTCTTAACAAGGTTTGTGAGATTGGAATTTTGTTCTTCAGTCAGAGAGTCTTTCCCCTAGATAATATTTGAGAGAGAATAGCCAAGTGCTGCAAGACCTTTCCCTAACATCTCTTGCAGATCTGTAAGGAATGATTCATTCTTCTGTTCTGGGGCTGAAAGCATTGCTTGTACCTCAGGATTGAGTTCAGGTCCTTTCAGGTACTTGCAGTTGGCTGGAGTACCCCATTTTGCCATTAATTGTGTTTTTGTTTTTTTATCTAGGCCTTCTGCTAAATAAGTTTGCCATCTTATTGCAATTTCCTCTAAAATTTCAGTGAAAAATGTCTTATCTCCAGTGGGGCTTTCGCCCAAAATATGGCTAAGATCCTCTGGATGATTTTCTTGTTGCATTTGTGTTGAGTCTGAGTGTGAATCAGAGTCTGAACTCCCACTAGACGAGGATGTGGAGTAGTCAGAGTCAGAAGAGCCTGCAAAAAACAGACATATGTAGTTAATTGAGGATTATCTGTTTTTTAGAATTTTTATGAGACATATGGCGGGCATAAGTCAGAAACTATGCTGGGTTTAGCCTCTGTGATTCAAAACAATAATAAAATTTGTTTACATCAACTTAAAACTTAAGAAGCAATTGTCTACAGAATAGACAACCCATGCCAGAAATATCAGCAAAAAGCATAATATTTGTCTCATCCTCCTTTAATACCACTCAGAATAACCAACATATTTGTCCCATTTTACCTTAAGTTGCTTGCTAAAATCATTTAAAATATTCACTTATATTCACTTACTTGTTTCTAATTCTCACATGTGCTTTTGAAGCTTCCTCATTTTCTTTTTTAAGTGTTTCACCTTCTCTGCTTTCCTTTTCCTATCTTTTCCAGTCATTTTTGTTTTTTGCAAAGCGGAAAGACTAATAAACACCTTCTATTACGATTTAAACCAAGAAATTTTCTTCCGAATTCCGACTAACCGGACTACTTAATTTCTACCTGCTCGTATACGAGCAAAAAGTATAATGACAAAGTATATAGATTTCAACAAGGTAATAATGATAATATATTAATATGATAATTTTGTTAGACTGTGATAATGATGTCTATGGGAGCGGGCCGGTCGGAGAGGTATGTAGTGAGTCAGCGGGTTTTTTTCTCTCTAAACTTTGCGAGTAAACAGCGATAAAAGTAAACTACAGGGTGTTCTATTCGGATGTGACCAATCGAAGTATAATTCTTAATAATCCATCTTATACATGACTTTATAGGTCAAATTGTGTTTACATAAGAGCCAATACTTTTTCTTAAATTATTTTCAAAACTCCGTCTGTGTGACACAGCCCTAAAAAACTACCTCCAATTTTTGTTTTCTTTAAATAGCATTTTCAATTCTGAATAAAAATAGAAATAGGCTACCATTTAAAAAAAGCTAATTCTTGATTATTTAAAAGAAAATTTTTTATAAATCAGAATAACATTTTAGAAATTGGATTTAAAAAAAAATTCTTAGAAACTTTTTAAATACTCGTAATGAAATTACTGTCTATATAAGTTAAATAGAAAATGTTCAAAAACAAAAGATCTACAGTCAATTAATTATCCTCGCGATAATTAGATTTACTCTCATTGTCTTTCATCCCTCCGTTGTAACACGGATGGTCCAATTTTCGTGATTCACCCCCTTTATGCCCTCCTGGTATCATTACCCTAATACAAGATAAATCTGCCTTCAGCTCTGATTCAAGCTAAAACAAATCTGATGAGTCGCCATTAAACAGAAACAAGCTGTATCGTTGGGTTTTAGCTAAATAACCCTTCCTCTCTCTCTCACTCTTTCTTTCTCTCTGTGCTCGGATTATTATCGTTGTTTTAAAAGGTTTAGGTTTAATTGCGTAGAGAAACTCGCGCTGGATCAATGAAAAAGAATGTGGATTTTTATAAAGTTTTTAATTTTTTTTTGACGGCTTTATTGTTTAGCTATAAGGATTTAGTTATTGTAATGCTTAAAGTTTATTATTTAATTTCTTGTTGTATGATACATACTCCTAAGGTAAACAAAGGCTTAGCTATTTTAGTCATTTTAATTAATTAATTAAACAAAATGGTTCAACTGAGACTAAAATTAGAATATATAAAGAACATATTATGTAAACATGTCATTTATATATAATTTTTTTTAAATGCCGCCCCACTGTAGCACTTTATCTTATTAATTCGTTTTTCTTATATTTATTTTAGTAACGATAATTTTGGAAAAGTTTTTGCAAAATAATTTATCTTTCATATTATGGTGTACTAGATCCAGTTAAGTTATGCATAGGCAAAATTTAATTGGATGTGCCATTATTAATAAAAATGTAATACTTCGTGCCTCATAAGCAGTAATTGTTAAGTAGGCCTCAATATTAAAAATTACTTTTATAAAATTTAAGACAGTGTGTTTTCAGAATATTAAACAAAACTGAATTTAGTTTGTGATTATTTTACCGTTACAAATATTAATATACAACGTAAGCACTAACTCTAATTTTGCGAAATGAAAAATTTAAATAAAGTAAAATATTATTAAAAATAAATGAAAATAAACACGATTTCAAAATATTAATAAAGCGTAACAAACATAATATTAATAAATATAATAGTTCTATATAATTTAAGAAAAAAGTAAATACGCAATTGTTATTGTTAATGTCCAAAGTGGCCACCTTAGAAGCCAGGTCTAAGTCCAATAAATAATCTTTGATAGTATCAAAGATGATGACTTGTCAAAAACAGAACTTTAAACTGACGCTCTAAGAGTTATCTGGAATTCTTGGAATAATATAGCTGTCGAAGTACGAAGGCTATTAACAATAAGTAAATTAATAAGCCTACAATTATTATTATTAAAACTAAATAAATTAGCAAAGCTAACGCATCTTTTTATTATTATTAAAATAGTGAAAGCAGAAAACCGATTAAATGTCGCACATATGAGTTCAAAAAAATATCTTTTTCCTACATGTCATATTACTCTAATCGAACGCAATGTTTTTGTAAAGCCAGAAAAATTATCAATCGAGTTATAAACACTTATGTCTAAGCAAATTTAGATTTGTTTAATAATATGCCTTAGAAACATAATCAAAATAAAGTTTACTCATAATACCTTCATGTAGATATCTACATTTTTTGTATGCAAATTATGCAAAAATATTTTTCTACATGCAAGTTTTTCTTTTTAATTCATCGCTATGGATATCTAAAAGTAAATACAGAGTGTTTCAGAACAATGGGATCAAACTTCTGAGGGTTGTTCAGTGCAACAGAAGAATCCATTTGAGTATAGGAACCCATGTCCGGAAATGCGTCACTACGCCACTACGAACCTAAGACGCGTTAAAATTTATAAAAAACATTAATTACCAAAATAGGATTAGGTGAATTTATTTTTACCTTTTGTACATGATACCATAACAACAATTGTTTAAAATCGACGCTTATTAATGTCAATTCTCAATGTCATTTTTAAAAATTTTATAGCTTACAATTTTGAAACATTTATTGCTAATGGAAAACTTTACCAATCATGAATTGGCGGATATGCATTTGGTTATCCCGAACGACAGCATCCTGGATACAAAAAGTTTATTGCGGTTCATCGGCGGCTCGCTGAGACAGGCATGTTTAAGACCAAGATGCATGATAAGGTGTTGCTCGAACCGTAAGAACGGTCGAATTTGAAGAAGAGGTGCTTCAGCGAGTTGCCGATGAACCATCAAATAGCATACGTGACGTCGCTAAGAATATGAATACGAGTAACGCTTCTGTCTGGCGGGTACTACACGAGCAACAACTCCATCCTTACCACTTCCAGAAAGTTCAAGGTATGACTGCAGCCGATTAATCATCCTAGAGTTCAATTTTGTCGATGGCTTCTGGATCACATCATTGCACAACCAAATTTTTACTATATGTTTTGTGGACCGATGAAGCCTCTTTCATAAGAGACGGTATTTTTAATAGTAGGAATAGCCATGTTTGGGACGAAGAAAATCTTATATATATTATAAACAGGCCCGTGGTTATGTCTATCATTAATTATTGTATAATTGTGTATTACCCATGTCTAAATAGAATAACGCAAAATCGCTTGCAGCGTTATCAACACACATGTTGTCGTTTTATTAATAATCTTAGGAAATACGACCATGTATCACAAGCTATACTACAACTTAAATGGCTAAAAATTGTGAATATATGTAAGTTGTATTTATTAGTATTTTTATATCACCTATTTTATACACGTACACCTGTGTCTTTGTGTGAAAAAATGATTTACAGAACTGAGGTTCATAGTCGTACTATAAGGTATAATATACTTTCAATGCCACGTCATACTACATCAATGTTTGAACGTTCTTTCACCTATCAAGCTGTCATTTTATTTAATCGTTTCAGGCCAAATTTTCATTTTACCATTTATTTTTATCGAAGATTCTATAAAGATCTATTCTTGGAACAGCAATGATTGGTTGTTCTCGGTTAATTTATTTAATTGTTACTTAGCTGATGGAATATATGTTTTACTTTAAAGTAGTATTAATTTTAGTTTATTTATTTATTTATTTTCAAACTGGATAGGTTAAGAGATAAAGAGTAGTAAATTATTATTATTATTATTATTATTATTATTATGCAATTTTTCCAAGAAAACATGAGAATCGTTGGTCTGTCAACGTATGGGCAGGCATTGTTGATGATTATTTAATTGGGCCATACCTTCTACTGGAACGGTTAACAGGACCTATTTATCTGCGTTTCTTGGAGGAAGATCTCCCAGAACTCCTTGAAAATGTTCCACTAAACATTAGACAGCAAATGTGGTTTCAGCATGATGAAGCGCCGGCTCACTTTGCTGTACAGAGTATTTGGCTCAGCGGTTTGGGCACCGTTGGATTGCCAGAGGTGGAGCAGTTTCTTGGCCTCCTAGGTCACCCGATTTACCGTCACTCGATTTTTTCTTGTGGGGACATGTAAATTCTTTAGTCTACAAAACTCCAGTAGAATCAGAGCAGGACTTAAATGGACGAATAACAGCAGCATTTAAAATAATTCAAAACGAGGATCAAATGTTTAGTGTAGTCCGCGAAAATCACGTGCGGCGTTTAAATCGGTGTATTGAGGTTGGAAGAAGACATTTTGAACAATTGTTCTGATGGTATCATATACAAAAGGTAAAAATAAATGCATCAGATCCTATTTAGGTAATTAATATTTTTTCTAAATTTAAACGCGTCTTAGGGCCATAGTGGCGTAGTGACACATTTCCGGACATGGGTTCCTAAACTCAAATGGAGTCTACTGTTGCACTGAACAACCCCTAGAAGTTTGATTCCATAGTTCTAAAACACGCTGTATAAAATAAGCAAGATAGCTGTGTTGCTCTTGGAAATTAGGAAATGAAAGACAATTTCTTATATTCTATTTAGAGCAATTAATATGTTGTTCAATGCAGGTAAGGTGCTTTTGGCCCTAAGGCCTTCTTCAGTGCCACATGAAAGTGAATTGGAAATATAAATGTTTTTGAAAATTTTAATAAGAAAGTTAAGAACTAACGTGCACTCAATTATAAATTCTTTTAGAACTAGGAATGTATGAGAAAAAAATAAAAGAAAACAACAAAAGGAAAAAAGTGTTTTTTAAGGTTCTATTATTGACTAATCTAATTCTGTGACTCATTTTTTTAAATTAATTAATATAATTTATTTTAGTTAACGATACTTAAATAGGAAAATGTATTTTACAAAGTTAGTTTTTCCGCTAAAAATTATTAAAGTATTACTTATTTAAAAAGACCAAACCTAACTTAAAACAAAGTGATAATTATGTTATGGCTCGAGGTATTGAGCCATCCATTTAAGTTATGCATAAATGAATATTATAGGAGGAACATTAGGAGAATTTGTTAATTTTGGATACTTATAATTTTTTTATATTCGAAATTTTGTTTCTGTTGTTAACCTAAAAAAGTATCAGCCTCAAGAAAAGTTATAACAAAAAAATATATCTACAGGACAAACACTAATAAGAAATATGTTTTATATTATTTTAATTATAATGAAGTTCACTTACTTTCTTATAACTAAAAACGCACTTTTTTTCAATTTAATATTTCTTTTTTTGACCGCTTCGACTAAAATGTAGAAGCATTTAATAACACCGTTATAAGTAGACCTTACTGTTATACGGCTCTAATAACTATATTAAACAGTATTTAAATGATATTGGAAAACGTGTAACCATTTACAATAGAGACGTATTAAAAAATGTAAATTATTTTATAATATACAAAGTTTTACAAAATACAACCTTACCAATATAAGGCTTTTTGAATCTTCATTTAATAAAAGCAATTAACAACGGAATTTTAAATGACTTTTTTAATTAAATTTTTTATAATGTTAATTCATTTACATTTTGACCTTTATGATGTTATTCCCAGGAACGTACATCTTAAACTAATATAATTACAAAACACATTAATAAATTAGAATTACTGACATAAATAATTGTTTACTTTTGTCAACAAATTTATTACTTTTTGAGAAGTAATTAATCAGTATATTTTTTAGATGTTTTAAAAGAACTAACTTTTATAATATGAATATTATATCGATATAATTTTTAATCATCTTTTTTGACAACCACGTAGTATTTATAATATATTGTATAATAGTATGCATTTTATGCATTTCAGAGTTTTTTTAGAATTAGTTAATTTTCCATTGAACAAACACTTATTAATTAATCCTTACTTACACTAAGGGTTATTATTTCTGTTTCCTCCTTACAAAAGATCTGATGATGCCTACTACAGTAGGTGAAACACATGTCATCTTTTGACTTTGTATTCAATTTACATATCTGAGACCTGTGACTTAGAGTTTAATTTATTACTGTTTAATTTGAGCCAATCTCTTTGAGAAAGAAAATAGACTATTTCTTCGACTTTATTTATATGATTCTATATATTTCTTTATCCTATCAATAAATGAAACTATATTTATAGACGTCTTAATCTTAAATAGAATACATATATGTAGGTAGTGACTACTGACTGTCAAGGGCTATAATATCAATGAATGTAAAATTTGAACGACGCAAATTTATTAAAAAAAATTATTTTCAACAAAAAATGGAATCAGAACAGAAATAGAGATATAGCAATAAATAAGTACTAGAGTACAAAATTACACCACAGAAACAGAATAACTAAAAAACTTGACGAAACTTGTATAGGATAAATATAGGTACCGTAACAAAACTATAAAAAAAATCAGAAAAGACAACAGAAACTACAATACAATAATAATAAATAACATAATTGAAAATAATAAAAATATTAAAGTACTAAAATAAAGAATCAAAGGGACAACAACGTATGCCTCGAATAAAAGGTAAAGATCGAAAACTAATCACAAACATCAAAATATCTCAAAAGATATCAAAGATTTTTATACGGAGCTATACGAGTCAAATATGCCAAACCTAAAACGAAATATACCCCTTTGAGGCCGGATTTATTTTTTTTTTAACTTTTGGTGAAAATTTTTGTTTTGCTCAATTATTTAAAGATTGTTTAATATGTTTTTAATATTAAATCTTTTTTTTTTGAATATGAGTTACAATAAGGTGTGCTCACTGTAAGGACACTAGGCAGATAAACAAAAAAAAAATTGGCAAAAACTAATTTTTTATTGCTAGAAAAATACATTGATTATAAAAAATTTATTTGGTATGATATTGACGAAAATAGTTTTTCTTATCTGAAAGGCACAGGGCAACATCACACCTAAAAAAATAACAATAATTAACTATGTTTATTTATTTATTAATGTAATATGAACAGCTACCTTGTACAATGCCATCTTGATTTGTGAGGTTCCGCCTTGGTACTACAAAAAGCACATCTTCCAGGCTTGCCATATAGAGGCATGTAGGAACGAGAGTCGTACCGAATTTCGTATGGTACAGTACGTGTGAAATGATTCACCGTTGCTGATGGCCGACCCCTTTTCGGTAAACCTTGTTCAGCTCCCACAAGTCCTAGGCCGACTGAAAATCTAGAAAGTTTTAGCGAAAGTTGCGAATTGGAATCCGTTCTTTTTTGATACAATATGAATGCATTTACTAAGGATAAATCTATGAAATAGAAAAAAAATCGACTTTCGGTCAACCTCATAAAGAGTTTTTAGCATGTCCGTCTTATCCACGTATCCCGTATGCGTATTATATTTCTTTACTAGTTCAGGACAAGTAACATCTTCGGCAGATCCATCTTTTTTTTTGCGGGAAACCCATTGATTTTTGCATGGATCCAAATAATTAATTAAAAAATGGACTGGTCTATTATCCATCCATTTCAAAAATGTCAACCCATCAGTGCTAACTCTCCAATCGAATTCACCCCTTGTTAACTGCTTGTCATCTAGTAGATCAGTTGGTAGATTCTTTCGATCTTTTCTGACGGTACTGCAAGCGTAAATCAACTCAGTTTGCAGTTGTTTTTGCAGCTCGACCGAATTAAAATAATTGTCAAAATATATTTCGTACCATTTTCCAACTAAGTCTCTCGTAAGGTCTCTAACAACTTTACCACAAAGAGACTTTTCGGTCATTTGACCTATTTTCCCAGTGTAAATCTGAAATTGACTGACGTATCCTGAATTTTCGGAACGAATCCACACTTAATAGCCACATTTTACTAGTTTCTTTGGCATATACTGTTTTAGGGAGCTTCGTCCTTTGAATCGGATCATCGACTCATCAATAGCTTGATGTTGACTTGGTTTCAAAGTATTTTTATATGTATCAGATAATACATCTAACAAAGGCCTTAATTTGTAAAGCTTATCAAAGTTTTGGTGATCACGGCCAGACTGTACAGAGTTGTCGTTTAGGTGCAGGTTGGCTAACATCAATGAAAACCTGTCTCTTGACATTATTAAACTTATGAATGGATCTCTCATTTCCAATCGTGAGGACCAGTAATCCTTGTAGCTGGGTAGCTTTTTTATGCCCATTACCAAATTTATTGCAATAAAACCCTTTATTTCCTTTACATTAGTAGGAGTAAATGCATGACTATTACCTCCGTTTCTTTGCAAGGCATATAAGTTAATTTAAAAATCTATGTGGTCTAACAGATGCTCAGGGAATATATGCAAAAACATGCCGGTAGGGGTTTCTATATCGGTGGGAATGTTTGGTCCTATTTCTTCTCCAAATTCTTTAAAATTTCGAACACAGTGTGAGATGGAGTTAGTCCATATAGTTTTTTTGCGAATTTCCTGGGCTCGTATTAGTGACAAAGGTAGCTCACTGCTCCATTCGGCTAAGTCAGCATCAGCGTATTGGGACAAAGTATCATTCCCAAATATAATAGGCATATTTTCTATATCAAACAAATCAATTGCTGGCGATGCCGTTGCCGTTGGGCCTACTATTTCTGCATCCCCTTCAATATCATCTTCACTAACATCTCCTAACTCGCTAATGTTGTCACAAGGAATTTCTTCCAAATATTCATACAGGTCATTGGACTTGAGATTTATCCTTTAAAAAACCGTTAAAAAAATACTCATGAAATTTTGAGAAAATTATTTGCCTAAGAGACTGGTGTCACCCCTCTGAGCACACCATATATTTTCTATAAAACTAATACCTTTTTCTCAAAATTGCATTCTAGCGATAACATAAATATCATCCTAGATATTTTATTTCTAATATAAAAGCAAATCTTACCACCCATGGTCTCAAAAACTGCTCTAACAACCAAAAAACAGGGAAACTTGTTACCACAACAATACCACGTGCGAACATTAATATGCAAACTGTCCAAATAATACTCGACTCTTATTGGCGCTTAAATTTAGAGGAGCGACACGCTTCCGCATACTTCATCAATGATATCTTCGCTGTAAGCACACCAGGACCGTCAGTAAAAATTAATTTGTAAGTGTCCTCACCGCAGGCACACTAGCACACAAAGGGATACCCGAAATAGCAATACAAAAAGAAACTCTTAAGAAATACCCGAAGTCATTATTCATGAAATATACATGGCTTTACGATATATAAAAATGTTCGTTGCCCAGGAGAAGACCGAATAATAGCAGAAATGTTAAAAATTAGTGGAGATCTATTACTTAAAGTCATTCAAATAATATTTAATCAATGTATCCTTAAAGGAAAAATACCAACAAATTTAAAAAATGCTAGAGAACTACAGACCAATAAGTCTATTATCCCATTTATATAAGCTGGTCACAAATAGACTCATTCATAAATTACATTTTTACCAACCGGTCGGCTTTAGTACGATCAACCACTTACAAACCTAATAAACATTGATCGAAAAATGCAAGGAATACAAAACACAATTATATCTGGGGTTCGTAGGCTTCATAAAAGCTTGCGACTCGTAGAATTTTTGACAATATTTGAGGAACTAAACAATGCAAAAGTAGACAAATTTCTTTTTGCCTTCTGGTACACCACTCTGTTAAAATAGACAAAACAATATCGACAAGAAAAATACCGTTAGAAAAGAAGTAAGATGAGGTGACATCATCTCTCTTAAACTTTTCAAATTCGTCCTAGAAAACGTATTTAAATCATTGAACTGGGAATAAAAGGCAATACATGTAGACGCCATATCTCTTAACCGCTTGGGCTTTGCAGATGACAGTCATAATTAGTGGAAGCCAAATTGAACTCGAATAAATGCTGATTAATCTTGCCCGAGCTTCAAAGACCATAGGACTACTGATGAACTACGAAAAAACAAAAAATATGTCAGGCAGCTAAATATAATTTTAAATAAACGTACAAAAATACATTTACCTAGGCAAACTAGGAAAATCCAACCTGCGGAGATAACAACGTGGGTTAAGTTAAGATGAAGTTATAGAATGCTAAATCAAGAAACACCGATTGAAACACGATTAAGTTTAAAGAGAAGAGTATGGGAAGCTTGTATTCTTCCGATATGTATGAAACGATGGCACTATTTAAAAAAAAAGCAACCAAGCTCAAAACAACACTCAAAGTCTTAGGGATTGAATAAGAAATACACTATACGTCGCACAAAAGTCATATAAATCATAAACAGAATTGCAAAACAAATATGGAGAGGAACCGGACACATTGAAAACCTCCGGAACAGTGGGTAAGCAGACACATATGATCGCAACATAGAACAACAAAAAAAGTATAATAAGCCGTCCACAGAAAAGATGGTTGAATGACATAAGTGAAACAGCCGGTAGAAATGAGCTACAGGTTGCACAGGAGAAAAAAAATTGGCATAACCTAGAGGAAGCCTATATCCAGCAGAGGACAAGAGAAGGCTTAAAGAAAAAAAGATATACATTTTAGAAATTGCATATGTTTTGACTTTATCTAGGGCATGATCTCAACTACTCTCCTAATATTATTAAATATCAGTAATAGACAAATGTCTAAATTATTATATAACTAATATTAAATTGAAGTTGTTTCCCTAGAATTTAATAAATTTTAACCAAGAATTTTCATAAGGAAACATTCTAAATAACAATATCCATTTAAGTTATGCATATGCAAAACCTAACTAGATATTATTATGCAATAACTTTTATTTTATTTACGTTTTGATCATTATGAGGTTATAGGTATAATTAATATTGCTTAATTAAAGAACTATTTTATGATTTGAGCGTCAAACTAACGGATCCAACCATAGGACTATCAGGTTGTCATAACTACAAGCAAAATAATTGAATAAAAATGAAGAACGGAGGTAAATAATTATTTATTTGTTAGACAAATTCATTATTTCTTAATTTTCTTGTAAATTGTAATTATTAAGTATAATTATTTCATGCACAATAAACTTGAGATTTATTAAAAACAGATGTTTTAGTTACATGACTTTTTACATCAACAACATTAATATTTTTTTTACGTAGAATCAGCAAACCTATTAATATGCAAGAGCTTCTAATTAAAGTAAGAAAGCTTACATGTTTTTTTGTCACCAAATTTAAATGATTATCTCACAGAGATCGAGGAGTTGATCAAATTGAAATTTAATTTTCTAAGATTTAAATCCAATAACTTGTAACTTATAAGAAAACCCTAATAAAAACTTAGGTCACGAAAAGTCATTTAATACTTTATATTACGATGAACTTATTCAGTTCGCCAAGGACTCTGCTGTATGTTTGTCATAATTCTAAAATAATTGCTAATATTTCTCAAATTTTTTTACTACAACTGGGAAATGTAAGTAGCTAAAATAAAAGAATATGTAATACTATAAATAAACCTTGTACAACAAATATATCTTACACATGACTTAAGACCCTAATAAAATACGAGTATATAAAGTCGATTCTTTCATTTTCACTCAGATAAAGTGAGGGGGAGTGAAATTGAATTTAATAAAACACGGGCTTCCGAGTGCGCTTATGAATAAGTATTCTGTCGATTCGAGTACTTTATTTTATGTATTTTCGAGAAATAAACGGATTTTCTTGAATTTTACGAATCTCTTTCAGAACGAACTCGTAAAGCGTGTGCTCCTATTGTCAATGCCATATCGATGAAAAAAATCATCCGAGTTAAAAGCTTAATAATTTAAGTTTTTTTATTTTTACAGCTCTTTGTATTATGAGATATAAATTTTCATAATGTTTTGCTACATTATCATCAATGTTACGTCCTTGTGGATATATTACGTTAATATTTAAATTAACTGCTCAAGTTTTGAGACTTCTAGGATCATTAGGGCACTAAAGGAGGCGCAAGTAGGTCAACTAACATACAACTTACTTATTGTTCAAACGTTAGTTTCCCTACTACCTAAAATTATCACTTTACCATAAAATTTTCCGCCTTCATTAAAATTCTCTAAGTACAGATAAGACATGGATTACAAAGGTTAACATTACAAATCCACCCTTTCAGAGGCAAATATTTTATTAGAGGTATAATATATACCTTAAAGCTGAATTTTAAGTACGAACCTTAAGGGTTTCAAAATTTGAGTAAATATTATGAGAAAATATACTTCGAAGGGGTGAAGAAACTTGTTCATAAAAAATATCAATTTTCGAGGGTTCTTCTTAACGCCCCCTCCCAACTAAACTCCGAATAATTACCAGAAAATTAATTAAACGAAAAGTTCAAATCCTCGCCTAATTATACAAAATAAATATTTACGCGGCGCGGAAGAAACTTTCTGAACTTTTATCGGCGCGATTTTCATTAAAAAGCCGGCAAAATAAATGAATCCAATGGAAAATCCGCCGCTAACGAGAGCCTCGCAAACTTTTTGGTCCAAATTATGATGTGAAACAATTAAAATTATTTTCGTACAGCCGTTGTTGAGTTCCCCTATCAAGTCTTTTCGTTTTTCTTTTCTTATTTCCTTTTGAAAAAAACACTTTTTTTATCGATATAAGATTTAAAAAAAAATACGCTACCGGCAAATTTAAAATCATTACTTGGAAATTTATTTTATTATTCAGTATACGAAATATGATGAAAATTGATTAGGTAGTATAAAATTTATAAAGAATGTTCTTTTTATACACTCTATTATGGATACGAAAGAAGTTCTTACAATATTGAACCTCAAGAAATTCCAGCAACAGTTTATAGTCCTCAATACCTTTTTTAAACTTCCTCCAAGAATATACCTGGAAATTACTTCAGAATACTTCAGACCACATAGTGAAAAACCATTATGGTTAGCAAAAGGTTCCAAACCTCTATAACATTAGTCAAGATATATCCAGGAGCCGACATCAAGTCAGATAACAGCTTACTGATTGGTACACCGAAACTCAAATTAAACAAAATTCAGTCCTCAAGAAGCATAAAAAAGTGACATAAGACAACTAAAAAACGAACGCATTAAACAAAACCACAACGGTACATGGAAAAACATCTAAATACTTAAAAAGGAACTAGATATACAGAAGAAGAAGTCGAAAAACTACACAAAATAACGCAGCACATACACGAGCTAAAGCATCTAAACCCAACAAGAGTAAAGAGAAGTAATGGATTATTGGAGAGATATTAGACATGATAGAAGGAAGACTTAAGGTTAAAAATAGGAATATAACAACTAACAAAAAAATAGACAAAAAAGTTAAAAATGCTGCTAAAAATGCAAAAAATGAAAAGTTGAAGAACAAATGCACAGAAATACAAATATTGCAACAAAAGCATGACTCGTTAAACCACTACAAAAAGATCAAAGAGGCGGCAGGCCCATATAAGCCTAAGTTAAACGCCTGATTGATATTCGAGGAAACCTTACGATAAAAGTAGAACAAAGAAAGGAACTTGACCAGTGACTTGAAGTTTATTACTATTTAAAGAAAGAACGCTTAGATGAAATATGTAGAGGAAACATTTAGGGATAAACGATACAATGACACAATGAATGTACAACTGGAAATGTAATTACAACCGACAAGGTAGGAACTGCTATAAAGGAGACAAAGATGGCAAAATAATAGAACCTAATAACTTTTACTCAGAATTTTTTAAATTAATGGATGACAATGGCATAACTTAATTGTACCTAAAATACTGGAAAAATCCCCCAGAGCTGGTTAATCTCGAGATCAAATGCAAAAAGTTTGATGGATACAGAATTATGAGCTTTATGAGGCACCTACTTAAGTCGTTTTTTATAATTATCCATAAGAGAGTAGATAAAAATGGCGAAGAACCAATAATACATACACAACTTAGGTTTTATGATGCTCTGGTTACACGAGAGGTACTTTTTGCTATAGAAGACCTGTATAGCAAAAAGTGGTTCCAGAGGTTCAGAGATATCAGATGTGATATATATGTAGGCTTTGTGGACTACCAGAAGGCGTTCCATAGAGTTAGGCATGCTGAACTTATATCACTGCTTAAAGAGTTTGGTCTTGATAATAAGAATCTAAGAATCATTAAAAATATTTACTATAACCGAAATGCTAGAATAAGAATAATATAATATATAATTTCAATAGAGCGCCGAGTGAAGCAAGGATGTGTACTATCCCTCATGTTGTTTAATGTTTACTCCTAACATATCTTCAAACAAGCATTGGAGTAATACTTACAAACAAGCCTTGGAGATTGACGGCTAACGTTTGAATAACATTAGATGCGTAGATGACGTGATGCAATGATATTTGCAGATAGTCTAGACTACTTACAAACACTGATGACACATAAGACTGAAATTAGCCAACAGTGCGGATTAAACCTAAACAAAAAAGAAGGCAAAATATATGGTCACTAGAAAACGACTAATCTGAAATATACAGCTATCAACCAACAGCCAATTAAAAAAGTTGAAAACTACACAAATCATGACACGAAAGTAAACAGTCAATGGGATTACTGCTTGGAAATAAGACAACATATTGCAAAAGCAACACATCATTTATAAAAATGAGCATCGTCTTGAAAGGCCGTGACCTGCCACTGAAATCCAAGATCCTCGTACTATATTAAGCTTATTCAGTTTGCTACGTATAGCAACGTATAGCGTGTACCTTCGTGGAGCTTCATAGAACGAAGGCATGGAAGCTCTCGGAAGAAACGCTACGAAAAACTGAAAGCATTTGAGATGTGTTTTATAACTGATGCTCTTGCTTTTGCGATATGTTGTCCATGTACCTATTTCCAAGCAGTGATCCCAGTTACTGTTTACATTCGTGCCAAGATATGTGTAGTTTTCAACTTTTTTAATTGGCTGTTGACAGCTGTATATTTCAAATTGGTCGTTTTCTAGTGACCATATATTTTGTCTTCTTTATGTTTAGATTTAATCCATACTGTTGGCTAATTTCAGTTTTATGTGTCATCAGTATTTGTAAGCCGTCTAGACTATCTGCAGATATTACTGCTCTATTTAAATTACTCCAACTGGTTTTCTATTCTTATGTTAGCATTTCGGTTATAGTAAATATTTCTGATGATTCTTAGATATTTATCATCTAGGCCAAACTCTTTAAGCAGTGAAATAAGTTCGTCATGCCTAACTCTCTCGACCGCTTTCTGGTGGTCCACAAGCCTACATGTATATGTAGTCTGAACCTCTGGAACCACTTTTTGCTACACAGGTCTTGTATAGCAAAAAGTGCCCCTGGTGTAATCAGAGCATCACGAAATCTAAATTGTGTATGTATTATTTGTTTTTTGCATTTTTTATCTAATCTTTTATGGATGATTATAAGAAACGTCTTAAGTAGGTGCCTCAGAAAGCTCATAGTTCTGTACTCATCAAATTTTTTGCATTTGGTATCTTGATTTTAAATGGCTATTTAGAGTATTATAGATAGGATTAAATTAATTCGTTATCAGCCATTAACTTAAAAAATTATCAGTAAAAGTTATCAGCTCCTGTGGTTTTGATCCTGATCTTTGCTTCCTATTAGAGTAGCTTCTACCTCGTCGGTTGTAATCAAAGGTCCAGTTATACAGTTTGTGTTACTTATGTCATTGTATCATTTATTCCTAAATATTTCCTCTTCATATTTTATCCAGGCGTGGTTTCTTTAAATAGGAATAAACTTCAAGTCACTGGTCTGAAGTTCGTTCAGGCGTTTAACTTGGAAGGCCTGCCGCCTTCTTTGACCTTTTTGTGGAGGTTGAATTAGTCATGCACTTGTTATATTAGCTGTATTTCTGTGCATTACTTCATTAACTATTAATTTTTTGCATTTTTAGCAGCATTTTTAACATCTTTATCTATTTTTTTGTAAGTTGTTATATCGCTAATTTTAATAACCCAAGAATCCCTTGGGTCGACCTAGTCACAAATAATGAACTCATACGTAGAATAGAAAAAGGATGCGAAGTTAATACCACATTTATATAGTTTAAATTGGAATACTTAAGCCGTATATTAAGAGAAACGAACAAGATAATAGCCTCCTTCAATTAATTCTACGAAGTACAGGGTACGGCAAAAGGGGACCAGGATGAAAACGAATCTCCTGGCTTTAAAACCTAAGAAAATGGTTCTAAATGACCACAACTGGACAGTTCGCCAACATTCAGAACGAATAGGCAGCGCAAAAAAAGAAGAAGATAAAAAATATTTTAAAAAATCCGATAAGACGATCTTTAAAAATATTTTAGTATTTAATAATTTTATTTTCTTACAACTGGATATTTTAAAAGTTTTTCAAAAGATCTTATACACTCTTAAACCGGCAACACCACGCGATAGGGTTGTTTCGAAGGTTTCCAACCGCAACTAATTGGTTGCTATGTTCGTTGGGATGGAGCAATTCGAGGCGCGATTGGACAGAGATCGTGTCTAAACATATTGTCTAATATTAAATTATTTAGTGAAGTTTTCTTGTTTTTGTTCAAGTGTGTATGTTTAATGTTATGATGTTGATTATACAGTGGCCGCCTAAAATTCCGCATAAATTCAATAAAAATGGAGACATGATTTTTTGAGAAAACGCTTGGTTCCGTCGATTTTTATTTTAGGTTGCGCTATATTTCACATAAATTTTTGTACACAGGGTGGAACAAAAAAAAAGATATGACGTCATCGGTCATTTTTTTAAATGGAATGCTATATTTTTTATTGCATTTATTAAATATAGGCGAAATTCCAAGCACGTTTTGTATAACACACCTTATCTCAAAACTCAACTGTTTCCGAAATATTAACATTTAAATAACAAGAAAACAAATAAGTACGTCTATTTACAAATTAAGGTAAAATCAATGATAAAAATAATGTTCTAAACACTGCCAATTGTTTCTATTTCCATGGTTACACTTGTAAAGAACCTCAATTTTCGAATGTCACTGTCAGTTCGAAAATTAATCATCTTAGGGATTTGCCAAGATCAGATCGTCAAAAAATTTCTAAAGAAACAAAATTAAACGTTCTGCTCTCCGTCGAAGAAAATCCAAAAAATGCAACTTCACACATTTCAGTTGATAATAATATAGCCGGAACGTCAGTAAGACGCATCTTAAAAGCAAATGAATACCACCCTTATAAAATTAGACTAATACACGAATTAAATGAGGACGATCCTGATCGAAGAAACCAATTTTGCGAGCAAATGATGAACATTTGCAATAATAACCGTCAGTTTGTGTTACGAGTTTTGTTTTCGGATGAAGCAACTTTTTGTTTAAACGGTGTCGTAAATCGGCAAAATTGTCGGTACTGGTCAGTGTCAAATCCACACTGGGCAACTGAGGGTTATACACAGTACCGTAAATCTATGAATTTTTGGGCTGGTATCGTGGAAAATAAAGTAATAGGGCCATACTTTTTCAAAGAAAACTTAACAGGACAACGCTATTTGAATTTTCTTCAAGAAGATCTTATCCCTACTTTGGCTGCCCTATACCCAGACGAACAAGACCCTGCTGCCCCGACAGATAACTTGTGGTTTTAGCAAGACGGCGAACCGTCACATTTTTTAGAGATGTCCGTAATTACTTGATACAGTGTTTCCAGGAAGATGGATAGGACGAAGAGGGCTAATAGAGCCGGTCAGGTCACCAGACCTAAATCCGTGCGAGTATTTTCTATGGAGGTACCTGAAAAGTAAAGTTTATATTGAGAAGCCAAACAACGTAGAAGATTTGAAAAATAGAATTAGATATGAAATTAGATGTATATCATCCGAAATAATTAATAGTATTTTACATGAGTTTATAAACCCTCTTGCTTTCTGCTAAGAAGTGTTTCGGAAACAGTTGAGTTTTGAGATGAGGTGTGTTTTACGAAACTTGCTTGGAATTTCGCCTATATTTCATAAATGCAATAAAAAATATAGCATTCCATTTAAAAAAATTACCGATGAAGTCATATCTTTTTTTTATTCCACCCTGTAAATAATATATAAAATAATAAAAATTTTTTAATGACCAGTTTCTTTGCCTTACATGGAGATGATCAACATTGACAATAAACATTAACTTTTTTTTATGGATACCACTTTGTAATTTACCAGATATAAATAGTCCTTTTAGTGATCTTCTTAACGATGAATTTATGAAACTTTTATATACTTGCTATAAGTCTTCCAAGAGAAAGAGAGAGGTGCGTAGAAAAATTTTATATATAAATGAATCTTTTTACTATGTAACTGTGATGCATCGCTAAAAAACTTATCAAAAACACTATTTAAATTTGATATCTTTACATAGTTTTTTATATGGTTATTACTATTTTTTTGAACACAAAAGTGCGATATAATTTTTCTTTTTACTTTCACTATCATAATAGCTAGAGAAAACGCATTAACTTTGCTAATTTGATTATCATTTTATTTTTATAAATATTTTTAAAAAATTTTAATTTTAAGCTATAGTACTTCAATCGCTATATTATCTTAAATTCTCAGATAACTTTTAAGAGTGTCTATTTAAAGTTTTGTTTGGATCAATTCAGCATCTTGACACTATCAGAGGTTATTTATTGGATCTAGATCGCTTTGACCATTAATACGTTTTCCATTTTTAATTAGGATTTTTTTATATTGTCTGGAAGTATTATATTGATTACCATTATGCTTATTAGGCTTTATTAATATTGCTTGATCGTGTTTATTTCCCTATATTCTTTTATAATTCTTAGTTTATTTAAATTTTGTTGTCTAAAATATGTAAGGTCAGAATAATCATTAGATAAAAATACTTCAAAACAATAATAAATTTAGTATTGTTTAATTTTTTTACGGTATATATGTATTTAATAATTAATTGCATCTATGCTTTAGAGAATTCATTTATTTTACTTTTTTTTTCTAAGTTGAAACCATTTATCTTTAATGTGAAATTTTAGAAGAGCCTGAGGGCTTACTCATTAATTGCTGTTTACAAGGCAAGGAGCATTAAACTTTCTATAATATTGACAAATAACATCCAATTAAATTATGCCTTTGCATAACTTAATTGGATATGCTACAACTTTATCACGTTGTGTTTAAATAAATAAAATAAACATTCTTGCAAAAGTCATTGCGAAATGCAACTGTTGTTATTGCTAGTATAAAAATTTAAAGAAAAACTTGAATATTATCAAATAAAAACCGTGTCTAGAATAGGAGAGTCATTAAAAAAAATATATATGAATGTTCTTCTATGACCTTCTTTTGTTTACATAGGTAATCTATATGTATTCTGGTTTTCGGCTTACATAAACCATTTTGCCTTTCTTTCAACTCAATAAGCCGCATTGAACTCCAAGTAGCAATTAACTCAGTTAATTGATTGGTGCATGAACAACATTCTGCCTCTAAACGCTGTGTGGTTTCCTACTCCTTAAACTTACTTACTTAGCAGTAAAAAAATTGTTAATATGACCCTACTCACTTTAAGGATTTAAGAGTAATTTTTGATAGCTTACTTTCTTTTAATTTGCACATGGAAGATATCATAAAAAGAAGTTCTGCATTTGGTTGTCAGAAACTCTCCATTCTTGGAAAATATCTCTCGCATTAAAATCTTGTGTTTGCCCATGTTCGTGCAATGTTAAAATATTGATTTCAAGTTTGGTCGCCGTACAATCAGAACCATATTCAAGAGTTTAAAAATATACAGCGAAAATTTCTTAAATTCCTTTGGTTTAAATGCGAAAGAGTGTATCGGAAAATCGGCTTCTCATATGATCGTTTGCTTAAAAATTTTGGCATAAAATCTTTACAGGTAATAAGGTATTCGGCAGATCTATAATTCTTATATAAATAAATTAATGGCTTAATTGACTTACCAGAGAGCTTGCAACTTCTTAATTTTTTTACCTTACAAGACCTAGAACTAACATTATAAAATTTTTGCCTATAAGTAGAGCTTGCAATATCTACAACTCTATACAGAATTAATGCGATATATTTAACTGTATTCTTACCAAAATGACCAAAATAAAAAGACTTTAGTTTAGATATGTTGTATGTTCCTTTTCTTTTTTTAGTATTTATTAATAATTTGTTATATTTATAATATAAATTTTATTTTGGTGACATGATTTTAATTTAATTTACATCTTTTCCGCTCTATTATTCGAGTTTGGACAAATAAATTAAAAAATACGTATATTAAAATAAAGCCATAAAAAAGCCATAAAACTTTTAAAATATCTACTTTTTTTTTCATTGATCCAACTCGAGTTTCTCTGCGCAATTTAACTTAACCTTTTAAAACAACGTTAATAATCTAAGCACAGAAAAAGAAGCACTAGAGAAAGAGAGAGAGATAAATGGTAGGTGTTATTCAGCTAAAACCCAACGATACAGCTTGTTTCTGTTTATTGTTGACTCATCAGATCTGGTTTAGCTTGAATCACATTATCTTTAAATTATCATTTTTTTCCAATATCTTATTAAGAAAACATAAATATATCCAAATATTACCCACTTTCGAGATGCCTATGATCACCTTGAAATAGACAACGAGCGAAAAGTTCTTCTGAACTATTGCATAATTGAATCGATGTAAGCAGAAAGGGCATATGTCAAAAAAACACATTTTTGGGAAATCGATAAAAACTGTTTTTTCATCAAATTAAGTAAAATAATTAACATTTATTTTTATAATTGATTTGTAGTTTGAATAGCACGATTTGTCTCCTTATATTTTAAATTTAAAAATTGATTTTAGTTCCCCCAGAAGAGTTTAAAAGAATTGACATGTACCCTTTTTGCAAATAATGCTATTTAGTAAATTTGAAAAATATTTATTTTTTTTAATACAGTTCTAGTTAGTAAAGTACAAGTCAAAAATAAACAGCTAATTTCAATAGAAGAGTACAATGTTTTGGAAAAACTAATCTTCAGATCACTTATTAATTGTTGATTGTAGGCCACTGAAGAATAGCATTAAAATATGGTTTGTGTTCTTCTGCAACAAAAGCAGTGCATTTCCTTATATGCTCCATTTTGTTGGCCTTAATAGGAACTTTTCCTAAGGGATGCGCAAGGCTCGTTGGCAAAGTTGGGCAGGCCATTTCAGGTTGTGATAAATTAAATGTATGTGACACCAAACCGTCAGTAAAAGGATAGGCTTGAACTATTCAAGCCTATCCTTTTACAGCCTGTTTGTTGGGATGTGTATTTAAAACATGAAAAGGTGCTTATTTGAAAGTTGACTTTTTCGTTACGAGGAAAATGTTTTGTTTCTTCAGAGACACAGGTTTTTTTATAAAATTTTCCCCACCAGTTTTTGAAATCTAATACGTCACTTTGACGCAACCTCTTTGACTGAAAATTTTGTATTATTTTTTGTACTGGTAATAATAATCGTGGAGATCTCGTAAATGGTGCATATTCTATCATGTTTCCGTAAATTTTTTTTCACCAACACGAAGTCCCTGTCACACGGGAGAAATGAATGCCCCCTAACTAGGAAAAAGTGCCAAATCATGCTAAATTTACCACAATCTGTGAGAGCCAAAAGCATCCTGACCATAGTATGATTCTTGTTTTGGCCCCAGCAGTTATCACTGTAAAGATGGAGCTCTGATTGATTTTCCTTGAATTCATTTAGATATTCGAGAACAAACGTACAAATTTCGTCAGCTGTTTTCTTTGCCTGTGCCTCGTGGTAAACGTACATCCTGGATTTATTTGTCTTAAGATTGTGAATACAAAATACGGACACAGTAAGCTACTGGTAGTAAAATACCTCAACCACAGGCATTGTGGGTAACTGGACATTTTGCATAAAATCGAAGGCCAATGACAGAATTTGGTCTTTATTTTCCTTTTCCTCAATATCTTTGGTTATTTTTGAATAAAATTTTTTAGCCCTTTGTTTGAGAACTATCAATTCTGCGACGGCAGTACGCTTGGCCGTGTTATTCAAATTTTGGTCTTTTATTTTGGTATTTAGTAATTCACAAGTCGAACAAACATCAACTTGTGGTCTTCCGAAAGAGAGATTAAAATTTTCACGGAAAAAGCACCTATAAAATAAAAAGCTTACATTTTGGTTTGGATACTTCTCTAGGTAAAGCTGATGCATTTTTGTCAAATTTAGCTGGATTTTCAAATAATGTTTTTCACGTCCTGAATAGTGGCTGATTTTTGTAGGAAATGATTGTATGTGTTGTGTTCCTTTACACAATTCCGAATTTTTTCTGAGAAAATATTAGCACTTGTCATTTTTCCGCGCAAGTCATTCGGTAACTTGCCTTGTGAGGATAAGGTGTTAATCCTCCTGATGCGTTTGTACGTGATAGCATATAAATTCAAAAATGCTTTAACACAAATCTCTACTTTGGAACTTCCTTTAAATGAGTAGTACTTAAAACTTTTTGATTTCGTTTATTTTTGTCACCTGGTCATGGACGCCACTGCTTTACTTCCATCATATCCACAAGACCCTGTAACAAAATGTCTTGTTCGTTTTTAGAGCTTAAAGTATAAAATCGTTGAAAAATCGCCAATCTATCTGAATCAGAGAACTTTTCAGAGCATTGCGTTCTACAACTATATAATGAAATTAACCGATGTGCCAAAAATACTATAAAAGAACCTACCTGCAAAGGAGTCCATTATTAATTTTTTTCTCACAAACGTCTCTTCCTTTACTGTTTTTATAAGACTTTCCTTCCAATTTTGCCTTTTTTTGTATGTTGCGAGCATACTTAGAAGGCTCTGCTTTTCATCTTTTATTAGGAGTTAATTCAGAATTGTCATCCATGTCAAATGAAACTAAAACCACGTGCAACTGTCCCCGAAGCAACCAACAGATTAACTGAAGTCGAATTTTTGCTGATGACGTAAAACGCACGACAAACACATGTTGACCCCACTATTTGAAACACTAACATTTCGCATAAACGGCACATGTCACTGACGTGTGCCTTTTATGCATAACGCTAGCATTATTATTCGATATTTCTAAGACATCGGGGATGCGGACTTGTGCCCCTTATGCATAATCCGTTGCGTCTACCATAGGAGAACACATTTTAGGTATAATGGCAATTTGTCAAAATATTGACTTGTGCCCTTTCTGCTTACACCGGTTCAATTGGATATTCTCTAAATTTTTAGATCTCTTATTAGATAAGTAAGGTAAAGTCCAATAAGTATACCTGCAATGAAAAACTACTGTGTATCCCTTCTATAAGGTCAAAGTTACTTTTAGTTTACAAATATCTCTTATTTTAAATGAAACACTCTGTGTATTTTGCTACTATGCTATTCAATATATAAACACCTTCAATTTAGAATAATATTATCATTTCCTTTTCTTTAATAGTTAAGAGTGTTAACTGAAAGGAACTCGTTGACGGCATGACAATGCTTTAGTGCTGAGTCAATTTGCGTCTCATCCGTTACCGAGTCAACACATAATTCTTTGTTTTCTCTTTTCCGTTAAAATCTATTTTTAGGCGTTTTCCTAGTTATTCACACCATCAGCCGGACCGCATGCATTGGGGGTCATGAAATTAAAGAATATCCATTCCACTAAATCGGAGGTTATAGGTCAAATTAAGAAAACTAATTGATCTTCAGTACACCACATCTACGAGCACACAAAAGTTTTAATAGCCTAGTTCCTTAGACCATAATCGTTTTTCTGAGAAAACTTAGGGGACTCAAATTGAGAGGGAAAGAGGAAAGTTGCTCTTCTATCCGTTAATTGCATATCAACATGTAAAACTTCTTTTTCTGCTCTGTTATTACAATATTTACTAGCTTTAGAAATTATTTGCTATATATTCACCAAGAAAAAAAATTATTTCCAGACTGGTAATGACGGACTTAAACTCACTCCATAAGTCTTTTATAATTTAAAGTGTAAAAATTTCTAAATAAATCATAACTCAAGTAATACGGCACTTAACGTGAGATGTTAAAAAAGTCAATTTTAAATTTTACCCTCTTGGTAAATTTCTATATAGAGGTTAAAAATCGAAAAAGAATTCCAGTGCATTCCAAAGTATTAACTAGAAAATTGCAAAAGAACAATAATTTTTGGTAAGTAATTAAATCTAAATTTTTAAAAGATGCTTAAGATGAATTTCTTACGACTCATCTTAAACATTAACTATTATCAGTTCGAGAGCAAAATTTAATTAGGCTAGTGCTTTCAAGAAAGTTTTATAGTTCAAGCTTCACTGGTAAGTCCACTTTTTCTCATGAGAATTTGAAATAAAGTGTGAAGTGAAATAATGTGCCTCTATTTTAGTGTCAAAATCTCTGATCAAAAGCCACTCAATGAAAACAGAAAAACAAATGCTTTCAAATTTTAAGGACTAAAACAAAAAATAAGAAAAACGGAATAAGAAATAGATAGGATAAAAGGAAGGGATCTGAAATAAGCAAGACCTGATCAAAACCATATAATATAGCCTAAAAAAGACACCAAAACGCATCACTAACTAATTTTAAATCCTACAAAGAAAGAAACAAGAAATACATTCATTAACTGAAGGAAAAAATTATAAAAAGTAAAGGTATGCCTATTATTATCTTATCTTGCAACCTAAACAACAATAAAAATCAAAATATAAAATTTCAATAGTAAATAGAAACTAATCATTTTTTAAGTAAATTAGAGTTTGCTGCAAGGGGAAACTGCCACAATTTTACTCTGATGATTCTATCTACTGAGCGAAATGAAGCATGACGTCACTTGTTAGTTAACCGATATTTTTTTGTGCGCATCAATCATGAATTCTCGGCTTGCGTGGTGTTTTTACGATAATATAACAAAAATAGCTGACCCATGCACGAACCCTATTTCCAAATCCAGGTACTAACCGTACTCTAAAGAAATCCTTACCCTTTTCAAGTAACTAAAAGAAGGTAGTTTCACGTAAAACTTAGATTAGATATTATAGAGAAGTTAGGATTGTTACTTGGAAGTCGACTGAAAAAAATTAAGTAATTTTCGATCAGTGAATGTTAAAGTGAAAATCAAGTCATACCATCCTGAAGCTGAATATTGTACCTCACTGCAGTTTATCACCAATGCAAAATTTAAAAACATCTATTTATACAACCATAAAATATGTAGCGTTTCTTAAAATAAAAACACTATAATTTGTATAAAAAAAAGTAACGACACTGGCCTTTACCCTAAAGCTATGTACCCTTCCAATCTAAAACCTAGTCTTCAAGAAAATTACATGTCATTTACTTTTATATCTTTAAAGATGACAAAACTAGATATGGTTCACGAGATGAACCATATAATAGCGATGTTATGGTTATGGCTGGTAAACACCTATGACCGCAGGTGAAATAAGTTTTTTTATCGGATATTAAAGAAATATAGAACAAATTCTAGCATCTTTCTGTTATATTCTTAAATTTTCCAGGCACTTAAGTTTTTTATTACTGACGTCATGAAACGCCATCTTTCCTGATTATTTATTATGTTCGTGACAACGTCTATTACTTAGGCGATTTATTTTATAGGGCGCTCTGCTTTTATTTTGGCACAGATTTCTCTATTGCGTTGGTCCATTTTTATGTATAAATACAGTTTTATTTTATATTGGAGCAATCAAAGAAATATTGGCAATAGGATAAAATAAATATTTTTTTGTTAAAACATTTTTTGAACTTGATTAGACACTTGATTAGAAAAAATAGTAAGGTTTAGTCTAGTTTTATTTTAAATGATTGACTACTTAATTTTCAACAATTTGGTGGAAAAGGTCAAATTTTCTGAGCTTGTAATAATAAGTTTAGGGTATAAAATCGAATACGATACTACAATTATAACAAATTTCTATTTTAGTTTAACATAAAACGATAGTCTCAGTTAACAAGAACAGATTATGAATCCATAGTATTTATTCTACGACTATGTACTTAAGTTATATTTTGTCCACGTAAAATTTAAATTTTATTGTACAATCTTAAATTTTTATGTGTATTCTATCCTGTGCTGTTTTTTTTTGATATTTTTTTAGTTTTATCTATAAAATTTCTAAAAAATGTCTTTGACAATAAAGACAAATTATTAATTTAATTTTTATTTTTTTATGGCATACTATCCCATAGTGTTGAATTTTAATTTATTTATCAGAACTAAAAAATATTGACCATAAAGCGTAACAATAGTAATATTTAAATTATCGGATCCAAATGCCTTGCTTTTTATAGTTTGAAGAATTTTTTCTACTATATCCTAGTCTACTAAATTAAACATAAAATCGTATATATTAGGAAAAATTCTGTGCTCCTTAAAAAAA
The DNA here is from genome assembly GCF_022605725.1 of Anthonomus grandis grandis. NCBI lineage: Eukaryota > Metazoa > Arthropoda > Insecta > Coleoptera > Curculionidae > Anthonomus > Anthonomus grandis. The sequence continues at coordinate 16,481,301 of NC_065549.1, forward strand.
TTTATAAAATCAACCTTAGAGTCAATTTTAGGCATGATATACATACAATGCCATGGTATTAACTCCAGATCAGACTGAAAAGGTAAATGTTCAATATTATGAAAGTTTCTATATGTAAAACTAAAGCCTTGTGGCTCAGAAATATTAAAATTAATTTCACAAAAAACCAAGAAGTGATCCGACACCTCAACAGCCCTAACACCACAAGCCTCCATGAGGTCAATATTAGAAAAAATCAAATCAATCAGGGACATAGAAGTATTAGACACTCTTGTCAACTCTGATATGAATTGTTTTAAAGCATAAACTTCAGTAATTTCAAACAATAAAGTATTTATATTTGGATTAAGAACATTTATGTTAAAGTCGCCAAGAAGTATTATGTGCTCACAGGCAGCATAAAAATCAACCAGAATGTTATCCAGAGCGGAATAAATAAGGTTTAGTTCACCTTTAGGTGGACGATAGATGTTTCCAACAAGAATTTTTTTGTCATTTATATTTAGCTCGATCCAAATTTGTTCAAGAAAAGCTGCAGATTCTCTATGCATAATACGAAAGTTAAGAGTATTTTTGAGATACACAGCGACACCGCCACCTCTATTTAGCCTATCCTGACGAACGAAAATGTAACTATCCAAGTGAATAGTGTCGTCGGAAACATGGGAGTGAAGCCAAGTCTCCGAAACACCGATCACGTCATATTTATACTTTTTTATATGATCCTGAAAAATATCAAAGCTGTTTGTAAGTTATCTAGCATTCAGATGCGTACATGAAAACATTCATGTAATATATAATAAAGGAAAAGTTATATAAAAGAGGGGGACAAATAAGGGAGTGTAGGAATTTAAAAAAAAGGAGTTTGCAAGTATGCTCTTTAACTAATTTTCCCTTCAGTTTAAGTTATCACAAGACAGGTAATAGTAACAGTAAAAAAAATACCGCTGATGGTGGTGTTAAGTGAAGAACCCAAAAAAATGTATAGTAAATTATAAGATACATAAATCTTAATTAAATATTTAAGCACACAATACAATATACTTATCAGACAACGAAGAAAAATAAACATATATTATTAATGTTGTAAGGTGAAGAAAAAAAAGACTACCCAATACAAAGAAAAAAAAACCAAAAAAGGAACCACCGGTATATAAAAATAATATATAAAATCAATTATAATCATAATTTTCACATTAAAAAAAACAAAACAAAAAAAAGTAAGTAATTACTACAAAAAAAAGACTCTTTGCAATAAAGAAACTTAACATGCCATAGTGAAAAGGTATACGTAACGAAAAAGAATATATATATATATATATATATATATATATATGTATATATATATATATATATATATATATATATATATATATATTATTAAAATATGAATGAACATTAGCGTTCCTATCATCAAATTATATAAGATATTCTCAACTTACCAAAAGAAAAGATAATTTATACATTTGTCAGGTCACCCAGGTCAGTAATTTTATGAACTTGATCACCCTTTTTGACGTAAATATTACCGTTATAAATCCACGAATTTTCAAAAGTAAATTTTCTAACCGCATTTTCAAATAAATTTAAACGCACTTTGGTTAAGTCTTCTTTGATTTGTATTTGTTTGTTTTTAAGCGAAAATCGCGATTTAAGTACCGATTGCTTGGTCTCGATGCACGAAAACCGCACTAATACTGCCTGAGGTTTATCAGTTGAATTTCTTGATGGCACACGGTGACATTTTTTTATTGAATTATTCGAAATGTTTGTTTTGAGATCGGTATTAAATAATTTTAATACCTTGTTCTTTAATGTTGCGGAATCTCCATTTTCAGTTGACTGAATTCCGAATATGGGCCGAAATTTTTCTGCGGCTCTGTTGTTCCATGGCATCCAATGAAATGGCCAGGCTTGTTTTCAGTACATACTTTATTTATGTTTTTCCTCTAAGGAGGAAATTCTTTTTTCTTGTTCTCGCTGGCAGCTTTCAAGCTTTCCTTCGAGTATTTCAAATACTTTCGGGGCTACCTCTTCAAGAAATTTCTCGTTAAATACGCTACTTATGATGGACTTAACTTCTCGCGCATCCGCACTTGACAGAACCATGTTTACTAGGTAATACTTAGATAATACACACCTAATGGTAAATTTTCACTAAAAGAAACTGCTAATTTAGGCAAACAATCACTAGGACACACACTTCGATGTTAGAGCTCACCCCCAAACCACAAAGCCGCAATTAATTCTTCACTTAAATTACTTTATTTTAGAAAAATTATAGAGCGATTTTAATCTGTTGTCTACAACAACATCGCCATCTTAAATGTAGTATAGTGTAGTGTAGATTAGGTAATAGATTTTTAGCATATTTGAAGCATAGTTATATAGGCATAATTCAATATTTCGATTTTTTTACGCGACTTGTGATGCCTGTACCTTAGAAAGGAAGATTAATTTTAGCATATTATTTTAACCCTAGGAACAGGCCTCTCAAATATTTCTCAATTTTGTAAAAGTATGTAAGTCTATATAAATAATATTTAGAATATATATTATATATTCTACTAAATACAAATAAAAAATAGTAAAACAAAACACAAAAATTAGCTGTTTCTTGAGAAAATGTATAAGGTAGTAACTATTTTAACAGGATTATTATCTCAGTATAGAATTTTTGTTGTTTTGGACTAAAGGACACTTTACCTTAAATCTGGATATCTTTGCAGGATAATGATATAAAACTTGGGAAAAAATCACGATTTTTTTTGTGCTTTGTGAACTGCATGCTACTGGTCTTAATGTCTTTAATTTTTTTTTCATAATAATTACAACTATAAACCTATAACTTCATTTATTGAACAAATTTTATATGGTGATGTTTGGTTTAACAACTTTTTTTGATGATTTCTACAAACAAGTATTATTTACGTTTAAGATTCACGTCAACTTTTTCACGGCATTTTTTTTCCAAATACTTCTAGTGAAACTAATAAATAATATTGGTTAAATAAAAATTTCAATAAAAAATAATTGAGCTACTGGCTGCTTAATAATTATACATAATTTATGGCATCCATCTATTACGTACAGTGTCTTAATTTATTTGTATTTTATGTAATGGACTTTTTATATAAACTCTACTACTAATACTTTTGAGAAGTTAAAATACCTCAAAAATTGATAAAATTTTGCAAAGTTTCTTTAAATATATATATATAGAGTGTAAAATGATAAACATCATTAAATAAAATATATTTTTAGTAATGATTTGTTTATTTTCTAGATACATAGTTAGACTACAATTATATTAACATTGAGGTTATGTTATTGAATCTTTATGTCCCACTCATGCAAGTGCATTGCATATTTGCAAGTGCCCTTGAGTGGGACGTAATGGCTTAATTGGTAAATATTTCCAGAATAAATTTAATTTTTTCATGAAATGAATTTATTTATAACAAAAAAACTAATTTTGTAAATCTACTTGCTTAATTTGGCATAACGAAATAGAATATGCAAACGATTTATTTTTTATTAAAATTCGTATAATATGTTTCAAATATAGAAGCAACATTTTCATTAAATATGATTTTTTTCCAAAATACAAACGATTTATACTTACTTACAGCTTATTGATACTTTAATAGTAACGTAAATGTTTTTTTATAGACAAAAAAATTCAACTTTTAATGTGTAAAGATATTATTACTAGATAAATACGTAATTTTTACATAAATTTTACTTGTCATCTATCTATTCATGTAACATTTACATTTTAAAATGCTAATTTTTTACGCCTTTCACGAGTAAGGCAAGAGTTTTCTGCGAGTTTTATTTTTATTCTTGTTTTTTCTAAATAATTTTTGAAAATTTGCCGATATTTGAATCAAAATTTTTGTTTGCAGATTTCTTGAGATGCGATATTCGAATTTAATGGTAATAGATTTTGAACTGCAATATATAAAGGGCACTACCTACATGAAGTTTTTTTTCCATTACCCTCACGTAAAAAAGATATGTTGAAAGTCGCGACGAGCAACATTTTTGAAATCAATGCATTAGATTGTAAATGGCAGAATTTCTTTTTATATGTGGTTGAAAAATCTTTGTAAAAAATAAAATAATTCATTTAAATTGATTGTAGTCTACAAAAACACTCTTAGAAGCAGCACAAATAAACAGGGAAATATAAAAATCCTCCCACGTACATACATTAGTAGTACCTGCCTACCGAACTTGTTTTATTTTAAACATATCAATTTAGTTGCAATGAATTACACAAATAGTGAAATGTGGGATATGCATTTTGCTTATGGTCTGATTAACGGCAATTCATTCATTCAAGGCATCTTTATATGAGGACAAACGAATATGCTTAAACTCCTGGTCGTGTTTCCCACATCATACGATGTTTGCCGGTATCCATCAACGCCTTGGACACTAGAAGTTTGGAAAAATGTGTGCTTTATGAATTTGAGGAAAATTCTACAAGAAGTAAAAGAATTATTTCTTTAAACGTAAATATAAGCTTTTGCACAGTTTTCATATTTAAAAAAATTATACATTTATCACGTCCAGGCATTATGACTGACTAATTTCCGGTAGAATAAATTTATGTCATTGTCAAAAAATTGACAAACAATATTTACCTCTGAACTAAATTTCTCCACAAAAATTAAATCAACTTTCACAATAATTATCTGTGGAAAAATCACATACAATTTTAGAAAGCCGTCATCAACACTAGTCTCGTCTTGAGATATAAGTCGAAATGTATACAAACCATTTGATAGGCCTCTTATTTTTGCCATTAAAGCTTACTGGAGAAGTTTATCGTAATTTTCTTGAAAATAGAGTGCCTATCCTTTTGCATAATACTCCATACCAATTAAGATTGCAAATATACTTCATGCCCTATGGTGCTCCACCTCGGAGCACATTTTGAGAACTTTATAAAAAAAAATTATGTGAACTGATTAAATAGTTTATTTGTTAAACACTTTTTTACACCCTTACTATAATAATAATAATTAAAAATGCAAAAAATAAGACTCTCTTTTTTAATTAATTTTATTTTTCAAAATAGTGTCTTGCCGCCATTCTGAAGTTTTGCAAAATAAGCTAGGAGTCAAAACTTTAGGTTGCTAATGATGTGTACCAAATTTCAAATTTTATATAACTACATTCAAAAGATAACAGGGGGGAGAACAATTAAGAGTCGCACTGTGTATACCTCAATTGTTGCTTGAATTACTAACTGTTAAATATGGAACGATAATAAATGTTTTCTCTTAAAATACCGACAAAAAGGTTCTATAATATAAAAACAATATTACGTCACGATTAACGTAGTACTTTGTATACATAACCCTTCATAAACGTTACTAATTCCGGCATAATTCCGCCGTAATCACAACTAGAAGCGAAAACACCATTAACGCGGAAGCATGACTTGGCAAGCACAAGGATGAAAACTCGTGTTGATTTTCGGCAAAGCTGTGTTCACACAATGTTACGCTGTCCATACATAATGTAATATCCTTTGGCATGTAAAAACATGGATCCTTTGTACATAAGGGCAATTACTGTTGCCAGCATTGCTAAACTACATACAGAGTGTGTATATTTAAAATAGTTTTAAATAAGTTGCCGGAAAGTGCCTGTGTTTTATCTGAAAAAAAGCAGGATAAATACACAAATATTTCGGCTAACTATCTAACAACACCCTTTTTACCATTACTTTGACTTTACCACAATATTCTTCTAGATAATAATTTGGCCACCAAAAGGCTTACTATTTGCGATCAAAATCAGATATTGTTATGTTATCTGATGTGATCTACTCTGAACTATTATTATTAACCAATATTTTTTTTATTTAAGCATACATTTATAATAAAAGTAACAAAATATTCTTAAAATAAAATATAAATATTTAAAAAAATAATCTTTAAAATCGAATTTGCCTAATTAATACACTGATTTCCATTAAAATATATAGGTACATATTATACATAGCTTACTAAATATAGCATACTTCTTCTGGATGGAAAGTATATAAAATATAAATGTATTTTATGAGATTTACAGAGGAAAATAAAATAGATTAAAATTTGTAATAATTTCTAATTAGCAATTTTGGTTATTCTACTTTCTTTAAAATGTAATTAGGGATTTTTTTTAAATTACAAATTAACGAAATCTTATTTCTGTCTATAGAAAAATTATGATAATACGCTCGTAGTAAGTTGTTCATTTAGATTCTGAGCAAATAAAGTTTTAGTTAGGAATTTTATCATTATTTTCAAAAATGCAAAAAACGTTTATTTAAGAGGAAAAACCGCCTAGTTTCTCAGCATTTAAAAAAAATCATGATAGGCAATCGATGTATTTTATCTCGAAAAATCTGAAAACCGTAATAAAAAAACAATTGCGTAAAAAACAAAATACTTACGTCAATAATGATTCTGATTCTGATGGAATTTTCGGTGTGAAGTATATTGGGGAGTTAATAATGTATGACAATTTAAAGAAATAAACTATCGAAAATTCGAAATTTAAAGAAAGGGTAATAGAAAAGCAAAGTCGTTGTTTCTTTACAACTCGACATCTGTTTGGCATGCTTCTAATTAAATTATAAATGTAATTTTGCTGTATTTGTATCCATTACTCTTGTATACAGTTTAGCAACTCTTTTCAACATATTTTAAACGGACTCGATGGGATTAAAGTCAGCTGATTGTGCAGGCTATGACAATATCTGAATATTTTGCTACTTCAAAAAGTATCTAGCAGTTCTTACGATAGAAGCACAAAATGTTCACTAAATTCTGTGTCGCATGGATTAACAGTACTTCAAAATTTGTTCCCGATATTCATTTGCTGTTGCGGTTTCGTAATGCCTGAAGGCAAACAAACTTATCATATGTGGATTCTGTTAGACCTTGCGTTTGTTAGAGCAGTATGTCTTTCTTTTACATCACCAGTCTCTTTTAATTTCTGCCACAACGTTCCTATAATCTCTTGGTAGAATTTACAGCGTCTGCGACATCGTGGATATTCATACCATCCTGGATCAGACCAACAGCTAGTAACTGTGTTACACGATGAAGATATTGCCTTTGCATACCGACAAGATATTGCACGTACATTAAAAAAAAATTTTAAAATATAAAAACAGATGGCCCTAATCATGAGGCTCTTTTGTTATAAATTTTTTCCCAAATTAGATTATAAATTCTTATATTTTTTTTTTGATCAAATAAACGTACTTTCTTTTTATCTAGCTTCACATGAAGATTTTTTTGTGCGACTTTTATATATGCCTCTATTCATCGTATTCTCGTTGACTTTTATCTTTTGTATTATATAAAAACACTTTTTAAGGTTTTTTACATTTAACTTCTAGCAATAAAAAAGCTCAAAGTATCCATCAGGAATTGGAGCGTAAAAAGAGTTACCGAAATTCCATTAAAAAGTCCCCAAAAGAGAACCAGAAAAGTTAAAAGATCAGTAAATAGCACTTCCTGCAGCAAATCCAAAAGGCGTCCCACTTCAAAGCTTTTTAATTTTATATTCATTCAGATTTTTCGGAACTTTTGAGATTTAAATCCGGCGGCTCTTAAGCCTTCGTGCCTGTAAAATAGATTAAAAAGAACTTCATTTTATAGTTAATGAAATGGTATATTAATCATCATATTAATAGAAATTACCGTTCTTTTGCAGTAATGTCGCGTAGGCGACAGTCTAAAAAGGCGGCGAGTCCACGGACGCCCACCCGAATCCTTCCATTTGTCATTGACTCGGATTTTCCTTTTTTTGTTTTATAAGAATGCCGACCGGCCATATTTGGACGATCGATACCCGTTTTAAAAAATGAGTCAGCGCGGTGAATAATTTTTTTTTGCGTAACATCTTAAAGAACTTTGTTGAAAAATTGTATGTGAATATTAAAATTGCATTGGAATCAGCAAACAAAAAGCACCACTTTCAAGATAATGATAAAAATTATTCCTTTTGTTCCTATATGCTTGAAAGACCGTTAAAAGTCAACTGACCTGTTATTGATTTAATATTTATTCTTAGATTCTGCTAATTTGATTTATTCGACTTTCAATGGATCATATAGATCAATAACCATTTCTTAAAATCTCCAACTGTGATTTTACGATGTGATCCTTTATATTCAAATATTCACTTATTTTACTGTTAATAATATTCTGCCTGATAATCAATGTTGAGAGAATTTTAATACAGTATCTGGCTTAGCATCTGTGCTTGATGATATATTCAGGGCCTGCGATGAAGGCTACATAAATATTTTGGTACTTCTAGACTTCTCCAATGCCTTTGATATCACTGTCTCCTATTAACTAAGCTAAAATATTATGGGTTCGACGCGGACTCTGTTTAATTATTTAATTCATTGCTAAGCAAACGGTCGCAAAAGGCGGTCTACAATAATATTACTTCGAATGCATTGGATATTCTGTCGGGTGTGCTACAAGGAGCTATTTTGTCACCTTTTTTATTTATTATTTATACTATTGATATAATTCTTGAACCTAAATACTGTTGATCAGGTACTTGAACACGTGTAATCTATTCACAGTCCTAATATAAATTCAAGAATTTTAACAAAACTTCGTTTAACAAATCCTATTGCTAGGATATTTTTTTCATGCCAGAAATTTTAGAAAGGTCATTTTACAACAATTTTTATATGATTTGTTGCTAAGTTCCACGTTTCACCTCTAGATAGACAGCCTCAAACTGTTACTTTGGAGCACAGGTATATTGCTAAATAGTTCGTTGCTTAAAAAAAGTAATAGACAAGATCTATAATAGGGTAAATCAAGTTAACCACACTTTCAATAAAAAAAGAAGTAAATATTGAGTGAAATTAGTGTTCAGGCTATTTAAACTAAATTGAAATATCTAATAGCATCGATCCAAAATAATATTTACGAATTACCATAGCGTTTACGCCCCGATAATCAAGAAGAAAAACCCAACGATCCAGATAAAATTGCAATAAAGTGCTTTTATCGTAACGATATTAAAATTATGTGTTTTTTTAACCCTGAAATAAAGATTACAGTGTGGTTTTTTTTCTTAAATAACCTATTAAAACTAATGGCTATATAATAGTAATACCAGCATTTTTTTAATGAAACACCTACGTTTTGGGCCTCGATTTAACGCTCAATTCCCCCAAAAGAAAAAAGGGCAAAAAGAAAAAATCGCTAAGGGAGCCTAATATAACATCAAAACTTTACAACCCTTATATTCCCGACTGACTTACATTTTAATCCGAAAGGCTTCAGCCTATGAAACCTTATTACCTGGAAGTGGGCTTTTTTTGTTGCTTCGTTTTTCGTGAATTTAAATTAGAAAATATAATTTCAGAAAAAAAGGGTTTTAAATCCATTTACTCCTAATTAGTATTAAGTTTTGATTTAAAATATAAAAGGCGTTGTATATGGTATTTTTCGAAATTAATTAGGATACAATATTTTTTGTGCTTTAACAAAAATTCATGGTTTTAGAGTTATTTGCATGTAAAATTGTTTACTGCACCTTCTAAATTATTAAAACTTTTAAGGGTTTTTTAGTGATGTCATGAGAAAACAAATGTTTTAAAATAATATATGCAGTTGCTCTAAAACTTTCATGTTGATAGATAATTTTTTTATATTTATTGAATTTTTGGCCTTTTTTCTCATCAAAAATTACTAGAAGCAATTTGCTTTCATGCGCAGAGATGAAGGATAAACTGTATGGGTGCGTATGCAGCACAGGAAGGATTTACGCTTGAAATGCCTTTAGACGACATTCAAAATTTTAACCAAATCAAAGGATGCATAACTGTGTGAGCTAAGATCATTGAGTGTCATACCGGGCATTAGTCAAAGTGGCATTAGAATTATCTGATGTTTATCCTCAATCAACAGCATTTGGTCCTACTTAGCCGTAGGCCTGATTCTCAACTAGCAGCTTTTTGAAGTATTTCCTCCTCCGAACACTTCCTGTTCGTTTTGTGCCAGAACTAACGTGTTAGGCGGATGCTATCATAGGTTTGACGATTTTTTTCTGCTAATAGAGACTGCGTCCCTCCAGTTTTCTAGAGCCTGTCAATAATCCACGTTAAAGAGAATTACGGAAACAATGCAACCTTGTCTGACGCCTTTTTTTCGCTGAAATCTGTTGAGTATTTATTTGTACGTGTGCTCTATTATTGTCGTACAGGGCTTTTGATATATACGGGATGTTTCGGGACTCCCATCTAACTTAAGATCCTCCATAGTTATCTCCATTGTACGGTATGAATTTTTAAGAACCTTTATTATAGATTGTGAGAAACAGAAAATCCGATTTCTTCCGAATCTTTCGAATCTTTTATCATAAAGATCAAATTCTAGTCCATGTAGCAGAAAATCTGGAAAGCACAAGACGCATTACTGCAATAACTAGAGGGCCGACACACGTCTTTAGATATTTTCAAGAGTATCTAAAGACGTCTATCTTTGGCGGGAGTCTTTTGTCATCTTCCAAAGGCATTTCACTGTGTAAGCGATATTGCACCGTAAGCTTCATTGCTATGGACTGACAGAGTTGTGGTTTTCACCTTATTTAGGTGGCCGTCGCCAGCGTGTATTTCTAAGCTCAGAATCCTTTTAATTTATGTCTCTGAGCTAGGGAGTTCTACAGGGATCTGTACTGGGACCTGTACTTTTTCTTCTATAAGTCAATAATCTGGCAGATTTTAGCATACAGCGAAAATTAAGTTTATTTGCTGATGACATCACGGTTCTCTGGCATTCGTGTTTGCAAATGAGTTTTCGTCGTTTTCGAAGTAATGGCTCTGGATACACAGACCCTGCATGCCAATCTTACAAATTTCTACAGGAGTATTTAAGTTATCGAAAAAAAAATTTTTTTTTGTTAAAACTTTAACAAAATCTAAAAGGTTTAGGACCTATGTTTATAGGAACTTTTTTGCGAATTTTTGTCCAAAGAATACGTTCCTGAATTTTGTCGCAATATATAAAAAACACCCTATATAATCTCTTATATTGACTTCAATTGAATTTTACTTAATCAAAACTTTAAAAATTATCTTAGTGTATCCATCATTTTTTTAAATATTTTAGTTTCATGGAGCTAGATCTTTTCTAAAAAAAAAAACTATTAGTATATTTTTTTATTGGAGCCATTCTTATCAGTATCAAAGCTAAAAAGCTTATCCTAATTAATCAAAAAGTTTTTGGATTTTTACGTGGAAGTAAAGAAACAAATGAAGATACTTTCTTTTGTAAGTCGATAATCTGGCAGATTTTAGCATACAGCGAAAATTAAGTTTATTTGCTGATAACAACACGGTTCTCTGGCATTCGTGTTTGCAAATGGATTTTCGTCGTTTTCGAAGATGAAGCTCTGGTTTGATTCCAATCGTCTATGACTGAACTTCGCGTTAAGCGTAAAACGAAGGTTTTATGCTTTAAAGGCAACTTAAGCAATGCTTCTGTCACAATTGTGCAGTGGCCTACTAGCAAATTTTTTGCTGTTATAATTGATAATAAACAAGTTAGGGCCTCACGTAGTTGATCCCGCCAGCAAAATATCGACTGGCTATTTTGCTGTTAGGGTCGCGACTGAGGAACTTGTTGAAGCTGAAAGCAGATCGACAATAATTAACTTTTATTAGGTCCCGACTACTTTATGGCATCTGCTTTTATATTCCGGTAGCTTTCTTATTCAGTCTCTTTTTGTACTGTAAAAGCGAGCTGTTAGGTACATAGACAGAGCTACTAGATACTTCGTGACTCATGTCGCTCATTATTTAGAAAGAGGAACATCCTTACAATCAGTGGTACAGTGAGGTCTCGATAAGCCGGATCAATAAAAACAACGCTGATCCGGATTAGCAAAAAATCCGGATTACCGAAACATTATGTTAAAATTGAGGATATTGCCCTAACCTATTTTAATAATTAAATTAAAAACATGAAAATGGTGTTTTATCAAATTTTCTTTATTTAAAACAAAACAAACACATTCTTTATAACGAATAGAAAATTATTGGGTAATATACATATAAATACATATGTATGTATGTACATAATGTACTTAAATGCAGCCATAACACATACAGTAGGTCAATTTTTTTATGACAATAACATTAGTTTGGGTTAGTAAAAAAATGTGTAATTTGGGTCTGCCTACAGGTTTTTAAATTTTTTATCATTGCTGTTTCTCTCAGCCTCCTTAAGGTGACTGAAGAAGTTCTGGCAGTTCCACGTCATTTTCTTCCGCCCATTGCAGACACATATTGAAACTCTTAACTGCATCCTGATGCTTCACAGTATTTTTAAGTTCAGGAACAATTTCCACCTCTTCTTCTGAATTCTCACCACTTGCTAAGTCTGGAACTAGCTCCTCATCTGCATCAATCCACTGATTTACATCCAAATGTGTAAATGAAGTTTCTTTTCTTCCTAGTTGATTAAGCATGCCAGATATATTATCTTGAATGTTATCGGTTAAGTTTTGTTGCCCAATTTTTTCCTTCAATACGCTTAGTGACATCAAATCGTCGGAATCATACTCTGTATCAGATGAAACAGCTTGGGTGGTTTTTGATAAAATATTGCGCCAGCATTTTTCTATGGTCTTTAAAGGAATTTTACTCCACGCATCATTTAAAATAAACATAGCATCTTTAAGAGTCACTGACTTTAAGCTTTTGGTAATGTCTTGTTCGTCTGAAGAAATAATGGTAGCCAAAATACTATTGCGGTAATGCATCTTTGTTAAACGGATAACATTTTGATCCATTGGTTGGATTAATGCTGTGCAGTTGGGAGGCAAAAACATTGTCACTATATTTCCATCTTCACTAACTAATTCTTCTTTTGTTGCATAAGAAGGCGCATTATCAACAATCAACAAAGCCCTTTCTTCCAGGTTTCGACTTCTTAGAAAAGTTTTCACTTGCTTTACAAACGATTCGTGAAACCATTGTTTAAATAAAGCAGATGTCATCCAAGAGTAGTTGTTGTATTGACGTATTCAAGTAGTCAAGTAGTCAATATGTATTCAAGTGGAATCTGAACATTCTTAAATGATCTAGGGTTCTTAGCCTTTCCAATAACTAACAAGTTTAGTTTGTGGCTACCATCTCCATTGGTACATACCAAAAATGTTATTCTTTCTTTACAAATTTTTCGGCCTGGGGCAGATTTTTCTCTAATATGTGCCAACGTTCGGTCAGGCAACATTTTCCAAAATAGTGCTGATTCATCAGCATTGTAAATTTGCCGGGGCGATAAATTAAGTTCTTTAATCTTATCTTGGAGCTCTACTAAAAATGGCTCAACGGCTTCTGGGTTATTGCTTAGTTTTTCGCCACTCACTTTTAGACAACGCAAGCCATGTCGCTTTTTAAAATTTGTTAGCCACCCTCTACTTGCAAGAAATTTGTTATCACCATAATATTTTTGATAAAGCTATTTAGCCTTTTCGGATAGTATATCTGAGGTTATAACAGCATGCCTCTGCCTTTGAATTAAAAACCAATTCCGTAAATACACTTCCATTTCGGGATATTCCGCTTTGCGTAAGCTTTTCTTGGTACCTGGTCGAGTAACACAATGTCCAATAAACCTAGAAACAATAAAAACAACTTGAAAAACCCCCCACATATAAAGATGCATGCAATTTATCTTTTATCATGAAAACTCGTCCATGCAAGTCAAAACTTTTAAAATAAAATGTCATGCGTCCACATTTTTATCTGTCACACAACTTTATTTCTCAGAAAAAAAAACAATAAAAACTTACTCTTCTATCTTATCAGAATGCTTCTTGATGTCTGATATTGTCGATGTTCCAACGTTATATTCCATAGCTAAATTTTTAGCCATATATCCTTTCTTTAACTTTTGAACTATACCATATTTCTGCTGAATAGTTAAAGCCACGTGTTTCCGTTTTGGAGCCATCCCTACACTGTCCTACACACGTAATGGTCAAGCGACTAATAACAAGTAATAAGCTGGAATAAAGCGTTCTTTGCTACAATCATACGAGCAAAATCATCCAATCACAGCCGCTGAAAAAGCATCGTTCACGATCCGGATAACCAAATCATATAAAATCCGGATTACAAAGTACATAATTGGAAAAATTCTTGATTCGGATAACCGAGGAATCCGGATTATCGCAATTCGGTTTATCGAAACCTCACTGTATTTACATAATGGAAGTTAGTAGGCTTATTTAAGAAATATAAATATAAAAACATATTAATATTTGGCCCAACAGGTAAATAATATAAGCACATGTCTTAGACATGTGCTCTTGTAGATGAATATTTTATCAGTGTCAAAATAGTTAAACACTTAAATAGGCAAAGTCAATTAAATGTTTTCGACGCTGATTAGGGCAGTTTTTGATGTAACGAGTTTTATATACTATTGTGGACTTTTTGCTAAGTTTTACTAATTTTAAGTTTAGTATTTCTGTAATATTAATATACAAAATTATGAAAATTTTTGCCGACCTATCGCATCGGTTAAAAATAAATATTTTATTCTAACTCCTTTTTCTATTTGTAGTTTTAGTTTAGTAATTATTGTAATCTTGCTTAGTAAACAATATTATATATAACAATATAAGCATATTTAGACTTTGATCTAGATATCCATTTTCTTTATCGCTGGTTGGGTCAAGGGAGTCAGAGACCAGCAGTATCTCCCGATTTTAAGACGCTTGATTGTATGTATGAAGACTCTGGGCTGTGAAAACGTTTAAAAAAATATAGCATAATAATGTGTTATGTCAAAATTTTAGGTGCCGTGCATATGTTACAAAACAAAAAGTAATTTTTTTTAATTAAAAGGTTTTAGTTGAACAGCTTTAAAATATATTGAATTAAATGAAAATCAAATTCAACACTTTTTTATGAAGAACAGATTCAATTTTTTTGTCAAAAATTAATTTTTATTATTAATTTATTCATAGATGCTTAATTACGATAAAACAAGTTATTCTTTTAGTGTAAGTAATGTTCCTTAAAAACTTTTCTTCTAATTTAGTTTTTTTATTAAATTTAATTATTTTGAATTAAAAGAAATAAAGATCGACTTTATTTTCGTATTTATTATTGTCCGTCTATATTATTTACCACAATAAAATTTAATTTGTAAAAGCAACGTTTTTGCCAGTACTAGCATAGTAAAAATTTAAATAAACGCTAATAGAATCGGAACTAAAAAATATTATAAAAGAAAAGAAAGGTTCTAAAGAAATAATGATATAATAGTAAATAAAATAATAATAATTAAAATTATTGAGATACATTCTGAATAAATTCTCTTCAAAAAAAGAAACCGTTTAAAATGTTGTTTATTTTGTTTTAATGAATTAATTTTTTTTTTCAAACTGTACCAAAAAAATAATAATATTAAGAAATCACTTTTTCAAATTGAATATCCAATCAAAATTAAAAAAAAATATATGTATTGAAAATAAAAAACGAAGAAAAAAAAATAGTCGAATGTTGAAAGAGAATATTAGAAATGTGAATTTTGATTTAATTTAATTTCAATATTTTAATTAGTTTGTTGAATTCGGTACTTCTTGGTATTTCCCAAAGAAATTTTTTATTAAAATATAGAGTATTTAATATAGAGAAAGTATAAAAGAACATTTATAAGAAAACAAATTGAATAGGAGAAAAAATAAAACGTGTAAGGCATTCTAAATAAAAAAAATAATTTGAATGTTTAACAAAACATAAAACACTAATGAAATCAAAAAATAGATTAGCAAAAATTAAATTCTGTGATAATTTTTTCTTAATTATAAATATTTCAGTTTTCAAAATAAGCAAAAATAATCATAATAAAAAATATCTGAAAGTCCATTCCTTTTTAATACAAATGTTATTTTAAAATGTCAAATTTATTGTAAACGTTAAATACTACACTTGAACTTAATTTTTAGATAGATTTAATTAAAAATTATAAAAAACTTATAAAAGTGATTAGAAAGATATTAATTTAATGATATTTTAATTTTGATTATGAATATTTTGATTAACTTCTCATTAATTTATATATTTTTTTCATTTTAAGATTTTTTTTCTGAGAAAGATATTGAAGAATAATTAAAAAAAATAAAAACTGAATTGATAAGTATAAAAAAACCAAATAATAGAAAATCAGGAACAATAAAATAGCAACCATTTAAATAAAAATTACATTTTAAAAACCCCCTATAATATTTACAAAAGAACGTTCGAAGGAATATAAATAACGATTTTTTATTAGAAAATTAAAAACTTAATGAAATAAAGGTAAATAAAAATATACCAACGTAATTATTTTAAAAATGAACTTTTATTTAAGTTAACAATATTAATATAGAATATAAGAATAAACGAAATAAAAATTTGCGATACCTTTTTAGTGTTTTTAACAAAAATAGAAATATTGAATAATTTAATTGAGTTTTAGTTTTAATGATCCCTGTATTTATTGGTTTATAGATGAAAATATCTGGAAAAACTAAAATTTAGTAAGACGTTTATTTTCTTCTTCTAAATTTCGCATTAAATATTTTTAAAATAATTACATATACATTTATAATATATACTTCAATCGTGCATTTTTTACTCATTAGGGTCTTATTAATTAAAATAAAATGACACCAAAGATTAATTAGAAACTTACACGTAAAATTAAATAAACCTTTTTATTAAATTATCACGCATTAACAACCAATTAAAAATCAAGTCTTAAAAATTCAAATTAATAAAAAAAATAATATGAAGTATTTGCTCCCTCTTCTGCTTGCCCAGATGCTGCTGCTCTAAGCTGTGTTGATATTGCAGGGTAATTCATTTTTCTTTACAAAACTATTAAATTTCAAAATATTTACTGGTAATGGTACTACAGTATAAAATATCCATATTAAGAAAAATATTCAAGAAGTGTTTGCGATGAACAAGATGGAACACATAATTCCTTCTAAGGCCAGAGAAAGAAATTCTATAGTTCAAGAGAAGTGGACCGATTTGAGAAAATATTTTGCCTATGATATTTACTAGCTACCTTGATATTTACTAGTTGGCATCTATCTATTTAGCCTTTGAAAGATTAAAATACAATCCCATATTCATTTCTTTTCTCTCCAGATTTACTGTGACCTCTTTTTACTATAGATTTCTTCTAAAAAAATTGGTGATTTTTAGGAATTTTACTTTTAATAATAAAAATTACTTAATAAAAGGCTATTATTCTATAATTATCCTTAATATATTACGAGTAAGGGCTATAATTTTTTTTTAAGAAATTAACTTATTGTTCAAAAATGTACACGTTTATCTCGTTCTCATTATCACAAGTCAATCTGGTTTTATCTTTTTTTTTTCTTACTCTTAATGGGTGCAAGCTCTTAAACGCCCATCTTAAAACGCCATATTAAAAGAGTCAACAACCTATTAAAAGCCCATAACAACAAAGTGGATATAAAGTTTCAAAACAATGGTCCGCATATCCTCTTTGAATTACCGCTTTGCAAGGCTACCATAAATTAATTTACAGGAAAAAAATAGGTAACAATTAAGTCGTCATGGCTCATGTAACCAAGTCGCCCGAATGTGAAGAAGAGAGCCCTGTCAAATTAGTAGTGTGAGTTACATGTAATTAATATTATGCTCTTTTGAGCACTTTATATGAACTCTATCTTAGTAAGTTATCTTGAATTTATTTTGGATTATAGTCTTCAATAGTATGGTTAGAAAATGGACGGTTAAAGAAGTTACCGTAGTTTGCTAACGCAACTATGAGATAGTAAGAAAATAAATCAAATAATTAAGATATACAGGGCGATACGCGACCCACTAAACATACTTATGTGGAGCATAAGGTATGTCTGGGGTATAACGAAGAGGATATTTTAATTGATCAATTCGGTTTTATTAACAATATACAGGATGATTTTCCTATTTTGGTAAAGACTTGTTCACCCTGTAATTCCTAGACGGCTTAGCTGATTTTTTTAAAATTTCGTATAGAAATACTTTTCTGGCATCTACACTTTTTGACGTTTATAAAGTAGCAAAATTCTATGGTCGGATTCAGCCAATTCATAAAAAGGTCCTTTATTTGTGAGATATCCTGTACATCGGAATTGAGTATACGAAATATCATCCTGTATATTGGTAATAAAACCGATTTAATGAATTTAAATATCTATTTCGTTATACCCCAGGCATGTCTTATACTTTACATAAGTATATACAGTGTACATACTCATGTGGTATATAATAAGTAATTTTTTCTTTAAATTCTTAGTTTGTATTTTTACTGAAAACTTCGAAGGTCTTTTACCTAATCCCAATTGGCCCATTTATAAGCAGTCAAGAGAAATATCGGATATGTCAAACTGAAGGCATAACAAACCAAATTAATTAAAAATTCGAAAAGTCATAAATTAACTAAAAATTAAATTTAAATAAATTATTGATTTTTTTGTAATTAATTATTTACGCTGACTTTCCAAGGCCTTCAAAAGAGGTGATGATAAAAAATTTTCCTCTGGAAATAGAGTCGCGTAGTCAATGTTAAACTTTTACAATTGGCTATTTCCTTTTCACCTGAATGGTTTTTTCATAGTTAAAATAAATAAGACATTTGCGGCTCTCAGATCACTAGATGTGAGTTTAGTTTGGCCTCACTGAGAGCACTGCTGTACCAAATGGTTGATATATCTCTTTGATAAACTAAGAGATTCCTTAGACATAATCATCTAATCATAATGACATAAAAACCTTTTTAAAACTAGACAAGCTTAGTGACAAAACGATTTATATTTACAGACTTGAATTGAAATTAATTGTCCAGAATTTCGTTTAAATTTAAAATTTTATGTACTTCCAAGGCAATTAAAAGCTACTAGTAGTAGTAGTAGTAAGAGTGGGGGAGCTAGAGCTCGGCAAGTGGGCCCAGATAGCCCCTTTTCGCCAACCCTAGAATCACCCATCCCTACGCCTCCACTCCCAATGCGCGGTCTTCACTGAGTCGGTCCTTTTAATAAAGGCTTGCACGTTGTCTTATTTAAGATCTTCCCGTTGGAGTGCCAATGCTCTGAAAATTTTCCTTCTCAGGCGACTCCACCTATCACATATATGTACCGCAATTCGGACAGAGTGGGCTTTCTCTTAATACCAAAAAGGTGTAGATGCCTGTTTAGACTGTTGTGCCCGGTCAGGATTCCCACCAAGCCATTGAGACTTTGTCGGGTCTTTGTTAGCAGTGGCCTTGCTTTAGAGACCTCATAGTCTGATATCATTTCCTTGGCCTGTCTACATCCCTCTGTCCTTCTCCAACTCTTCCTTGGTTTTTCCCAGGCTCAATTATTAAGTGCCTGGAAGATTTGTTTTTTGCTAAGACCGAGACAAGATTCGGGGCCTACCAAGGGGTTAATGGAACCTTGTCTTGCTAGTTCGTCGGCCTGCTCATTGCCCTCAACATCTTGGTGTCCTGGGACCCACCTCAGTCTCACTTCCCTGTGTGCTGCAAGCCTTTCCAATGCGTCTCTGCATTCTTGGACTAGCACTGAGCTGGCCCTGGGTCTCTGAATCGCCTTGAGGGCAACTTAACTGTCGGAGTAGATGCAAATCCCCCCGTTACCTTCCAATGCCTCTCGTTTATTTGCTACTTCGAGCATAGCAAACACCTCCGCTTGGAAAACTGTGGTGTGTTTCCCTAGCGGAAAGGATTCCCCTGTGTTCCTTTCCATCCTGTACACTCCGGCTCCGACTTAATTGGTGCTTTTCATTCGTGATCCATCTGTGTACCAGGCCTGGAAACCACTTGGCTCTTTAATTTGGTTCGCCGACCATTCTTTCCGTGTCGGGATTTCGACTTAAAACCCCTTCTTTAACCCTAGTTTGCCACTTTCTGTAGTGCATCTGGATGTCAGAATTGGTATGTTCTTACACACCCTGAGAGCAATCGTCATATGGCCTTGCCTTAAGTGAACATTGTGCCACCCTCCGCTATCCTTCATTCTCTTATACGCCGCCATGACCTCTCTCTCAATCCAGACTGGGAGGTCCGGTAGCCCAAGAAGAATATTTAGTGGTGCCGCAGGTGTTGTTCTCATAGCTCCAGTAATTCCCAAGCAGACCAGTCTTTGCAGTCTGGTCAGCTTTTGGGCGTTGGTGACCTTCAATACGGCTGGCCACCATACCACGGATCCGTACGAGATCCTTGGTCATATGACTGCGGTATAAAGCCACTGGAGAACGTGGGGTTTTAGACCCCATCTTGTACCTATTGTTTGCTATAATTGCCATATTAGGGTCGTTGCCTTATTTACTGCCTGCTCTACGTGAGTTTTAAACGTGAGCTTGCTGTCTAAAATAAATCCTGCACAATATGGCAGGTCTGAAGAGCAACCTGCTATGCACATCTCGCGATCTTCTGTTGAAAATCTTCTTTTTCATCTTTTTTTTGTTTTTTTTTTCTTTGGCTTGCCTGTGTTGGTCGCCAGTGTATCAATTTGGATCTATTTTGATTAATCCCATCGAGTCACATGCTCCACCCATTGTAATAATGACTTTGTAATATTGATTTGATTCTTTTTTGTTAGTGTCGAAAGCTTTCCTCTTGAGATTTATAGGGACTTATAGAATTTTATAGGGATTTATAGCGATCTTGTTGTACCCGATTTTTTAAAGATTTTTCTTGAATGTTTTAGATATAACTCCTTCAGCTAAGATGTCAGATGTGTTCAGGTTCCACTGTCAGGTTTTTGTACCTCGTTATTTCTATTTCTCTGTTTTTCCGATATTATCAGTCAAAAGCTCTGGATGTCAATTGTTATTTCATACTTTTGATCTGAATAAATAGCAGATCCAGACTATTATAATCTAAATTTCTAAGGGTTGTTATTAATTTGTTCTAATAGAGAGCCGCTAGGTATTCTAATATTGCTGCAGGCTGACATTTGTATATAGTAAAAATCATTTAATCATCTATATTAATATGCTTATTGCTACTAGATTGTGCCGCCATAAATAAGCGATATCGGCAAGGATTCATTAATCTGCAAAAACTATATTTAATAAATTTACCGACCGTACTGCAACTGAAAACTTTCTAACATTTGTCCTGTACGTCTAGTTTCAAACAATGCTTTTCATAGTTGTGCGTTCTTCCAACTCAGCCCTAAAGAGTTGCCTGGAAGCTCTTTGTTCATAGATCTAACTGGATTGCACTGAACTACTTGATTAAAGTTTTCTTTCTCTAGGTGTTTGGAACATTTACCGTGTAACGTTTGTCAGCCATAAAATTTGTTTTTTATTTCTGGATTTAACCTGGAACTGCATTTATGGGTGTAACAGATTCAAAGATTTGGTCTACTGTTTAGATCCTCTGTCTACTATTGCCGCTAATTCACTTCATTAGACTGTTTTCGTACTCGAGAAATCATTACCTTTCTCCTGAGTTCTGCAGAGTTTATATATGCTTAACAGTCGCCTTTTCATCTAGGGAGGTATAGCCCTTTTACTAATTTTCAGTAATACGTTGATGCGAAGATATCGGAATTTTGTCATTACATGACCGGTTATGAAGTCTTACCACAATAAAAACCAAAAGTACAGGTACGGTGTATACCAGGAGTAAATGTAATATTTGTATACTTTCGTTACTATATCATAATAATTATAGGCCTTAAATACTAAATATCTTACAAGTAGATTAAAAGAATTAACCATTAAATTTTGTATAAGAGCATATTCTTAGATATTAAGAGATTTCATATAGTTCAGTTCAGAGATCTATTAGAATCTTTGATGTACCGCAAATAGTCCGTGTGCCGGTGTTGCTTGTATTGTCACATGACATGCATCTTTAAACCGCAAAATTTTATGTGGAAAGAGTCATAAAGTATTATTCTAAGCGATATTTAATCATTTCATTAAATAAATAAATGTTTTAAGCATTTTTTTAAGAATTTATACATTTGATTCGTAAAATGTGACTGCATGTGCCCACGTACTATTTTGTTAAACTTAATCACAGGCACTCAAGCGTGAAAAGTTGCACAGGTCCGGCTTTAAAATTTATTTGTATTTAAAACTTTATTATTCGGGATTTTTGGCTTTAGTTTTATTAAGTTAGAAATTCAGGATAGTTGATAGCAAGATAATATTTAATTTAAATATTAGATTTAAGTACGTTAAATGAGTTTAACCAAAAATTTTAATTTCATAAGTTTAGTTTTTAGCGCCATCAGTCCCTTACAACTAGTCAAGTCTCTTTGCTTTGCAATATGTCAAGTTGGAATAATGTATTGACTACTGTTAACCCACTGCATAGCTTTCATCAAATAGTATCAAACAATTTTAACACTGCTTTTCCTGTTGTCAATATTAAAAAACGAAATAGAAAACCTTGATATACTAAGGGTTTACGAGTATCTGGGAAAAATATGCGCTTCCTTTTTTACATTAGGAAATACGCTATGAACAATGGAACATTTTTAAATTATTATAACAGATACCGCAAGATTTACAGAAACTCAATCAGAATGGCTAAGTGGACCTACTTTCAAAGGAGGATAAATAATTCCTCCAACAGAGCAAAAGAGTCTTTAAGATTGAGAGGAAGATTTTAAATGAGCTTAGGGGTAAAAATAATGTCTTGGTTATTCCAAGTACCTTAGATTCCAATGTCCTCAATTCCTTCTACTGTGATATTGCTAGTAACCTTGCAGCCAATCTCTCACAAAAAATAGATCCCAGGAGCTATCTCAGCAATGTGGTAGTAGCCGAATCTTTCTTTTTTGCCCCCACAAGTGTAGAAGAGCTTAAACAGTTAATGGTTAATATTAAGAATAATAGTTCATCAGGTTGGGATGGGCTTTCTCTTAAAATATTTTCTGTTTTACCTCTTGTTGCTTTGCAAGTCTTGGCCGAGTCAATTAACTTTTCATTTATGTCTGGAATTTTCCCAGAGTGCTTAAAAAGAGCAATGATTGTTCCTCTTTACAAGGGTGGAGATCGCGACTGTCCTTCTAACTTTAGACCTATAGCGTTATTGCCTACTTTAGCCAAGATAGTGGAACGGCTCGTTAAGGTGAGGATGGTTTGATTTTCAAATAGATTTGGCCTATTGAGTCTTCAGCAGTTTGGCTTTCGTGAGTCTGTGAGCACAAATGATGCTATCTTTAGCTTTCTAGAGCACCTGTACAACCGACTGAATGTTGGTGAAGTTGCAGCAGCGGTATTCTGTGACTTGTCCAAGGCATTTGACTGCATGAGTCACAGAGTGCTGCTGATGAAACTGGAGCTCTATGGTTTCAGGGGAACTGCCCTGCCCTTGAGTGGTTTCGTTCCTACTTATCAAATCGTGTCCAGGCTGTCAAATTTAATGGTGGTATGTCTAAGGAACTTAATATAAATGTGGGTGTTCCGCAAGGATCAGTACTTGGCCTTTTAATTTTTCTCATTTATGTGAACGATCTGCCACAACTGCAGGTAACTGGTGTGCCGATGATACCACCATTCTCTGGCACGACTCTGATGTTTCTCAAATGGAGGCCAATATACGTGCAGATTTGTTAAAAATAAAAGACTGTTGTGATGCAAATTTTTTGACATTTAATGTTTCCAAAACAAATATCCTTAAATGTAATACAAATGATATATGTTTAAATAATGAAGCCATCAACATGCCACCGTTCAGTAAGTTTTTGGGTCTTTCCATAGACAAGTTCCTTAAATTTGAAGACCATATTGTGAATGTATGTAGAAAAGTCTCATCAGGCTGCTACGCCCTAAGGGTTATTACCACCAGTCTTAATTTCTCCATCGCCAGATCTGCATACTTCGCGATTATCGAGTCGCACCTTCGATATGGAATTTGCTTTTGGGTTCATGTTCAAATTCACTTTTTAGTTCAGTGTTTGTACTCCAGAAAGGGACCATTAGACATCTCTGTGGGGCCAAGCCTCGTGATTCATGTCGCCCGCTTTTTGTAAGTCATAATATTTTAACCCTGTGTTGTATTTTTATTTTGGAAACAGTTTGCTTAGTTTTTATAAAATATAAACAGGAACTCCACTTAGGAAGCCACTATAATACGCGACAAAACTATTTGTTGAGGCTACCCATTCCTCATTTTGAACTTGTCCGTAGCTCTATCATATATGGAGGTAGAAAGCTGTTTAATAAACTTCCACTAGAAATAAGACAACTTAAGACTGAAAAAAGCCTACGTACACGGAAGAAAATATTTCTTGCTAGTAAAGCGTACTAAACTATGTAGCACCTAAACTATGATGAATTTTTAATGATTAGCATTTAAGTATTTTTCAAAGTTTTATATAATTTTATTTTATTTTAAATTAGTTTCTAGTTTTTATTCCTTTAATGTTACAGTCTATTGGCTTTGTCTACAACTTCTATGTTTATATTGACAATAAAGCATTTTTGAGTTTAATGAGAGAGTAGGTGACAAATTACTTAGGCCCATTTATTTTGTGGATTAAGGCATTAAATAGTTACTTTTTGACACAAAAGTGTAAAATGTTTTGGTTTGTCTTCAAATTTTATATATTTCCTTTTTTTGGGAATTGAGATTTATTTTTACATGGTGGTGATTATTAATGGGGATTGTGGCTACCATATTCAATGTCCTTTATTATAGTTTTTTTTAATTAATACATGTTATGATATATTATTATAATAATATACTCATGAAAACCCCCCATCTCTATATTTAGTACCAACTTCTTTTGATAAAAAGTAATTATGTAGTCAGAAAATTGGAAGTATATTTTTTTAAATAAACTTTTACATTAAAAATCATCTGGCTGTCTATACTTTATGCCTTTAAAAGACACAAGTTTTACTTATAAAAAAAACACAATTTACATCCTGAACGTATTTATTAATTTGTTTGCCGCGTATTTAGTTATTATGCATATTAGGAGAGATTAGATAAAAATTAACAAAAATAAATGCTTATACTAAAAACTAAAAATCTTATACAAAACACTACATTTTAAGTATACTGGATCCTAAAACTACAGTGAGGATACTAAATACTTTTATAAATTTAACCACTCTTTTGAATCTGGCCCAAAAAGTTAATACAAATTTTGTAAATTCTGTTTTTTTGCCATTGTTCTTTAGCAGTTTCTTCCATTAAAGAAGGAAACAGTTTCTCTGTTGCCGCCATGGATTCCAACTTCATCTCGCACATCAGCATATGGATTCTAAAGCATTATATTATATATACTTTATTGTGTCGCTGAAGGACAAACAGGGGCAGTAAGCTGTAAAAAACAAAATTTTAAACTTGTTTTATTAATAAAAATATGGTTTTCTTACTATGGCAAAAAAGGGACTTTTTTCCCAGAGAATGGAAATCATACATCAATCATAAATGTATCATATCATGTTTCGGCTAAATAATACATGGATCTTTCTTCCTCCCAAATTTTTTTAATTTTCTTCAAATATTCTATACACCACCTGACAATTCCATTACAGCAGCTCTTTTGTTAACCATCTTAAGCTTAAATCTAAGTTTTATCAGGTATCTCCGCAAGGTTGAGACTGAGAAATGTTTGTCCCTTGCCGATAAGGTGTCTCTATGGTCAGAACCTCATTGTTTTTGTATTTAGAATACACATCTTTCCTTAGCAATTTGGCAATATCCATGTCAAGTCCCTTTGATTGTCCTGCATCTTTCCTTTTTATTCTGTCTTTAATCCTTTTTTTTACATGCATATTGTACTATTGGGAACCCCTGTTAAAAACGCTATTTTTTGCAAAGCACTACAATCATTTGTGAACTGAGTATCATTCCTTAGATTGTTATAGATATTTAGATAAATTTGTTCTTTTAAAACTGCTTGATTTCCTCTGTAGCTTCTACTTCCCTTGCTTCTTTTTGCTTCCTCAATACTAGAAAATGAACTATCAGAACTATGTAAGTCTAAATCACTGCTCAGATCACTCTTATTGTTTTTATCACAAATATTATTGTCTTTCTTGTACACCCACGGTCTCCATAAGCCCGCACAAACACTTTCCTCTTCATTTGCCAAATTTTCCTGCCAATTTTTCTAGGGTCGAAACATTTTAAGGTCTTTAGGTATAATACCAAAACAAATCCACAAACACAAATAAAAAAACACTGTTCCTCACAGTAAAAACTGCAAAAAATTTACAGGAATACAGGCCAAATTCTAAATTCTTTACTTTCATAAACGTGTAAAAAGCATAACCGGCAAAACACATCAAATAATAACCTCACATGGCCCTCCCTCCCAACTATTAAAGGTGATAGACCCATCCAACAAGTATTTTAAAGGCGATAGACCCATCCGTAAAGATCTCTTTAAAAACACGACGAAAATAATACAAAAACGGTCCAAAAATTTATTTGGGTACGGCCCCGTAATTCTTAAATTCAGTGGGATAGAGAGAGATATACAATCACTTGCACAGCCTAAAGTAGGAATTGTCAGAACGCAGGTGTTCTATCTTTGTTTAATAGACTGGCTAAAAAGAGGTGACAAGTCTGTGAGTGCTGGAAGTGTTTAAAATATTTTGTAAGATGCTTGGATTTTAGTCCGCGGTCAATTTTTTGATATTATTTTCTTGTGATATTATTTTCTTTCTAAAAATTGACATTTTCGAAAGAAAAATAAAAAATAGTATAAAACATGGGGTTTTACGTATATTTAGAATGATTTCATAGATAGACAATATAAAATTTTGCCATTTAAACATATATATCATGCAACAATAAATATGACATAGGCGCACGGACTAGTTAGTGCGGCATCTGCGACACATCAAAGATTCTAATAGATCTCTGAACTGGACTTTATCTATA
Source organism: Anthonomus grandis grandis (assembly GCF_022605725.1). NCBI lineage: Eukaryota > Metazoa > Arthropoda > Insecta > Coleoptera > Curculionidae > Anthonomus > Anthonomus grandis. The sequence continues at coordinate 16,508,234 of NC_065549.1, forward strand.
CATTCTTTCTAAGATATGAATTTTTTAATATTCTCTTTCTTCAGGTACCTATCTGTTTCGAATGTTGCCAATCATGTTGTTCATAAAACTTTTTTGTAATATCTTGAAACAGCTCTACTGGGCTTTTTCCAAAAAAAGTGCGTAGGTTCTGCACACTGATGTTCTTCTTCTTCCGGACCTTCTCTTACTTAATACCTTACCGTGTATTATGGTTTGCACTAGTAGAAAGTATCGATATTTATTCCTCATCATATACCCCAGATATTCAAATTTCTTTTTTTTTTATGGTGTTCATTAATTGTATATCTTTTTTCATTCTCCTTAGCACTTTTATATTTGTAGCTATACAGCCACATCTCAAATACTTCCAAATTTTTAGTGCCGGAGTGTTTAGGACACCATACAATAAAACAGTAACAGACATTTTAAGTACCTTACTTTCGTTTTAAGATATCTGTTGTGACTTTTTAAGATGACACTCATTTTGTGAAATACCCTCTTTACTTTTCCTATACGACAACTTATTTCTTGTGCACTGTCCCATTGCTCATTTATAATTGTTCTAAGTATATAGTATATAATAAGGTAGCAATATTGTTAAACACGTTTAATTTGTGTTCTATTAATATATAGGTCTATACATCTCCAATTATATTTGTTTTGCGGATGATCATTTGTTTCTTTTTCTTTCCATTATCATTAAGATTATATTGTTGACTGTACTGCCTGATATTGTTCATTAACCTTTGTAGTGCCTCCAAGCTATGACCATGGTATCGTCGGCATATCGAATACTATTCAATCTGATTCTGTTCAAAAGGATACATTCTTCAACTTTTTTAAGGGCTTCATTGATTTTTTTTTCGGAATATAAGTTTAATATCAAAGACGAGATAACACATCTCTGTATGACCCCACCTTATATTTTCATCTGTTAGGTTCGATGTCCATCAAGTCTTAAGCATACTGTCTGATTCCAGTAGAAATTTAAAATGAATCTGATATCTTAATCGTTCAAGCCGGCCTCTTCCACGATATTAATCATTTTATCACATGTTTTCAACGCGATTAAATGCTTTTTCATAATCGATTAGACAGACGTAGTCAGTAAAGAGTACGTCTTTGATTTCAACTGTATTAACAACACCAAATTTGTTTTCGGATATCTGTTCTTCGCATTTGTTGTAAATTCTCCTATAGATGATTTTAGGAAAGTCATTTTTCGGGTATATTTCTAGAGTTATCGATTCTGTTGAAGATGTTGGTAATCCAGGCTATTTCTTCATTATCTAATAGCTTAAGAAATTCAACGTCTATGTTGTGTGGTCTAACTGGTTTTTAAAATTGTATTTAATTAATTGCTAGCTTCTTCTGACAGTAAGTACGTGACCTCCGGTCTTTGATCCTTAGAAAGCCTCTCTAAGTATGACTTCCACCTGTTTTTCAGATCATGTTTGCCAATGATAATATTTCTATTTGTGTCTATAATCTTCGTAACTTGTCGCTTTTTAAATGTTCCAGTTGTCTCTTTTATTTTTTTGTGTAGGTTAAAGCTGTCATGTCTAGCCTGCAGTATTTTTATTTCTGCGCACCTCTCTGCTGCTTCTTTTTCTTTGCCTTTTCTAATATTTTTATTAATTTATGTGTTGATCTTTTCATACACTTCTTTATTACTTTTATGTAGTCTTCTTTGTTCCATTAGTTTTAAAATTTCATTTTAAAATCCATGATTTTTTTTTTTGAATTTCTTTACTGTTTTTAAAAATTCTTTCTTTGTTGAATTTCTTATCTTTATTCTTGGTATATTTGTTTATTTCCGTCTGCATGTCATTCACCTCTTTTAATTGTTTTACCTTTGCGTTAATGTATTCGCTTAGTTATTCACTTGTTTCACTCTTATAACTCCTACTAGAGTTATATGATCTGATTCAATGTCCACCTCAGGATATATTTTAATTAAATTAAAGCAGTTTTTGAGCCTCTTACATACGTTATCTGACATATAGTCAGTTTGGTTACGGACAATGTTACTAGGTATATCTGATCGGGGGAGATTTGCTCCGTGGCGTCTTCCCCAAACACAAGGGGGACACAATTGGATAATTGTGTCTATGATGTCGGTGCACTGAATAATTCTTCCCTTGAAGAACCAATTGTAATCTAATAAATGAAACACATTTATTTTCTAAATATGTACTATTAGTAGTCACAGGAACTTGGAATAACAGTAATTGGGTAGACTTAAATTACCACTTTTTCCGCTGTCTCTATGCAGTCTCTATAAACTGTCTCTTACCACTTGTACTAACTCTACTTTTTTTACACTTGCTACTTTCATTGATTTTATTACACTCACTAATTTCATTCCTTAAAAAACTAACAACAGTTTATTTATGTCTATAATTATAGGTTAACCAGTTACCATACGTCAACTTCACACCAACTAATGACGACCGGGAACGTTTTTATGTAATTAGTAAAATATTTAAAGAGTTTAGAGAGTGTGATAAACCTGCACTAGGTTACCACTATTATTGACAATACTTGTAGGGCAAAATAAGGAGTTAGAGAGAGAGAGAACTATTTTGGGCATTAGAGGTTAAACAGAGGACAATGAGCAACTTTTCGCGAGGTCGGGAGCTCTACGAACGCTTTAGGGCAACGACCACTACTCGACTGATCCCCTTCCCCAGTTTATTGGGCTTTACGCTTGCGGTGTCAGTGTCAGCGGTTACCGAGAACAGTGGCCCCTTCAAAGCTACCATGAGCTGCCAGAGGGCACCCGATAATTCTAGATTTTTAGACGCAATATAATTATAAACTAACATCGAGCAGAACGAGAAAATAAATAAACTGTTGGGAGATTTATTTCCCAAGAGTATCGGCTAGAGACTTCCATGAATACCTATAGTCTTTTCTTTAAAAATTTGTAGAGTGACTTTAATACAACTAATTCGTTGTTTTCTGCCAATGTTTTAAGCCTGTCTTCTCTACTACTTTTTAGAATACGTTCATATTTTGAGGAGGAGCTTTTTACTCGAAATAACATTGCCCTATTAGATATTGAAATAAAATTAGATACTATACTACTACTAATATGCCTTGCAACTATTATCTTAATAGTTGCCGATTTTGGCCGATTTTGAGGCCAAAAATGGGCATCAAAAATGCCATATCTCGGCTATCGTAAAAGCTACGACCTTGCGGATAATCTCGTTGGATTCAGAATGATGAAACTAAGACAAAACCGTTAGAATTTTCCCGATAGCTCCCATAGAAACCGAGATATCGACCTTCAAAATTTGGAATTTTTCATTTTTCGGGTATACCTCCCCGTATCGAAATTTTTTAGCAAAAATTGATTTTTTTCGAAATCAAACTAAGTATACCAGCGTCTTATTTTGATCATCTAGATTACAAAAACACCGGGTTATGACAGGATCCGAGCAGAACTAAGGGAATGAGAGCACTTTGAAAATCCTGAAAAACTCATTTTCGACGTCCGATTGCCAAAAATGGGCATCAAAAATGCCATATCTCGGCTATCGAAAAGGCTACGACCTTGCAGATGGTCTCGTTGGATTCAGAATGACGAAACTATTATAAAACCGTTGTAATTTTCCCGATAGCTCCCATAGAAGCCAAGATATCGACCTTCAAAGTTTGGAATTTTTCGTTTTTCGGGTATACCTCCCCGTATCGAAATTTTTCAGCAAAAATTGATTTTTTTCGAAATCAAACTAAGTATACCAGCGTCTTATTCTGATCATCTAGATTACGAAAACACCGGGTTATGACAGGATCCGAGCAGAACTAAGGGAATGAGAACACTTTGAAAATCCTGAAAAGTCGTTTTCGACGTCCGTTTTTGAGGCCAAAAATGGACATAAAAAGCGCCATATCTCGGCTATCGTAAAAGCTACGACCTTGCAGATAATCTCGTTGGATTCAGAATGACGAAACTAAAAGAAAACCGTTGGACTTTTCCCGATAGCTCCCATAGAAGCCGAGATATCGACCTTCAAAGTTTGGAATTTTTCATTTTTCGGGTATACCTCCCCGTATCGAAATTTTTCAGCAAAAATTGATTTTTTCCGAAATCAAACTAAGTATACCAGCATCTTATTCTGATCATCTAGATTACGAAAACACCGGGTTATGACAGGATCCGAGCAGAACTAAGGGAATGAAAACACTTTGAAAATCCTGAAAAGTCGTTTTTGACGTCCGATTTTGAGGCCAAAAATGGGCATCAAAAACGCCATATCTCGGCTATCGTAAAAGCTACGACCTTACAGATAATCTCGTTGGATTCAGAATGACGAAACTAAGAGAAAACCGTTGGACTTTTCCCGCTAGCCCCATAGAAGCCGAGATATCGACCTTCAAAGTTTGGAATTTTTCGTTTTTCGGGTATACCTCCCCGTATCGAAATTTTTCAGCAAAAATTGATTTTTTTCGAAATTAAATTAAGTATACAACTCTATATTTCAGGTTTTTAGTTGATGTTCTCAAATAAAATACTGTAACTCCTTTATTGTCTATACTGCCTACTTCTAGCCATCTCATCTCGGTTATTCCCCTCATTCTCTTCAGTTTTGCATGGCATTTTTAGTTTTTTTCTGCTTTTACCATGCTTTTAATTTTTTTTTTCTACGGTAACTCAGAACCTTCTCCACCGGAGATTCGAACAGAAGACTTACTCCAAAATTATATTTATTTATAGTTTTGAATATTGTTATAGATGTTTTCTTCTAATCTAGTAGGATCCTTAAGATTCCGCTACATTAAAGATCCCTTAGGATTTTTTTATGAAAATATATAACAAAACAAGATTTAATCAACTTAAGAAATAACTTATAATATATATTAATAAAACCAGAACCCTAGAGATCAGAATGTAGTAAATATTCCTAGTAGTTTAAAAAAAATATCTTTTAATTATAATTCTTTATATAACTATAAAAAAATAGCACCAAAAAATAGGGTTTAAAATTAGCACAGAATGTAATAAACATTTTTTACAACCATTATTCCAATAATGTGCTAAAACAATCTTAGACAACCATTAAAAAACATAATCTGTGTTTTGTATATCTAGCTATTTTTTGTTATGCCTTATTTATTACATATGGTAGGATCTCAGAGTATATCTCATCTAATAAATAAAAAAATAATAATATGCCAATCAATAAAATGCAATATAAAACTAATTTAGCATTTCTTGTTAAAATCAATTTATCTTTAATATCCAAAGAAAGTTGTTGATTATGTTTCTATGAAAAATAAAATGTCACTTTTTCAGAGTGATAAAGCTACTTTTTTAGGAAACAAATAACGATGGAATAGCAACTAAGGTACATGTTGTTCTCATTATATCCTATCGCAATCTGCGTTGTATAAAAGATAATGAAAATAACTGGCGAAGCATAAAAATGTAAATATTGCATTTTACGTTCAGGGATCATTATTATTTTTATAAGGCTGTAAAAGTGCATGATCAGAGCTCATTTTTAAACATGAAGGCAGCGAACGCCCATCGATTTTATAGCTTTTCCAGCCCTCGATATTGTTATTATAAGCATAACCGTTTACTCTACCGAGAAAATGTGATCCGTTTGTACCCAGATGCCCTGTAGCCTTTTTTTTATTTTTAAGAGTTTTTGCATTGAAACCTAAAAATCACTTTTTCTTTACAGTTACTCCGGAAATCCTATGTACACGTGACCAGATGCGTGTAGAAATCCCTCTACAACCAGAAACTAAAAGTATCTACATACAAGGATTACGAGATTATCCTGATCCCGCATGTCGACCCCATACAGACCCAACAGGGAAATTAGCAGTTTTAGAACTAGATTTAAACGATGTCTACCGATGTGCTGTAACTAGAATCGTTAACAAGCAAACCGTAAGTTATTTATATAAAGGGAAAGAAAACATTAAGCGATTTTCCCTTTATAATGCATCACTTATCTGGACCCCGATGGTAAACATAAGAGCCGAAAACATAATACCGCGCATAAAACCGAAATTTTAGGTCGATTTCAGGCAAATTTTCGGGTATTTGTCTAGTAATGGGATCCCGGCAAGAAGCAGGCTTGACGTCGCAAAAGCTTTACGTCAACCGAGGTCCGTTTAATGAGGGTTGGAAGTCTGAGGGTGAAACGTCGTGAACCAGATGTTTTGATATATTGATTAAAGGGAAAAAGTATATTTGGAATATCGATTATGACGTAAAAGCGGGTGGAATCTAAGATTTTATATTTATAAAGAGAAAAGAGCTTTATCAACAATGAACAAAATTTAAATGGTTTTAACAATATTCTTTAATAAGGGTACAGAAGCATCGCAAAGCTGATGATTTAATAAAGAAGAGAAAGCATATTTAATATTTAGAGATTATGATGTAGAATCTGATGAAATCTATGATTTTAGTTCGGGTATTTTTTAATGGTTAAGTTGTAAGGAAAATAAAACATTTTTTTGTTCGATAAGTTTGATACCCCTGTAGATATTTTTCTAAAATTAATAAATTGCCATTAGATAGACATACACTGCTGCTAACGGCGTTCATCCGAGCTTTGACTTAAATATTTTTTAAAAAGAAAACGGTACGCTACTGGTTTTTCTTTTAATAAAACAATTTGATTTTTTTTTATAACGCCAAAATCGAATTATGCTAATTACGTACCAATAATTTGTTTAAATATTATTATTATTAATATTATTATTATTGTTTTTGTAAAGCACCGAATTTACAATCGGGTTTTTAATTACTCGGTAAATTATTTCAGGAATATCTATGTCTTTTAGTGAAACTTGTAGTTTCTAGATTTAGTCCTATACATAAGAGAACAACCGGGATGAGCTTTATTTTTCTTGTTTTGAATTGATTTGTTGATGGAAGCAGAGCTTCTGTTGTTTGTTTGTTGATGACTGTGATATCTGGCCGATTATGCTGTACTGTAACATCCGTCATAATAGTTTTATCAAAGTTTGTTTTTCAACCAGTTTGTTTTCTATTACTGGTGGGCGTTTGTATTTGTAATACGGTGTATTACAAATACAAACGTATGTTGTTTTTATCATTAAGTTTAAATTTCTTTAGTATTTCTAGGTAGACTATTGTAGCCACTTTGTTGTACCATTCTAGGTACTTGCTTTCGGCTAAAGTTTGCCAGCTAGATAGAATACATACTCTTGTTACATTTCCTACACCTCTCTGTTGGTATTTTTTCGTTAAGTATATATTTCTGATTGTTATAATTTGGTCTTGTATACCAATCATAAATTCTTCTGTTTCTGGTCTATTTTGTCCTTTTGTAATATAAGTTGTAATGGTTAATAAATCTTCCATGTATTTTGTGTGCTTAAATTTAATATATAGGAGTATAGCCTAAATCCACTTTTACTATAGTTTTGTGGAACTCATTGATGGAGACATTTTCTTAGGCCTTTTATTAGGACCATGCTGGCTGCATGCTGCAGCGATATCCCTTATTCCTCTGCCTTCTTTTTTTACGCGGTTTTGTTATTCGTTCAACTCATGCTTTTGGGTGATGTTTTCTGAATTTATATTTTATACGTTCTGTTCTAATCATTCTGTTTATCGCTTTCAGATCAGTTTATATCTATTTATGTATACCCAAGGAGTATTGAAGGCAAATATGCCATAGCTATTTATGGCTGAGGTGAGGTTTCTTAAGTTTGGATTTCAGAATGTTATAAAGGCATGTTTCAAATTCTTTGGTTACTGGGTCTGTAGGATTCCTAAGTATTAATATGGTTTGGTATAATTATGGTTTGTATTAATTACTTTTCCTGACTCCAGTTCGATGGGTGTTCCTTTTTTAATTTTCGTTTTTCAACAGTTTGACATTTTTTTAAATGATATACCTATGTCCGTGTTCAACTGGTGAACGAGTTTTAAGTTTGATTCAAGATGTTTTTTATTTGCAGCATACAGTTTCAAATTATCCAAGAAAAAGAATTATGATTTATTGTTTTTGCAGTCTGTCATGTCTTTAGAGTGGTGCCATATCCAGTGCGGCTTAGGATTCGTGATAGTGGGTTTAGACATAGACAATAGCATACGGCTGAGAGTGAATCTCCTTGGAATATAGCCCTTTTGATGTTAATAGATTCAGTTTTAACAGTTGTTTGTTTTAAGTTGATTCTTAGTTTCGTCTTCCATTTTTCCATGTTATATTTGAAAAACTCTACTAGGACAGGATAAACTTTGTAGATTTCTAAAGTTTTTATTAGCCAGCTGTGAGTTTCTTTTTCTGTAGAAATTCTTTTTGATAGTTTATGTATGCCATATGTAGATTCCAGTTTTTCTTTCGTTTTGATCGAGGATGACATTATCGATAGTTTTTGTTCTTTGCAGCCAATAAATTCTCTCTTGCAGCTTTTCTAGTCCTCCGTGAGCATGTTGTTGTTTTTAAGATATGTGTAAGCTTCTCGTATAATACTGCGATAAAGATCTTATACATTATAATAAAGTTATGGGTCGTTAATGGGATGGATCTTAAATTTATTAGAAAGTGTTTAGAAAGTAGCTATTATGAAGTTACGCCGCCTTTAAGGAACAGATTTTCTAAATTTCTTAAGGCGGCATTAAATTGGTTTGCTAGATAAGGATGAATGACTGTTAAAATCATGTATCAAAAATGTTGTGCATCGTCATTTCTCGGTGCTTTCCAGTTAGACCGGTTCTTTATAACTTTTTCCAGATCTTGTTCTGTGAGAATTTTTTTTTTTCGATTTGAAGAAGATTTGTTTTTTTCTGTTTCTACTTCAATCCAAGGTATATGATTCGCTTCGTTAGACCATATAGAGTGTCTGTAGTTCCTCCTTTTTTGCTGGATGTCCTTTAAGATCAACTTTTTCGTTCAGTGATCGGTAGAATGTCATCAGAATGTCAAATCGTTAATATATAACAAATGGCTTGTTTGTTGGGTTTTATTCTTACATTTATATTTAATATTTATGCTATTTACATTATGTAGTCCCAACATCTTCAGGCTCCTGTACAGCTCTTTGGGAATAACTCCTATGCTCGAAATGACATTTACGATGGTGGTTACTTTGTCCAGGTTATACAATTTCTTGATTTCACCTGCCAGCTCGGTGTACTTGTCCCTCAAAATGATGTTAGGTTAGTTAAAGGGTACGCAGCGAGCGTCAATGATAGACTTGCCATAGTAGATCGTAAAATTTGCAGGTTTGAATAACTGACTTAGACATATCCTTATAGTAGGGTACTCATGTAGGTCCTGGTAAATCACTGCAGTGACCTGGTTGTGCTGGTGCAGACAGTCAGTTCGGGCAAGTAAACAGCAGGCTGCTGTGACATGTTAGATTATCTCTGATGTTTCTTTGTACTTTCTACACCTATCATCTCCTATCGTGGGATTTTTAAAGAACTTGACAAGCTGTTATAAGTGATTTATTTTCTTTGATATTTGATTTTACGAGGCACGTCCATGTCTGACTCTGACGTTTTCTTTGTGTGCTGCCTTCGAAATTTGGTTATGTAAAGGCTTCACATTTTGTTATTACTTTGGAATCTACATTAAGATTGATTTTCTGTTGCTTTGTGAGATCAAAACTGGAGTTTGGCTGCATTCTATGACACCCACTCTATCAGAATCATGTTGGTCTCCTTGAATCTGTTCAGCGTAGATTTGCTAAGTTTTTGGCTTCAGGCAGGATGGCATATATCCAGTTAGAGATTTGATCATCGGCAACTATTGGAACGCTTCAATCTACATCCATTACATCTTAAAAAAATGATCTTCTCTGTAAAATTCCTGCATGAGTTACTGAATGGATTTATTGATATTCCTGTACTTCTTTATGGTGTACGTTTCATGCTGCCCAGGCTTAATGCTAGACATCCCCTAACATTCTTTCTGCCAAGGCCTCATACTAACATCCTGTTGAAATCGCAACTATATACAATATGCGCTATATTTAATCGGATCTGTCACGTACACTGTGATATAAATTTCTCGCCGGTTCATGTGATTGTCGATATCTTGGTGGATCATTACTCTTGGGATTAAGACCCATGTGTTTAAGTTATAGTTAGTAGGTATATTGTAGTTAATTTAATTTAATTTTATTAAATATGTATCTTGTTAAACTTTTATAATTGGGTTTTTATATCATATTAATAGTTATTTGTTCTAAATTTTTTTGATAACTTTTGAGATTGTGACTTTACTTTTTTTCTTTTCTTTTCATTCTTTTAGGTTTGTTTTGTGTTTTTTTTCTTTAAACTATATTTTTCATTGTTCTGCATATTTTTCATGTTTATTGTTGGCTTTGTCAGTACACCATGCCTAATCTTATAGGTGGTTTAAAATTTTGTCAAACCTCTACCTCCTTCTTGTTTTGCGATAAATAGCCTATTGATATCTGCTCGCGGGTATAGTGTGCCATGCATTTTATTTATTATGTCATCGCTGAACTCTTTTACGATCTTGAGTTTTTCTTTTTATTCATTGTAATTTGTAATTTCGCTATGACCTTTAAGTATTCAATATAGAGTACATGATTCATTAATTCTATCTCGTTTTTACTTTTGTATTCCTTTTTAGTGTTATTGAGTCTAGAATTAAGGGGGAAGAGCACGGTGCAGAATAGGGGTGATGGAGAGTCGCCCTGGTAGATGCCATTCCTAATTTGTATCTTTTATCACTCTCCTGTTATTGATTTTTATGCTGGTTTAAGGTGTTAGGTTCATGTTTCAGGGTTAGATTTTCCTAGTGACCATGGTTTTGCTGATAAAGTTATATAGTAAGAGGAAGCTTGTTAAAAGCGTTTTGGTATTCAATCCTAGTATTATTATTATTATTATTGTTATTTTTCGGAACAATATCTAAGAGAATATTAAATTTCTAGGAAAAATTTAATTTCTTTATTACTAACTTAAGCAGCTTTATTTTAACTTTACCATCTTGTAGTTCAAGACGTTTAGAACATATTATGTCCAAAGGATTTTTTTTCATGATTTCATTAAAAGAACCTCTTTTCTTCTTTAATTCTCTCTATTCTCACATTAAAGGATGAATTTTCTTGTAACAATTAAAAACTGTTGACTTATTATTAGTTTAAAAATATCATGGAACAAGTATTTTAATGAATTTATAAGTTGTACACAGAGTGTTTATGAATAAGTGCGACGAACTTTAACCCTTAACAACTATTCCAAAAAAAAAATCGCAACAACTATTGATGGGTCAGTATGTCCCGCTGTATTATTTATTCAAAAAAAGGTAACGAAACTTACAACGTATTTTCTAACATAAAAACGAAAACATTTTAACAAAAAAAAACTTACTTGCATATGGCACATCTTTTTCGCTTGGACGTTGTTCTATCAGTGAGTGGCACAGGAGGTTCTGGAATCTCAGTTTGAAATATATTGGAGCCCATTTCTCGAACCTTTCGAGGTACCTTTGTATTTCCTAGTCTTTTTATTACGAACGGCTGGCATAACGATACCTGCCTATAGCCCCTTTAGAAAATCATAGCGGGTAATTTTTGTTTCATTAGATGCACAGTTATATAAAACATAACTATTAATTTCAGCAATATTTAATATTGCATGAAATAATGCCATTGGCCAACGTCTTGTTCCGCGTGAAATAGAATAATTTGCGCATTTTTCGTCAAGAGCATCAACCCCTGCTTTAGTCCCATTGTAGTACTCGATTATATCTGGTTTCAATGAAATTTCATTTATCTTATTATCGTGGTGCATACAGTATCAAGTATACTAATATAACTGGTTTATTAGTTTTTGAAACAAATGATACCATGGTAATCACCGGAGAAAAACCAAACAGTGAACTTTTAGGTTGTCGCTTACGACTGGGTTGAAATTTTGGTGGTATTTGACGTTTTTTTTTTTAGAGTGCCTACATAAGTAAGCATATTATTCAGCAGCTCATTTACTATCTCAATTGAAGAATATCAGTTGTCAACGGTTACATTGCGGTTGGTACCCATTATGTGCTTTGTCAAACGAAGTACAACCTCCGAAGGATTCGAAAAACGTTTTTCTTTAGGGGCCCGATCTCCAATTTGGGCACCTGTATATACTTCGGCGTTCAACATATAGTAGGTCTTTGAATCCGCCAGAATTTGTACTTTTAAGCCATATTTAGCTGGTTTACTCCCTAGTAACTAAATACATGCTAAATACTAAATACATCCCTATGTACATACAGAATCCCCATCTACCCCTAAAGGGTACCAACATCTCATCCAGGGTAACATTATCATCAGGGTTATACATTTCCCGTGCGTTATCCACAACTGTATTAAAAACTTCTGAAATCGGCGCTAGTTTGTCCAATTTGATCCTTTCCTTCCTGGTTTGTAAATCATCAAAGCGTAAGCAACAAAGCAAAAAAGAAAATCTTGCAAGGCTCATTGTAGCTCTAAAAATGTTTCTTCCTGTTCCATCAGTACAGCACATTGACCTTAGCTCCTCACTAACACAAATTATCTTTAGGATCTTATCATTTATAAGTAAGTTCCATGCTGTCTCAGGTGACTTGGACAATGCAAAGCCCTTCAAACCTGGTTTAGTGTAAATGTTATGAGCTGCTGCTCTTCCACGTGTTGCTGCTCCTTTTGACCATCTTGTTCCATCCTTTTCAACCCAAGACGTAAAATTAATTAGAGGTTGATCTTCCTCAGAATCTTGCCAGAAACCCTCACTCAGAGAATCATGTTCACTAAATAGCTCGCAGTCCTCTTCAGAATCATCGCTTTTATCTCTATCCTCCAAAATTTTTCTAAGAGCGTCCTGTTCATTCTCAGCAATTTCTAAGGGCACATTGGCGCCATTTTCATCATCCGTGAACTCATTAGTTTCATCCACGTTTTCGAGGTCCTGCCAAAAATTTTCTATAATGTCTAAAAGTTCCGCATCCGTGTATAATTTGAAATCCATTTTTATGGATAACTAGATACAAAAATTACAATAAACACTTGTTCGAAACAATTTTTATGCAAAAAAACCAAAATAATTATTTCATAAATTGCTAAATTGAAAATATTTATAACGCAACAACTACCGCTGGGTCACTTTGACCCATTTTCGTAAATTCGGCTACAACGAAGCTGCATTCCTACGTAGTTAATGTGCTACTAAAAGTAAACACGCGCGCTAGACAAAGTCGTGAAGCCTTGCCCCCAAGTTACAAAATTGGAGGGGGAAATTTCAGTTTAAAGGCGTCTCTGGGTCAATTTGATCCCATCAATAATGGTTAGGGGTTAAAAGAGGTGATTCTGCATGAAAAATTATTGACAAGTTTGCTTTGCTGTATTATTTATTTGCTGTCCGAAATGCTTCGTTTTCCGGGATAAGGGGTGTTGACATTTTTCTTACAAAGTAATAATTTATTCATTGCTCTGAAACTGGTTGAGATAGGCAAATGAAATTTAGTGGCATTTGACAGTTAGCTCTGGGGAATTTTTTGACATAATATTAAGAATTTAAAATTCACCACACCTTGTTTATTTAATCGCTTGCTCGAAAATAAGAGTAATCATTTCTATATTGGTAGAAGCTTCTCTCTATAAATCTATGAGGTATGCTACATTATTGCTTAAAAAATTATAAACTGATATGGTTTTTAGTTGGTCAGATTTGCTAGGTTTTCCTACTATGTAAGTCTCTCTGAAATTCGTTGATCTCTCTTTGCATAATAAAGTGATTGATTTTTCACTGTGCTTGATATACGCAATCAATTTGGGTTGTTGATATGCCCAGTGTTGATCCCTATGTTGATATAGTATAATCAGTTCAAGTTCCTCTTTATCTGCATAAGTAGGTTATCCATTTTTTTGTGGCCAGTTTTAAAAATATAAATAGTCAGAATTTAGAAGGATTTTTAGGTTTTCGAATAGGAAAAGTAGGCATTATAAATTACAAAATCTGCTTTCGTCTATCGTTAGTTATATATAGTTATAGTCACCATAAGTTTCTAAGACAAAGTGCTACAAGCCCTGAGCTACTATATGGATATACAATCATCAAAAAACACTTTAAAAAATCACACATTGCTTATGCTGCAATTCGTCATAGGTCTTTTATTATATTATACAGTGACCGCCTAAAGTTCCGCATAAATTCGATAAAAATTAGAGACATGATTTTTTGAGAAAACGCTCGGACCCGTCGATTTTCATTTTAATTTGCGCATAATTTCACATATATCTTTGTATACAGGGTGGAACAAAAAAAAGATATGACGTCATCGGTTATTTTTTTTAATTAAATGCTATATTTTTTATTGCATTTATGAAATATAGGCAAAATTCCAAGCAAGTTTCGATAAACACACCTTATCTCAAAACTCAACTGTTTCAGAAATATTTACATTTAACCAACAAGAAAGCAAGTAACTACGTCTATTTACAAATTAAGATAAAATGGAGGATAAAATGTTATAAACTGTAAAAACTCTTATTAATGTATCAAGTGTTCAAACTGATCCCCATTTACTTCTTGGCAGAAAGCAAGACGGTTTACAAACTCATGTAAAACACTCCAATTATTTCGGGTGATATATGTCTAATTTCATATCTAATTCTATTTTTCAAATCTTCTACGTTGTTTGGCTTCTCAATATAAACTATACTTTTTAGCTACCCTCATAGAAAATAGTCGCAGGGATTTAGTTAGAAACGTATCATCCATTTTTCTCTAAGAGACTAAACGAAAACAAAACAAAGGTAAGAACACAAAGTCACGGTCTCATCAAATCCATATAATTTTTTAAAAGCTACACGTGTAATGTGATCTGTGTAGGTCTAGGCCTGATGATGCTCCGATAGGAGCGAAACACGTATGGCCTTTAAAAAATTATATGGATTTGATGAGACCGTGACTTTGTGTTCTTACCTTTGTTTTGCAGGGATTTAGGTCGGGTGACCTGGCCGGCCACTCTATTGGCCTTCTTTGTTTTATCCATCTCCTGGGAACACTGTATCCAAGTAATTACGGACATGTCAAAAGAAATGTGGCGGTGCGCCGTCTTACTGAAACCAAAAATTATCTGTCGGGTCAGCAGGGTCTTGTTCGTCTGGATACAGGACAGCCAAAGCAGATCTTATCTTGAAGAAAATTCAAATAGCGTTGTCCTGTTAAGTTTTCTTTAAAAAAGTATGGCCCTATTACTTTATTTTCCCCGATACCAGCCCAAACATTAATAGATTTACGGTAGGTACTGTGTATGAGCCTCAGTTGCCCAGTGTGGATTTGACACTGACCAGTACCTACAATTTTACCGATTTACGACACCGTTTAAACAAAAAGTTGCTTCATCCGAAAATAAAACTCGTAACACAAACTGACGGTTATTATTGCAAATGTTCATTATTTACTCGCAAAATTGGTTTCTTTGATGAGGATCGTCCTCATTTAATTCGTGTATTAGTCTAATTTTATAAGGATGGTATTGATTTGCTTTTAAGATGCGTTTTACTGACGTTCCGGCTATATTATTATCAACTGAAATTTGTGAAGTGGCAGTGTTTGGATTTTCTTCGACGGAGAGCAGAACGTTCAATTTTGTTTCTACAGAAATTTTTGGACGACCTGATCTTGGGAAATCCCTAACATGACCTGAAGTTATGAATTTGTGCTCTATTCTACTAACTGTTGACTGAGAAATAGGATGGTTTGGGTATTTGGTATTAAATAGTTCACTTATTTCTTTTTGCGAACGCACTCGATCCCCGTACCCTAGCATCATCAAAATTTCAATTCGTTGGGTTTCCGTTAAATTAGCCATAATTTATTCTGATAAAAACTATTAATTTTCGAACTGACAGAGACATTCGAAAATGGAGATTCTTTACCAGTGTAACCATGGAAATAGAGACAATTGGCAGTGTTTATAACATTATTTTTATCCTCGATTTTACCTTAATTTGTAAATAGACGTACTTATTTGTTTTCATGTTACTTAAATGTAAATATTTTGGAAACGGTTGAGTTTTGAGGTAAGGTGTGTTATACGAAACTTGCTTGGAATTTTGCCTTTATTTTGCCTTTATGACAACAACAACTGTACCATCAGCAAGTAGAGAATGTTTAGTTTTGCTCAAGCCCCCAAAAAAAAATGTTATAAGAATAAACTACCGTATTAATTGGAAAAAAAATTCTTAGACGATTTTTAATAAACATATGATTTTGAAGGATTAAGCGTATTTACCGGGCTCTTAAAACATTTAGGAAAATTCACCTGTAATAACAGTATTCATTACAGTGTTGCTTTTTAGGGCAAGAAAGTTTACTACCAAACCATAATAATCGAAAAAGGATCCACTGAGAGTGACGCAAATGTAAGAGAAACAGTTCACGTCAAATGCTCGATTACCAAAGACCATAAGATTGCTAGAAGACAAGTTTTTCCTGCCGGATTTGAAGAACCTATGTAAGTAGAAAATAATATTAATTAAAACTTTTAATAAGTTTCAATTTAACTTTTAACTTTTTTATGTTTTATGTTTTAAATGAATCCTCTGCAACGCGGGAAAACTTTCCTATAATGATTGGAAACTAAACTCGTACCGGCACACGTTCAAGTTTTATAGAAAAACAACGAAAAACTCTTGAAAAAATGAAAGCTACATATCAGAGCTTTTATTTTAAAATTCTTCCATCGTTTTCTCTCAGTAGTTTCGGATTTTAAAATCAACGCTGAAAGGTGTATTTGATTTTTTAGATATATGTATGTGCAACTTTTGGAAAAGCGTAAAATGTTCGTATATGTTCTTGGCTATATTATTTATGAAAATTGTATAGTATTGTATAGTATATGGCCGTTATATATTATAAAGATATTTTACTATACTTAATCACGGTGATAAAAAGTTAAACTTCGAGCATATTGTATTTGCTTGAGAATGATCTTAAAAAAATATAAAAAAAAAACATTTAGAAACATTTGAACAACCTTCCGTCTTTGTTTTAGTCAACGAAGATCGTATCAGACAATACGATAAATTTGATTGGACAAACTGATTATTAATAGCAAGAAAAAGTAATGTGACTTTTTGACTGTATTAAGAAGTTTAAAAAACCTGATATTCACAACAGGGGCTTAGGAGAATGCGGACTACAAAATACTTTTGATATTTTTTGATACTAATTATTGAGTTTGGTGAAAGACATTTTCGGTACAGAGTAGTTTCAACCAAATCTGTTCATCATTATGATCTAGTTTCAGATTTTTTAAAATTAACAACGATATGACAGCCGACCAGAAATTTAGACTTATAAATCAGGTAATGACAATTCTGTATCTTCACCTGACCGTTGCTTCGTCAAAAAATATTATCCATTTTACAAAATTATTATTATGATTACATAATTGCTGCATTTGCTCACAAAATTCATTTCGGCGATCAAAATCATCTTCCGATAGCTCTTAAAGTGAGAGTATTTTATAAGGGTGGAAATTTGCTTGTTTCAATACTTTATGCACAGTAGATCGCGATAAATTAACATTTGAAGCCTTGCCTGTGATTGTGGCTTTAGGAATTACTTGGACCGTTAACAGAACATTAAGCTTATTTTCTTCAGTTATTAAACCTCGACCAGCTTTTTGAGTATCCCGAACATGCCCAAATTTACGAAACTTTGCTTGAACTCTGCTTACCATGCTTTGGCTAATAGGCGACCGATAAGGATGAGTTGCATTAAACAACTGAACCACCTCCTTTTGAGTACGCGACATATCTCCAAAACCAATCATGCACAAGATTTCGATTCTCTCACGTTCGGTTAATTTTTTCATATTTCATACAATAACAGTAGGTAATAAAGTGTAGTTACTAATAAAACGCAGGATGACACTACTTTCGCCTCTCAAAAAGAATAAGCACCACTTGCAAATGTAAAAATACTTCAAATAGTTGCACCAAAATACATTCACTTTTTGACACTGACAACAATAACGACAGCAACAACTAATCAACCAACATTTAATTTAGATAGAAAATAGTTTTAAATTTTATCATAATTTTTCGTTCAAAATTGCTCATGTAGCCACTATTCATTTGTACCATACCTATCCTTCGAAAAAAAAGCGTTCTTTCTGATTCTGCATTAAAAAATTGTAGTATCCATTTAAAAAACATATTGATGACGTCATTTTTTTTTTTTGAATCACCTTGTATATTTAATTTCCACGTAGAAAAATCCTAAACCAAATATTAAAATCGACAGGTTAGGGCATTTTTTTTAGAAACGGTCCATTTCATTTTTATTGAATTTATCCGCTACTTTACGGATGCACTGTATATTGTAACAACTACCAGGGATACGATCTCCAATAATCCTGAGAAATCATTATTCAAATTTTAAAGTTTTTTATATTAGTTATTTCATATTTTTTTCCATTCACTTTAAACATATTTTCCTGAATATTTCTGTATTATTTTAAACTACATTCAAGCAAATCATAAATTCTCCAAAAAGTCCTTTGTTTGCCTGTCCTGGATGAAAACGTCCGTACAGAAAACCATATATAATTCTATTCTATTTTAAACCAGAAAACCAGTTAAAAACGTAAACAACAGAAACAACTACCCAAATGAAGACAAATATGCCGCAGAGACTTTCCAGCTTTTTTTCCACAAGTTTTTACCGCTATTTTTACGTCTGACTCTGACAATTTGCTGTCGTGTCCAATTTAGAAATTTCCAGGATTTCATTTTAAACCGAGTTACACTAATTTATCATTGAGTTATTTCCGAAAATAGAAAACTGTTTGCTGTTTAAATGTTGAATGGGGTTAATTATCCTGCCTGGCATAGTTTGATAATCAATTAAGTACCGAATTTATTGTTTATTTTAGAGATTTAGAGACAACCACAAGCTTAATTGGTATGGCCCCTCAACCTAACATAACAGTAGGGGTACGTCAAGCAGGCAAATTAGTAACGGGAGAACTCAATGTGTCGCCTGGCACTCCATTACAAATGGAAATTTCCCTAGATCCAGTATCTACATCTATATATGGACTTCTAGTGACGCATATGCAAGTATCTGACACAAAGAGCCAGGAGGAAACTATTATCTATAATGGGTACGTAGAAAACTTCTTTATGTGATAAATATGTCAACGTATTAAAATTTATTACACCTATTAGAATTGGGAGCGCGCTGAATTCTCTGTCAATAGCATAGGGGCAAAAACAAAGAATTAAAGTTTTTCTAATCACTAAATGGTCATTAATTTATTACACTCTGACAGCGTCCGGGGGTATAAACTTTTTCTATTTATCACGATAGATGTATCCAAACAAGTTTTTCTTCCATTGAGAATAAAGGATTTTATTTAGTTTGATTTATGAATGTTAGGTTATATAAGGATTTACATCTATGTAACTGATTAAACCCTTTTAATTCCATCAATATGATTTTTAAACATACATTAAGCATAATATTTATTTTATTTTAAATATTTTTTGCTATAAATATATAGACCTAATAATAGCAAAATTTGGTTCATAATTCACTAAAAATATAATCGTATTTAATGGTAAAACATGTTCCGAATAAAAACATTCAAAACAACCTTCAGACTAATAATGGGTATTTTATTTTAACATGCAATCGATGACAATTAACGTGCAATAGAAGATCATAAATAAAGCCTTTAGGTAAAAAAAAAATCACAATGCGTTACCGATTCTTCGATTTCCCACTTGCAAAAAAAAAACAAAAAAGCAAACTATAACAAAAACTATCCCCTAATAAGGACAGTTTTTTATTATAAACATAGCACATGGCCCAACTCGTGATTCATCGGACGTCCCAATTTTATATTTCCGCCAGTCCTCTTTCGCCTTTCGTCCTTCTCTACGTTCAATTTGAGTCGAACTCTATTTAGAAGCCAGAGAGTAGGAGACACGCCGTCCTTTTTATTTTAATATGTGACTTTGAGATTTAGTATTGTACATAATACATTTATTTCCATACTTCAGACCTCATATAATCTTTTGTTATGGCAATCTGTTATAAATGTAATTAGGACTGTGTTCCAAAAGATAATAAATCACTGGCTTTTGAATTTCCCTGCGACATTTGTCGAAGAGTAATATGTGCAGACTGCACCAAAGTTAGAGAATCTGAAGAGCACAGGGGAAAAACGCGTTAAGACGTTTTCTTTACAAATTCGGTTTATATCTGATTTTATAAATTTTGGGCAGTACTTCTGAAACAATACCAGGTAAAAGCGTGATATGTCAGGCATTATAATAAAAATAAATATTCATATGCAGGGAAATAACGTGGTAAGTCCGCGCGGTGAAAGGTGAAAACGTGTTAAATCATGTCGAAAACCACGCGTGGTGGGGTGGTTTTTTCATTTTAATGTTGCGATTATGGCAAGGTGTACTAAATATTTAAGGTACCAGTTTTGGATTAAAAAGTGGTTTCAGTTTAGTTTTAAAACTTCTAAAATAAAATTTTCTAATTGTAAAATATTTTGTGATGGATTCAAAAGTCTGTGGGTTAGAAAAACCTATTAACGCTAAGAAAAATACCTTAACTAGCTGTATGAGAGATGCCACAAAAAAGCTGAGGTTGACATATAACAGAGCCTGTTTATCAATACGCAAGATAAAATGTTTTGAAATTACATATAACTATGGAAGAGAGAACGCAAATTTTTCAAGACTTTTATCTAATGGATTATTGGAATGCACAGTCCAATTTCTCAAAGGCGCCCAGACAGTCAGAAGAACAAAGCACTTTAAAAAGCAGCTCTTTCATTTACAAAGTCCGATTTATGCATGGGTACGTGGCAACTAAAGTGCAGGTCTGTAAGAAAGCTTTTATATCGCTACATGGATTAACTGGACGTAGGATTGAGACAATACAGCGTAGTATGCAGGTCTCTGGAAATGGTCCTGTGGATAAAAGGGGTAAACATTTAAACAGGAAACACAACGACAGTCAGCGATGCTGTGAAAACACTTATTTTTAATCACATTAAAGCATTCAAGGGCAGATAAAGCCATTATGGAATGAAAATTATGAACTGGAAGTTATACCGTAAAATATTTTGCACCAAATTCAATATTGCCTTTGGCTATCCACGCAGTGATTCCTGCAGTACGTGCGATAACTTTAAAGTTCAAATAGATATATGTCAAAATAAACTAAAAATTAAAAAGCTACAGGTAGCACAAAATCTACATTTAACCAAAGCCGACGAATTTCAATCTAAAAAAAAAAAGCGCGATTAGAAAGTCGACAAAATGCAGAGCTTGAAGCATTATGCATAGACTATGGAAGAAACTTATTTATTCCGAACATCAGTACTAATAACGTATATTATAGTCGTCAGTTTTTCGTTCATTGTCCATAGATTGTCAGATTCTGAAGTACTGTTTTATTCATAATTAGAAAATATTGGAAAAAAAGGTGCCAATGAAGTAAGCTCTTTTTTCTTTGATTACACAAGCAATAAATTACCTACGGAGGTAAAATATTTAAAAGTGTTTTGTGATTCTTGCGCAGGTCAAAACAAGAATTACACGTTTCTTAAATTTGTGTATTTCTTTGTTCATTACCATCCTATGTCCAAACTTAAGTCTGTAACAATAACATTTCCTATTATAATATAAGGACAAGGGGCTATTAATTGGAAAATGTCGAGCAGAAGTTGCAGAAGACTGGTTTGGGAAAAATGCTCGAGTGAAAAATGCACCGTTTAAAGTTAAGAGACTTAAAAAACAGATTTTTAATGAGACACTAAAACAAATGTTTGCCAGTAATGTATGTTAAAAAATGTCTGTTCAAAACAAGACCAATCAAGGAGTTAATCAAGGAGTTAAAGGTGAACAAAAATTAGCCCCGACTATTATTTCATTGAAATATCTACAATGGTTCATTAGAATCGTCAGTGATAATAAAAAAAAACGAATTACTGGATAATGAAAAACGAATTACTGGACCTCGTCTTCAGAATGGACAATTTCGTCATCTAGCAAGTGCTTACGATGGTAAGAATTTTTTATTATAAACGACTATAGTTAAAATTTATATTGATGTCCCTTTTTTAGATGATCTACCGATATCGGCTAAAAAATGGAAAGATCCCGCAAGTTACAATAGTTTTGTACACTAGAAACGCGCAGGTTTTTCGAGTCCCTAAGGCACATATGAATAGTTAAATATCTAACAATACTTACCTTGTAAAATACCTGATATAAAATAAACATATTGATTACATTTTGTGTTTCAATACACTGGAAAAAACGTGTTAAGTCATGACATCACGTTTCTTTATTGCTTTTTTTATAATTACCCAAAATCATTATTTTAAAAAATCTTTTAAGTATAATGTTAAAGAAATTTGTAGGATGTTACACTTGTATAGCAAATTTTACTTACAAGCTTTAAAAAGAGTATGGAATGAAATTTTTGGAAATTATAGCGTTTTTAAACTTGAATTTCGTTTTCTGAAAGATTTGACAAATATGACTTTTCACGGTCTTCCCCTAGGGTCTTCATCTGAAATAAAAGTTAATTCTTAAAGCCAGATCACTTTCACACTTTTGCTCTGACTGCATTCGCTTAACTTTTAAAGGCATGTCTGAAATGAATAAGCGACTCTCAAATTATGAAAAGGAAATAAAGAAGAATCGCACTAAAGTGGAGGATATGGTAAACAGATTAAATATACAGAGGATAAGCCTAAACAAATTCAGAAGGCAAGAATTGATAAAACTAAGGCTTCTGCCTTAAAAGATTAGAAAGAAAAGACCAAGCTGTCTTGAGAATTATGTGGATGTAAATATAAAGGGTATATATGAAGAAAACTCTCTATACAATCTTAAATGCTCTATTACTGCAAATGTTTCCAAAGCACTTCAAAAACAATCACAAGAAATAACAAACCATTTTAAAATTCTGATCGATCGTGTTGTAAAAGATAGCTCTACAATGCACAAATCTATGATAGAAAAAGGTAACCATATAAGGAAAGGCAATTCCTTATGAAAACAATTTACAAAAGAATTTGGTATTAACTCACAAAAAGGTAAATCATGCCAATGCAGGCATCAACAAAACAGATATTGAACAGATTTATTAACTTAGTCAAATATAGCAATACAGTTGCTGGCAATTCTTCAAAAAAGACTTTAAGACAGAAGAATAAAAACCTCATAATTGGTCAAAAAACGTTGGACAATATTCCTGGAAATCTGAGGGCATCTACACCTTAACTTTGGTCAATTTTTTTTATTGAGGCTACTGACTTTAGGTCTGAAAAATGTAAAACTTTTAAAGTTAATACAGCCAAAAAACTAGAAGATAAACTGCTGCGACCAATAAAGTGGCCACTATACATAGCTGTGAAGAAATTAAGTTTTTTATGTTCCCAATATCAGCGGAACCAAAAATTAGCATCCAATTCCTTTAGACCAAGTAGCTTTAGCATATTCAAGAGAAACTACATTTAGACAATAGTATAACGTTAGCCAACTTGAATACAGGAAGCATTCGCCTTAAATCAGAATTGGAACATTTTTTAAATTTTCTGGGGTTTCCTGAAATTGTATGCATTACAGGAACCTAACTGACTGTCATGAAATGTACCTGTTTTAAACTTAACACCTAAATGATGGCAACACACTCCTGCAATACTACAATCTCCTGCTAGTAGTATCGCAATGTTTGTCAGGTCAGAACTTGGAGCTGCTACTCATTTTGGAAATCAAGACTTCTTATTACCAAATTAGTTTAAATGCGCTGCTACTATGATAAAAACTGTGACTAATTTTAAATTCGTAGTGTGTTGTCTGTATCGTCTCTCGAGTTCTGATTTTTCAACCCTTAGCATGTATCTTGACTATTTATTGAGTCTTTTGTGTAAATGTAATTGTATAATGTTTTTTTTGTGATTATTTCAATTACGATTTTCATTACGGATGTAAGAAAGAAGCAATGTTATTAATGCATTTAGTTCTTATGGTTTACATCAAGCTTTCTTTGAATTTTTCAGAGTTTAAGGTTCATCCTACACTTTAAATGATAATGTTGTACTAATGCTAGTACAGTTCTAACAAGTACCACAGATTTAACTTTCACTGATTATCGGGTATAAATCTTGCATTTTAATTTGGACCGCATGCTCTGTAGTGATGCATCTTAATCTAGTTCTGTTACTTCTAGATCTTTTTCTCAGGAAAATATGAATTATTTCAACTACTATTAAAAGAGTATAAATTTATTTATTTCTTTAATACATTTCAAAGCCTGTTTAATATGAGTTTTCCTTATGTGACCAAATGCAAGTGACTTCAAAGAGACTCTAATTTGTGGATAGCGCCCCACTTAATTAATAAGCGTGAAGAGTTAAGACGCTTGCATGTGCAGTTGAAATCTTACAATAATCATGACATGCTTTTAGCCTACAGAAGAAGGTTGAAATCACATAGAAAAAATATTGCTCTTACAAAGAGAACCGATAATTGAAACAAAAATTTCACCTTTAGCAATATAACGCGAACCACATAAGATATAAATATAAACACAAGCAGCAATCAATTTCTGCACTCACAAAAGTAGGGGTATTCTTGAAAAGGTTACTACAAATCGAAGTACCATGAGTCGAAATACGGACATCGCAAATGCCTTTAACGATTTTTTGTGAACTCAAGTAATCAAACTTACAGAAAACTCTTAGGTCCCTAAAAATATTAATATGACATGTAACAGTTTATCACAGTTACTTCCTTATCCCCTCTTACTGATAATGCAGTACTTAACATTATTAAATCTGCCTTCATCAAAAAGTCTTGTGGTGTTGATAAGATTCCTTGTTCTTTATTATTAAAGTGTACTGCTAGTCTCCTTTCTGCTTTGACCTATCTTATTAACTTATCATTTCAATATGGGTATTTTCCAAAGGACCTAAAGGCATTAGTAATACATATAGTAATATTTCTTAATAAGAAGAGGCTTGACTAGCCATAGTGACCGCATTTTACTTTATACATACTACATATTTTACTTACATTATTGATATTTTCGTTCAGAAAAATCAACATTCATTTGCTTCTAGTCGTTGATAACGTCAATTGCTATCATAGTACTAAAGTTGATTTCATCTAATTATTACTACTAGTTCACAAGTCAAGAAATTACACGGCTGGTAGCATAGTAGTGGTTGTTACTTTATGCATACTCTATAGCTACGAATATCATATTTTACTTACCCGTTACCTAAAACTACTCCTTAAAATAGTTCCTAACGTCTATGGTAAGTGCAGACCTATTCAAGTGTTATGTATTTCGGCTGATGTTATTGACCAGGCTAGAATTTGTAGTTGTTTGGTGTTTCTGTTTAAGCTATCTAGATAAATAAAACTTTGTTGCTCTCAAAATTCTCTTAAAGAGACTTAATATGTTTTATTTAAATATTTGTGCTACAAACTTGGCCAAACATGAGTATTGAATCAACTTATACAGGGTGTTTCATTGGCATCTGGGTTTTTTTTGATATGGTAAATTTAAATTTAATGTTAAGAGGGTTCGCACTTGTAGACGACGCTGCATACACTGTTTTTTATACTATAAAAGTGTCATATCTTCTTACGGTTGCTTAAATTATTTTCTTAAATAAAAGAGTAGATTTATCTATTATTTTTACGGAAAAAGTTTAGTATGACCTTAAAGAACCTTAGAATCTGACTCTCATAAGTGTTAAACATTTGGTTGATTAAACTGCTAATATTTTAGTATCTTGAGAGTTATCTTTTGTATAGGTTATTGCATAAGTTGCAATCTCAGTTGCTTATATTTTCATATTATTTCCATCGCTTAGGATTTATTTCTTTTTAGGTTAATTTTTATATTATTCCAGTAATATTTGTGCTTCTGTGTTATGGATACTTTATACTTTTAGAAAATTATCAGTTGATGAGCGTATTTGCGAAAATTCTTTTCACATAATAAATGTAAAAACTTCCTCATTTTAGTAAGGAAATCGAACAACCAAAAACTAAGTTTTATAAAGCATATTGCAAATTTCCCAAAGGACCTTTCCCCATATATTCAATAATAATAATCTCCACATATCGAAAAAAAGAGGTGGGAAAAGAACGAGGAAATAAAATATTGTATTGAGTGAGCCTGAGAGAGCCCTGTGGGAAATTTTAACCGACCGTCGTCCTATTTATCTTGGCCGGATTCATTTCTGCCTTGGACCCTATCCAAGCCGATTCTGGAAAAGCGTTGTGACAATTTTAAGAAAAAAGAGGCATTATGACAATTGCGAAATCCAGTAAAAACTATTTCGGGGATCTGAAAGGAAATATTAACTGTTTCTTTTACAAATATTCATTTTATTATCGGTTTTCAGCGTGTTTTGCAGACATCGTGTAATGGTGAAGAGGTGGGATCTACAATGATACATTTTGGGCAATTTAAATTTCTTTAGCGTTAATTAACATGATTTTTTGTTTTTATTGAAATTAAAAGAAAAAACTGGTCTGCATAAAACCCTATTTGAAAATACGGATTTGAAAGACCAAGTGAAACTGAATAAGCAGTTTATTTTTAACACATGTTTTTACACCATAATTGTTTATAAGTCTGTTAGCTTAAATATGTTTTAACGTCGCTGGGTAACAGATTATATGCTCCAAAAAATGATATCACTATAAGGTAGCCACTTGACATATCATCTATTATAGTTAACTACACATTTTTGATTAATATTTGCAACCGATTTAATTTTTATTGGTATTGTTTATTACCTTAATATCTTTATGTAAATATTTACAGGGTTGTTCGTTTTGAACTAAAATCATTCTAGTTGCTTAATTGCTCTAATTAAATGCTTAGTTGTTATATTTTCTCTTTTAAATTTACTTAAATTTTTCAATTTTTTGTGATATATATTTCTAGTACTGTATATTTCTATTTATTTATCTTACCACTTTCAGGTATTTATATTATGAAAAATAAATAAATAAATATCTATTAAAAAATATAAATTTTATCAATGCTTTTTTATAAAAAAAAAGGGTAAACTTAGAGTATTTTCGTTATACAGGTTGTCCATTTAATATCGCGGTGCTCGATTGCGGCTAAATCTTAAAATGAAAAAAAAAATTAATAGGGGGAACGTTAGTTGACTTAGTGAGACTATTTTTTTAAATTAGTTGGTTGAATAAGGGTGTCCCAAAAAAGCGTGGTACATAATTTGAACTTTTTTTTGAATGGAACCACCTATATTTTTTTTCTAAAATGGGAGTGTCGTTTGACGCTCTCTTTAACCCTAAAACTGTTTTGCCCTAAAATGCGAAGTTTGCCTATTTAATAACAATTTAAATAAATTTTCACAAAAATCAATGTATTATTTAAATCTTGATATTTATCAAGGACGTTTTTTATCTTTTTGAAAAATCTATGTAGAGTCCTTAGCTTAGTTCATTCTATCTTTCGAAATTCCAAAATTTATTTTTATTATACGGGGTTATCAAAATCGTTACTCAAATAATGATATTTTTAATTGAATTTTGCGCTTTTTTTTAAATGGAACACCCTGTATCTAGTACCGCGATTTGATAGAGCATTCTTTCATTTCCAATTTAATACCAACAAGTTTGCCTTTATCTCTAACCGTTTTCTTAAAATTTGTTCCTAAAGAAAGAATAACACATTTTTTCATAGACATTACGACACTTACGACGGAAAACAATTAATAAATATTTTATGGAATCAGAGTGACAAGCACTTTCTCACTCTGTTCAATTCTATTTCAAATACTTTTCAGTAAGAAAAAAAATCAATAATTGTAGTAACCATAATGAAATTATAGTAGTAAAGACAAGTAATATTCGAAACGATTCGAACAAACTGAAATCATAGAACACAAGCAGTAAGCTACAACGAAAACAGTTTTAAATGAAGAAAACCAATTGGCAATTACCATGTCGGTTGTAGAAACACCGGAAATTAGTGTAAGACAAATAACTAAGAACTTGGAAATATCGAAATCGTTCGTGGGAAAATGTCTAAAGAAAAACAAATATCATCCCTATCATGCTCAAAAACATGCCGAAATGATTTTGAAAAAAGAAGAACTTTTTGTCAATGGGCACAAAATCAAGCAGCAAAAAACGAGATTTTTTTTTAATTTGTGCTTTTTACTGATGACTGTACGTTTCACAAAAACGGTCTTGTGAACCGACATAACTTTCACTTTTACGATACAGAAAATCCGCATCCAGTTTTTGCCAATAATTTTGAACACCGATGGAGCATAAATGTTTGGGGTGGAATAGTACATGATTTTGTTATTGGTCCATACTTTTTTGAAAATCGTGTAACAGGAGAAGTTTTGCTAAATTTCTTAAGAGAGGGTTTTCCACGGTTGATCCAAGATCTTCCCCACTTTGTAAGGCATCAGAAGTGACTACAGTTGAATGGTGCACCAGCTAACTTCAGTTCAAATATCAGGGAACATATCACGCACCAATTTAATAATAGATGGATTGGAAAGCTAGGTTAGTTATTAAAATAAAGTTTTGTATACGTAGTTATTAAACTTTATACTTGATAGGTGCCACTGGATGGTCTCCTAGGTCACCAGATTTAACGCCTCTGGATTTTTTTTTGTGGAGAAATGTTAAATCCGAAGTTTATCGTATTGTACCCGCAACTAGGGACGATATGGTGGAGCGCATACAATAGTCTTTTAGACGTATTACGCCTTCTACGCTTCGTGCAGCTAGAAAAACTTTCGCACGTAGTGTTGATTTGTGTTTGGAGCAAAACGGTAGACACCTTGAGCAATTTTTATGATATAATGCTGATATAATGCTCTTTTTATAAGGTATTTAATTAATGATGTTAAAGCTTTTGGTGAATTCTTAATGTAACTGAACTTAATGGGAGTGATTTATTTTTCTTGTGGGGTTTTCCTACGGACGATTTCTGGATTTGTAAGTCCTTACTTATTTCCCTTACTCTAATTTCTGGATTATCTACAACCGACTTGGTGGCTGTCAATTTGATGTCTTCATTTAAAAATGTTTGTGTTCTAGTTTGTTTTTTGTACTCTACGCTTCCAGTATGCTCTAATCATTTTCAAGTAAAAATAAACGTTGTAATGCCTATGAAAAAATGTGTCATTCTTCTTTAACAACAAATTTTGAGAAAACGGTTAGAGATAAAGGCAAATTTGTTGGTATCAAATTGAAAATAAAAGAATGCTCTATCAAAACACGTTACTAGATACAGGGTGTTCCCATTAAAAAAATAGCGCAAAATTGAATTAAAAATATCATTATTTGAGTTTTGATCACCCCGTACAAAAAAAATAAATTTTAGAATTTCGAAAGATGAACTAAGCCAAGGACTCTACATAGATTTTTCAAAAAGATAGAAAACGTCCTTGGTAAATATTAAGATATAAATAATACATTGATTGTCGTGAAAATTGCCTTAAACTGTTAATAAATAGGCAAACTTTGCATTTTAGGGCAAAACGGTTTTAGGGTTAAAGAGCCTCAAACGACACTCTCATTTCAGAAAAAAAATATAGGTGGTTCCATTAAAAAAAAAAAGTTCAAATTATGTACCAGGCTTTTTTGAGACGCCCTTTATCAACCAAACTAATTTAAAAAAATGGCCTCTCTAAATCAATTATAACATTCCCTCTATTAAATGTTTTTTCCGTTTCAAGATTTAGCCGCAATCGAGCACCACGATATTAAATGGACACCCTGTATATCTTAGAAATTTTACTTATTATTTTTATATTCTTTAGATGTATACCTGATATTTTTAAATAATATTAAATTTTATATTATATATGTAGACGTGTTAGAAAAGCATTCTATTTAAATGGAAAGTTTGAATCGCCTACTCTCTGTCTTTTATCTTCTGAGTAAAAGTTCATTGGCCTGCCTCTGAACGTCAAAGTCAAACTGTGTTAAATCTGGAGAATTTGGAGGCCACTGAATAGAGCAAACTATGAATTGGGAGAATTCCATATTAATATTTCTAATGAGTTTCTTGCATGTAATTTATAATTAATACTTAGGAAAAAATATTAAAATCACAATTTCTTTTATTTTTTGATATCAACAAATTATTTATTCGCAGTCGTCTATTCATCGTAATATTGTAAGATTAATATTGCTTTTTTTAATAAAGACATATTATCTTAGTTTCTCGATTATAGGAAAAAAATAAGGTAAAACCATTCGTTAATAAAAAAATGTGTTTATACAGAAAAATCTGTTGCAGCTTTTTAATTAAAAAAACTTGTGGTTTTATATTATCATTATTTAAGAGAATGAATAAAATATAATAAAAGATTCAATTACGAGAATTGCGATTCATATTTGAAACCTTGGTAACACTAGTTGCTTTAGGCATCATTTTATTGTTGGTATCTGAAAGTTTGGCTCTATTAACATATACTTTTTTCAAAACGTCTAGTCGTTTCTGCATAACTTAATTATCAGTGATGCGAAAAATTTATCTTAGTGAATGAATAATGTTTATTCGTAAACAGTTCATTGTATATTTGCGATCTTAGACGTGAGTGAGTTATCAAGACAGAAATGATCGATGACCTTACTTTCACCTTTGACGATGAAGCTTTATCCTGCTTCTGTGAAACACTGATATAACGAGATCTATTATGGCCGGTATTCGCTCAACGACCAAAGATGAGAAGATCGTCGCAAGTCAGTTGTTGTTCCTAATACAAACAAAGTTGATTACTAATTTTAACCCTTCAATGTTCTAAGCCTCCTAGAAACTTTTATATCCAAATGGGCATTTTTCGGATTCCAATAAGCGATTAATTCTTACTGAAAACAAAATTATTATGAGTAAAAAAATATAAATGTCGTTCATTTGTATACAATGTATTTGGTTGTTCAATGACGATACAATACACAAAAAATAAATTCTGAAAAAATTTAATAAAATCTCTTTTTTCGTCAAATAATATACCTCTAGTCTTTCCTCTGAGTGCAAAAATAAATAAAAAAATCTAATTTTCTAAAAGCATTCTCGGCGTCTTATTGGAAACCCGCGAAACAGTAATAATCTTTTCAATTCGCAAAAATGCGATGGAAGACACTAAAATTATTTACGAGAGCGAATCAATGATTGATATGAGCAATTTCCTCACCCGTTTCCGAGATATGGCCGGGTGACACAAAAGTTTATTGCCAACATTTACATGATGTACAAGCCCTAAACCTCATAAACCTATTTATTTTTATTATTTTGGGACCCATCGGGATAGCGATATAAACAAAATAGCGAGTATTATGGAATGGTGAAGTTCATCTATTTATTCGCTTTTGATGAATTTTGTATATATTTATTTTGAATAATACATAAAATTTGAATTAAGCATTAAATGTATTAAACGTATTACATTTTTTATAACAAAAATTATATTACTAACTCTCTATTATATCTTTATTTTAATATGTAAATTAAGTGAAGCTATACAACCAATGGGGATAAAGTTAGAGGGCGCCAAGGTTACCAAAATAATGTATTTTTGATTTTTTCTTTATTATAAGAATAAATCGGAAAAACTTAATTGCGGTAAAATTGTTTAAAATTATTTTTGTCTTTATCTATTTTTTTGAAATTTAAACTTTGTTTTTGGTTATTGGCTTTGGCGCCCTCTAACTTTGTGCTCATTGGTTTTATAAAAGAATTTTTGTATTATAACACAAAATAGAGAAACTGGCTAAAACTGACTGTGGGTGTTCTGTGTCACGATGTAAATATCGTGAAAGAGAAATTTCTGTATTAATATTTTATAAATCTATCCTGATCGGTACGCGAGAGGAACAAAACCAAAGGTACCCCCCCCGTAACTTTCAAGAATGGTATTTTATAAGAAGACGTTTTAAAAAAAATTGTTTAGTTTTGACCTTAAAATTCAGTGGTCACCTTGTTCTTGACCCAAGATTATTCCAAAGGCAACTTTTGTTTTTTAAATGGAAACTTCTATTTTTTATTCCCGAATCAGAATAAGCAAACAATTTTACATTGAGATATGTTTTTGACTTTGTGGTCGAAGTAATCCTTTAAGGTCATTTTTTATTTCATAATCAGGGCGAAACATCCTTAAATTTAGATATGTATTTGACCTTGGGTCCTTTATGGGCCCTTAAGGTTATTTCAAGGTCAATAAATAAAATAATAAATAAATAAAAACGACTTTTATTAACCTTTATAAGTTACAAAAAAATAAGATACTTAAGTACAATGGAAACAAAGAAAAAGTTTGTATAAGGGCGAAGTTTAGCAAGCTGCTATTCTCACTCAACCCATTTATGGTTCATCTAAGACAAAATATTTGAATACTTAAATACGCGCTATTCTTGACATATGTTTTTAACTATTTTTCAACAAAACAAAAATAATATCCTGTCGGTTCATGTTAGCAATAGACACTCGACCTCCCTCAGTCGCAGCAAAAGCATCGAAGGCACCCCGCGCCCACCGCAGGTCATCACCCAGCATTTCCTTGCATGGGAAATGCTGGAAACCCAGAAAATATGATCTCCGAAACATGGCTGATTTATATTGTGGTACAGTTAAAGCATGGCGTGATCTAACGTTAACATTGTGAATTGCTGTGCGTGATAAGAATTTGGATTTAAGAAATTGAGATGCTTCCGCCTCAGTAAGCAATTTGTGAACAAAATTTAAAAGATGGTGTGTTCTTCGGTTTTGCATATTGAGCCAGTTGCATTCAGAGATCAAATGAGAGCCATGGTCACATTTACGTATTCCATACAAAACACATCCTACAGCATACATTCTGTACTTTTTGAATTTTATGTTTATCCTCCGCAGTTAAAAAAGGCCCGTACAGAAAGTCACAATAATTAAAATGCGATTAAACAAGGCTATCACACAACATCTTTCTTAATGGAAAGTTTAACAGTTATCGGTTGTTATAAATTAATTTAAGAGCATAAAATCCTTTTTTAATAATCTTCCGTACATGTTCATGAAATATTAGATCCTTACACACTATTAAGCCTAAATTTTTTAGCACAAGATATAAAGGATAAACTTGTGGCGTCAATGTGAAGATTTAACGACTTTTTTACCATGTCTTTTTTGGTTTTACTACCTGTGGGGGTGAGAGCAATACATTTATGAGAGAAAAAAGATAAAAAAATTGAACATACCATAGGCTGTTGATTCCTTCCTTCTATATACTTGAGCTGCCCGTCACTCCCGCTACCGGCCGGTATTTTCGATAATCGGCAAGGTTTTACGGGATTAGTTACTTAATTTGAGTACTAGTGAAGTATACATTTAAATGCCTCGAATACATGAAAATGGTTCCCTTTTAAGTGCTTGTCCACTCCTCTCACGTCTGGTTCCTCGTTTATTTTTAGGAGGGGAATGAGGAATTTTGGTGTTAGCGAGCAGACATATTTTTAGATTAATATAAGTATTTAAATAATTACTACAAGTAATGCTAATGCCATTACTAAACACTACCAAAACACAATAACTTTGTCTTGTTGAGGTTTAAGTTAAGACTATGTTCGTAAGCTAATTGATTAACTATATTAAGATCCAAGTTTACTTTTCCGGCAGCTTCTTGAGTAGCTTGAGGTTTGAAAGAAAAATAGACTTGAGTATCATCAGCATAGGCATGTGTACTACAAAACAAAGGAGCAGCGATAACGTCTATTCTGTGAATAATAAATAAGAGCGGGGATAAAATAGCACCCTGAGGTACACCAGATTTAATCGAAATATTATTTGATACCGAGTCACCTAAACTGATCTTTTGCGATCTGTCTCGAAGAAATGATCCAACCAGATTAGTATTTAAGTTCAGCTAATAGAAGCCTATGGTCTAAAGTATCAAAGGCCTTAGAGAAGTCCAACAAAATCTAAACACTAATAAGGCCTTCATCGAAACTCTTAATGACATAATCAAGTACCGATGCTAAAGCGAAAGCCGTACTAAACTCCTTTCTAAATCTGCACTGAAAATCAGAAATAATTTTGTTATTGTTAAAATGAAAAAAAACTTGGTTATATAAAACTTTTTCCAATACTTTAGATAATGTGGGTAATATACTTATAATTCTTAAGTCGGAGAAGGTTTGAGGATCATTTATTTTAGGTAAAGGGATGCCAATTGCAGTTTTCCAGAGTCGGTTTATCGCTCGTTTCAATTATAGAGTTAATCATATGCATAATAATATCTTCTATAAAAAGGCTACACATTTTTAAATTGATTGAATCCACACCTACAGCATTTGATTAGGGGGTTAGAAAAATTGAATGTAATTCCTGAGAAGTTGTTAGTGAAAAGTTAAATCTAGATTTAAAATTATAAACATTATTGTTGTAGTATTCTATCCTATCTCTACATTGTTCAGTTACTGTTTGTAAAAAAGAGGTGACGTTTTTATTTATATTTTCAGCGTTTGATAGATTTGGCGGAAGAGTACTGTTATTTTAAGTTGAGAAATATTTGATATGCGATTTCTTTTTTCTTTTCTAATACAAAATAATGTATGTCGTCATTTGCAATGAAATTTTTTACTTGAGTCTGAAAGAAGTTGGGATTCCACCGGCGCGGTTATCCCCGACTACTTATTCGTATTTACCTTTTATCTTCAGAAGAGTTTTTTCTCTATGCGCAACCTGAAAACGCCTTGTGTAGTGATTGACGCTCACTAAGTCTCATTGTTTTATTTTGTTTTTTTTTTAATTTTTTTGTACTGGGTGGAAAATTTAAAAATAATCCGGAATTTTCCCATAAAAAAAATTTCTCTCTACGAAGATACGGTCTCTTAAAGACGTCACTGAAAATTGGGTTTTCTCGAATAACTTTTAAAGTACTTGCTATAATTTAATGATAATTTTACGTCATCAACCCCACTAAAGACTTCCTAAAACAGAATCCTTAAAACACATTTACCTTGTTTATTTTACCTGGGGCGGACTAGGTTGTACATTATAATGCTTTAATTTTAACCACCCTGTATGATAAAGCGTCTGAAATAATAAACATGGTTAGCTTGAACCTTAAACTAAAGAAAAGACACTGAACTGCTGTACTCACCACAACAACCCTAGATTGTTCCTTATCATATCACGATAAATCCTGATTCTCTGTAGTTCCTCCCGAGTATCGACAGCAGTAATTGAATACACCAAGATTTTAAGGTGACCTCATAGGTAAAAATCCAATAGCTTTAGATCGGGAAACCGAGGAGGCCAGGCAATGTATCCTCATCTGCCCATCCTATCCAATGGTATAGAAAAACGTTATTCAGGTGGTTCCTTACAGCAACGCTAAAAAGAGGTGGGACTACATCATGCATAAAATACATGTTTCGGCGGATCGTAAGTGGCAAATGCTGTATCAA
Source organism: Anthonomus grandis grandis (assembly GCF_022605725.1). Taxonomy (NCBI): domain Eukaryota; kingdom Metazoa; phylum Arthropoda; class Insecta; order Coleoptera; family Curculionidae; genus Anthonomus; species Anthonomus grandis. The sequence continues at coordinate 16,543,697 of NC_065549.1, forward strand.
ATCCAGAAGATTGCTTTGAAGGAACTCCAAATAGAGTTCTTAAAGGCAATAACAAGGGCCCAATCAAAAAAATGTCAATGATTCCTGCTTAGATATTAATTGATTGAAACTGATGTTGATGGTGAGAAACAACAGCGGTATGAGGATTTTTATCAGCCTATACATGCGAGTGATGTAAATTCACAATACCATTTTTGGTCAACTCATTTTTGGTCAGCTTCATCGGTAAAAAGAATAATGCTTATGAAATTTGGATTAGTTTGCTGCTGATCTAATAGCCAGTTCGTGATTTATATTCTACGAGAAAAATCTTCAGGAGTTAGTTCATGCATTTTATGTAGATGATATGGGTATAATAGCTGTTTTTGAGGTACTTTATGTGTTATTGTTTTTGATGTATTAAGCTGAGCAGCTAATCTTACAGTGCTCGTTTAAGCAGTATCAGCTACAGCATCCTAAATATTTTCCTCTAATTGTACTGCACGTACTGTTTTTTCCCAAAACTTCCTAAAATTATAATAAGAAAAGTCAATAATATCACCTTAGTTAGTGAAATCGCCTTTCAGTTTTCCTTAGACGTTGAAATGTCTTTTAATTTGGAATATTTGATTAAGTTGCGATTGCGAAAACCATTCTGCATACAACCCTTTTGCTTCCAACGCATTGCAAGACGTAAAACCATACATAAGATGCATATCTGTATACTCAATAAACGTGAATTTTATATTTCGACTTAAATAAAATTAAGTTCATCAGGAAATCCAAAAATCAATAAATTATTATCGAAATAAAGGATCAATGTTACAAATATTTGTTTACTGTGATACTATAAAAACGTTTGCAAGAATGGTGCTTTTAGAAAAACAAAATTTTTAGTAATTATAATTATTATTAACTTTAATATTCTCTTAATTAATAGTTAGTAATACTTTAACTTTAATTTAATTCTTTACTTGTATTTAATAATTATGCATTTAAAAATACGCGTTTTGCTAATAACTTATTTAACTTTACATAATTTGCCTTAAACCTTTTCCTTTTCCCACCTTTTGTATATTCCTGAACTATACATATCTGTCCTTATATTAAATACAAATGCGCAAAGAGTGGGAGAAAAGGAGAAGAAGGTCCTGCTAAGCTGTGAATTGAGTAGCAGCACTAGCAGCAATTCTGGCATTTACCGAAGACCGGATTGATCGATAAGTGTCGACACCGTTTTACGCGCGTATTTTTCGGTACTTGACCTACTCCCATCACCAAAATATCCAGGGTAAGTTACCTTACTAAGTTACTCTCTCTTGTTTACGTTTACGAGTCAGCAGGTGAGAGTTTTAGATTAATGGTTGCATTAGAATATTTTGATACATGAGTCAGTGAAACCTATGACTTAAGGGTTTTTACTTAATTTCCTCGGGATATACATATTTTGACGGCGTTATTGGTTGGATAAAAAGATACAAAAACATTTCTGTTTACATTCTTTTTCAGGTTGTTTTTTTAAGAACCACACTGCATTTTAAAAAACATGTACTTTTTCAGAATCAACAACTTAAAATGAAACTTCTCTGTTGTTTCCATAACTGTCGTATCGCTGAAAAAAGAACAAGTTAATTAAAATAAAACAGTGATTTCTTAATTATTTTTTTTCTCCAAAACGGATCATTTCATCGATAATGAACAAGAATCCCCTTTCTTTAGTTTAAGGTTTAAGCTATCCATATTTATTATTTTAGAGACTTTATCATATATGGTGTTACAAATTTAAGCATTATAATGTAAAACCAAGTTCGCCCTTGGTAAAATAAACAAGATAAACGTGTTTTCAGAACTCCGTTTTAAGAGGTCCTGAGTTGTTTAGATCACGTAAATTTTTTATTAAATTATACCTAGTACTTCAAAAGTTTTCCAGAGGCGTCTTTAAGCGACCGTATCTTCGTAGGGAGTTTTTTTTATAGGAAAGTTCCATATTATTTTTTTAAATTTCCATCTGAATCCGAGAGATTTCCCACATTTTCCGAGACTTTACTCTGTATAAATCAATTGTTCTTTAAAGTGTTTAAAGTAAGTTCGGATATTTAATAGTATTTTCGATCTCTGCAGCACATGTTCAAAGTTATTACTCTTAGCTCTTTCAGAGAAAGCTAATCTGTCATAAAAATGAGTTACTGCACATCTGATCAGTTCTCTATGTCCTAGTATTTGGCTGATTTTTGTAACCTCTTTCTTTACAATAACCCTATAAAAAACTCTAATTCTTCCGTAGTGCGCTGAAGTACTACCTTCCGTCTAACTTCTATTATAATTTCATTTCTTAAAAGTGTTTTATACTTATCAATAGTGTAATTTTCTTCAATAAAAAATGGTTTAATTAATGTATTGTTTCAAATACCTGCCCAGACGTTTTTCTTTGATTCCACACAGCGATCAAAATCATTCTCATTTAGAGCTTGCACTTAATTAATTTTGTAATAGTGGAAAGAGATACTTTTTAATATCTGCTATAGAGACATATGACCTATTCCATCTTATAAACCAACTCGTCGGGTACTAGCGTGAGGATCTTAAATAAAAAATACTGCAACATTTAGTTACTTTTCGTTGCTGGTGGCTGTTCGGGGTCTATCTAACTTAGGTAAAACTTTAACACTTCTTGTGTCATTAAAACGCTTAATTATTGTTCTCTTAACGGAAGTCTTTAAAATTGATGTAATATTTACACGAATTTCAGTTAAACATTTTAAAACCTGTGTACTTTTAAAATCCTATTCTGTTGTCGAATAGGATTTTAAGAGTACATCTCATGTTATTAAAAAACGAAAAAAAGAAAAAAATGATAATAATAAAAAATTAAAAATTTAATTGCAAATAACAATTGACCTTGAAGGTTTATTTCGACCCCAAAGTTAAATACATATTTAAATGTAAGATTTTTCGCTCTTTCTGATTTTGAAATAATAAATGTGGGCCTCCATTTAAAAAACAATAGTTGACTTAATGAAAAAAAGAAATGGTCACCAATGAATTTTTAAGTCAAAACTGAACAAATTTTTTTAATATATTTTTTGTTACTTCTTGATTTAGTTTTGTTACAGCCTATATATCAAGGCGTTGTGAAGGGTACATAGTTGTTTACACTTCATATAAATATGCTATAATAATTTAAACTTTAAATGGTAAAGTTATAGAAAACCAGTAAAGAAGCATTATTTTCTACATCCATAAATTATCCATTTCTATACCCTATTTCAGCTTGACGGCAGATAGCTACGTCATACAAATTCGTAATGACTGTCTTGTCTATGTAAATCGGCGAATTAGGCAAAAAACCAATTTCTAGAGTATCCAGACATATTATATGTTATTTATAAATGAAAAAATGATAAAAAAAAACAGTGAAAAATTTGTATATTGAAAAACATTGTTCTATTTAATTAGGTAAACTTCACCAGGATATTTAACAATTTGCATTATATCTAGACAGTCATTTGGAAATGAAATTATGATGTAAACAAACTGGTAAAAAAGTTAAATGATTATAAAATAATGTTTTTTCTATGTAATTGGGTAAACTACGCCAGATATTATTAATTTTAAATATTAAAATCTATTATTTATATATTTTCAAATAAAAAAGTGTCATTAAGCAATCTATAGTTACATTATTATTTACGAGAAGTGGTAGCATGCGTACAACAATTTTAATTGCGTAAAAATATTTAAGTTAAACTTGTTTCTTTATTTTCGAGAATATGGACAAAAATACATGGACAATAATATTGTACTCAATATTTTCTATTCATATTTGTTTATTACAGACGTATATATAAAATAACCAATAAACATATACAATCAAAAATATATTTACACGAAACACGCACGAGATATTTTGTCCACTGGAAAATTGAATATTTCGCTCTGCCACCATAATAGCGTATATTTTTTTTTATTTTTAAATTTCATTCGCGATATTTTATTAATTAAATTTGTTATTTCGCCAAAATACAATTTCGACTGCTGTTTGTTTAATTTGTGTTTGATAATAATTTATTTTAAAGCATTTATAAATGTGGATTTTGTAAATAATAAGTTTTTGTATTTTTATTGCAGGTTTGAATGTTGTTTGATAGAAATCAAGGAAACAAAATGGTTAATATTTTAACAAAATACTGTTTAGACTATTTTTAATTTTCTTTTATTACTTATAAATATGTATGGCTTGTGAAGTTTTTATTACCTTTCGCCAAAATCCTTACTTCACAAATCCGCCATATTTGATGGGAAATGTATAACAGCTTTCTAAATGAAAAGTTTGATTTAATTTACTGCAAAAATATTCAATAAAGATGCGTTAACTGTTAGTTTTAAACTTTCAGAACAAGTTTCAAATATTTTATAAGCGTAGCCGACAATATTTTGGATACATAGCTTTGAGATTTTTTTCACATTTTTACCCCTTTAATATCAGTTGAAAATAATCTGACATTTGTTGAAGCTGTCAAAACCATTTTTCGTGGGAAGATTTATTTCTTATTATTTAAAAAAACTGGGCTTTTATATGTCTCTTCGTATGAGCTGTTATAAAGATCTAGTGTTTCTTACTAAATTTCAGTTCTCGTTGTTAAACCTTTTGGTTGGGAGTAGACTTAAAAATTTATAATGACTGAATGTATTTTTTTTTCATCTTTTACTTTTTAATCAAATAAAGCTCATCTTTACCATCCTTGAATATCCTAAAAGAAAAAGAAAAATAAAATTATGTCCAAAAAAATAGTTTGCCTTTAAAATAAATTATTCGACATAAACTTTTATTAAAGAAATTGCCCTCATGACAGTTTAAGTTATGACCAAATTAACTTATAATTAATATACAGAGTTACTCGAAAGATACATATAAAATTCATATTCTTTAATGGTTTTCTTTTCAGAAAAATATTGAAACCTGAAAAACACTTTAGTATGTTGACTTTTCGAGTCTATTTTAAACCTTGCTGCTTCAACTTCTTGAGCAAGGTGAAACTGATGCCTAAAACCTTAAATAGAACCGCACGCTTCAAGTGATATTTCATATAAAAGAAGAATAAAATTCTCTTTTTAATTCCACCTGGTTTTTTAAATTTCAATCAGCTGTTTTTGAGAAAAATACTTTGGAATAATAATTGTTATAAGAGTATACGCATGGTGTTTTACAATAAATGACTTACCTTCACTTTAAGGTATTAACTGAAATTGGTACCTATTCTTAACAAATTATTCCTCAAGATGGAAGTAATTTAATTTAATAATATATCGTAGCATTTTTTGACATGCTTCTGAAGGTGTAAATGAAAATACTCGCTGCACTAAAATAGTCAACTGATTTATTCACACACTTTCACTACTAAACACGATCACTCACGACTACTATAAATATTTATTTACACCGTATTTATTTACTACTGTTTATGTCCGATTCAAATATCGCGCCAATATTCCGAACTGAGCTTCAACTGCCTCCCAGCGGTGTAGCGGCTTCTTATATACTCGGCTAAATATGATTCTGGAAGATTCGCTTACCTTCTAATGTGTGCCCAGAGACGTCGTGAGGCGTACCAAATAGTCAACTAATTTATTCACACACTTGCACTACTAAATACGATCACTCACGACTAACTACTACAAAAATTAATTAAATTTAATAAACCGTATTTATTTACTACTATTTATGTCCGATTTAAATATCGCGCCAATATTCCGAACTGAGCTTCAACTGCCTCCGAGCGGTGTAGCAGCTTATTATATACTCGGCTCAATATGATTCCAGAAGATTCGCTGACCTTCTATGCGTGACCAAAGACCTTGTGAGGTGTGCCACTTAATTGTGTCATTCAGGAATGACGGAGAATAGCTGTTATTCACGGCATTGCAAATATCGTTAAACTGTCCCCTTCCAAAGCTAATTTCGTCCCGAAATGATTCCGAAGATGAGTGACGATATCGGTAGAAGGTTCCCATCTTGCAGCTGGACCTCTTGTAGAAAAACTCACTAAATTAAAATATAATTCGGCTTAGTTACTGCATTTACAAATATTGTAAATGCAGAGTGATCTAATAATAAATATTCACTATGTGTTCTATAGTTTCGCTTATCAGTTGTGTAAGAATGCCCTAATAGATTGTATATCAAAAAATTTCCACTTCAAAGTCATCATAGGAAATGTTCACTATTTTAGTAATGGAAAAGTTTTTTTGAATTTAGTAAAAGTTAATTAAAGAAATTAAAAAAAATACTAATAATAATAATAATCAAAACTTAAACTACACAAATACTAGTAGCATGTATAATTAACAGCAAATAAAATAATTGCTAATTTAAGTTTTAAAGAAATGCACTGACTAAGAATTAAATTAGTTACAATTTAATAACTTAAACAAAATATATTAATCTTAAAAAGAAATCACTAAAATGCACAAATTTACTTATTAATTTTTTTGTTTGTTAAACCTCAGTTATTTCATTAGACCAGACAAATTACTACTAAGCACTACTAAACACGATCACTCACGACTACTATAAATATTTATTTACACCGTATTTATTTACTACTATTTCTGTCCGATTTAAATATCGCGCCAATATTCTGAACTGAGCTTCAACTGCCTCCCAGCGGTGACGCGGCTTCTTATATACTCGGCTGAATATAATTCCAGAAGATTCGCTGACCTCCTATGCGTGACCAAAGACTTTGTGAGGTGTGCCACTTGTGTCATTCAGGAATGACAGAGAACAGCTGTTATTCACGGCATTGCAAATAACGTTAAACTGTCCCCTTCCTAAGTTCATTTCGTCCCGAAATGATTCTGAAGATGGTGGGTAAGGATATCGGTAGAAGGTTCCTCTCTTGCAGCTGGACCTCTTGTAGAAAAACTCACTAAATTAAAATATTATTCCGTTTAATAACATAGCGTAAGATATTGTAAATGCAGAGTGAGCTAATACCAAATATCCACTATGTGCTCTTTAGTTTCACTTATCAGTTGTGTAAGAATATCCTAATACATTGTTTATCTAAAAATTTCCAATTCAAAGTCATCAAGTTTATTTTAAGTCCTTATTAAAAAAATATTGATAATAATAAAAATTAAAACTTATACTACACTAATACTAGTAAAATGTATAATAGGCAGCAAATAAAATAATTGCTAATTTAGGTTTTAAAGAAATGCACTGACTAAGAATTTATTTATTTAAAAGAGCACAAGATATCCTATGAATTTATATACAAGTAAGCACTTTGCCAAACATTACATTTTCATCAAACCTAACAAATACACCAAGTAATATAAACATAACTAACTTATTCATCAAATATACATACAAATAACGACAATAGGAAAAATAGGACAATATTTATCGTTCCTTGCGAAATTAGGTAGAATTTCTTAAGTATCGCTTAAATGAAACCATAGTGGAGAAAAATATATCATTATTCAAATTAGTTTCTTAAAAATTATTAAAACTACGGGCGCATCTGAATAATGCCGAGTTAGACAAATAGTTTAAAGAATATCTTGAGATGCTAAAGGTCGATCTATTACGCAAAATATAAGGATTAATGTTGATATGGAAATTTTCCAGACAGAAAGGGCAGTCTATTAAATTATTAGTAATTTTATAAATTAAAATTACATCAAAATTGTTTATACGAGTCTCTAAGGGCTTCATACCATAAAACTTTAAGTTATCACAGTAAGTGAAAAAATGTTTTTGTCTATTAAAGCGGAAATTTACTATATTTACAAACTTGCGTTGTACCCTTTCAATTTGGTCAATATATTTGTAATACATCGGAGTCCAAGCTACTGTCGCATATTTTATAGTAGGTTTAATGAATGCAGTATGTAACAATATTATTAATGATTGATTACTAAAACCCTTTGTAATTCAAGATATAAAGCCAAGATTTTTTAGAGCTTTCTGAACAATGTTTTCTATATGAACTTCGAAAAGCAGTCTGGAATCCATTGTCACACCTAAATCGTTAATAAACTCTACATACTTCAAGATAGTGCCCCCGAGATAGACATCATATTTCTTTTATGTCTGAAATGGTTTTCTGCTAAAAAGAAAAGAATTGATTAATAAATAATTTATTTAAGGTACAGTACCTTTCAAAATTTGCAAGATCAGATTGCAGGATACGAAAATCTGATACCTTCTTAATTGTTGTAAAGATTTTTAGGTCATCTGTATATGCAAGGTATTTACAGATAGAGAAACATTGACCAATGTAGTTTAAAAAGATAGAAGAGAACAAAATCGGTTCCAAATGAGAACCTTACGGTACTCCTGAAGTTACGGTTGTACAAGAAGACTTTACTTCATTTATGACAACGTACTGAGATCGATTCGTTAGATAAATTTAAATAAGTTTAAGTAGCACCTCGTGTACACCGAAATTCTCCAACGAAAAGTCTAGGATGATGTACCTTATCAAAAGCCTTGGAAAAGTTGGTGTTTCCATACCCCTTTCCATACAAGTTTCCATACCCCTATCCATACTTTCATATACACTCTGAATAAATGGTATTAAATTGGTTATTACCAATCTTTTTGGGAAAAAGCCATGCTAGTAAACATCAATAGCTTCTTTGACCTTAAAAAATAATTGTTTTAACAGCAAAGACTCAAATAGTTTACCAAAGTAGCTAAGTAGGGAAATAGGCCTGAAATTTCGTACAGAAGTTTTTTCTCCAGGCTTAAATACTGGCATAATTTGAGCTGTTTTCCGCTGGATAAACATTGATTATACAAAATATGCAAAGGCTTGCACAAGCTAGGACAGGACTTCAAAAAAAATGGAGGAAATCCATCTGGGCCAGGTCCCTTTTTAGGATCCATAGATATAAGTGTTGTTTATTTATATCAATATTGTTAACTACAAAACATTTTTGACATTGAGTAGGCTTAATTAAAGTTTGTGAATTAGAAGGTTCACACACTCCACTAAAATACTTAGAAAAAAGTTCACTAATGTCAATACAATTCGAAGCTTCCTGATCATTAAATTTTATTTTTATTGGTAAGCTTTTAGTATTTTTTTTGTTGTGAAAAAATGACCACAAATATTTAACGTCTTTGACAATGTTTATTTCTGTTTTATAAATATAATCTTTGTACTCATTGCGTATATTAATCTTTACTGTTTTACGTAAATTTGAAAAGTTGTCGTAATCAGATTGTCTTCGGTACAGTTTCCACATTTTATGTGCCTTTAATTTATTTTTAATTAGATTGATTAATTAGAAAACCATAGAGGGTATTGTCCCTTATTGATCTTAATTCTAGGGATGTGGCTAATAACAATATTATCTAAAACTGTATTTTATCATGCAAGGTTAATATTTACATCTTTAGGTGAAAATAATTTGTTCCAATGAGTAGAAATAATAATTTTATTGATAGTGTTGTAATTGGCATTATTAAATTTCAACTTTGTATATGAATTACTAACAATGCTTTTTTCCGATATTAAATTAACATTTATTTTCATGATAGACATGTGATGGCTATCTCCAGGCACAAATGGATCCATACTTTTGTAGAATTAGACATAATAAGATCCAGAATTTTATCCCGAGAATTAATAACATGATAAAATTGCTTTAGATTATTGAAGTAAAAAGCATCAGAAAATGCTTTGCTGCAAGGATCAGTTGCGTTGATAGGCAATAAATCCTTAACATTCGGTTTTTGTGACCATATTAAAATAGGTAGATTAAAGTCACCCATTATTAAAAAATAACTATTAATATTAGTGCTTATATTATTTTCTAGTTTACATAAAAAGTTTAGATAGTTATTTACTGCCGCATGAGGTGGAATATAAACAGTGCATAAAATTAGTTACAATTTAATGACTTAAAGAAAATATATTAGTCTTAAAAAGAAATCACTAAAATGCACAAATTTACTTAATGATTTTTTTGTTTCTTAAAACCCAGTTATTTCGTTAGACCAGACAAATTTATTGGCTTAGTATGTATTTGGAAATGTGTTCTCTGGGTTGGTTGAAATATAATTCTAGGACTATATTATTTCTACAATTTTTATAAGAATCTTTTTGATCTCAAAACTTGTGACTGAATGTTAATTCTGCTATTGCATCTTTTATAAATACATAATTACCACAAATTATTCCACAACTTTTATGGACATTACGTTATATAAACGAAAAAATTAGATGAGTCTGATTTTTTGTCATTTGATTATATAGGTGTTGCACGTACTAAATCTCAAGTTTCGTCATCCTAGTGCTGGGACTTTTATTTTAGGGGATGATTGGGGTTAGCGGTGAATGGGTGCTATACCGCAAAACTTGATCTTATATTTAAAATGTTCAAAATAATAGGAGTGCATACCTTAGGGAGTTAAAGTCATAAGAATGGATTAAAGGGTAAAAAAGGGGTTAAACCGCCCTAAAAACAGTTTTTATTCGATAACTTGTCCGGAAAAAATTCACATAATTTTCGTTCAAATGGCGAAGTTGTAACTCTTGAAAAAACGCCTCAGCAATAGGTGGATTACACATGGTGTCCCAGATGTATTTTCAGTATGAAAAAAAATTTTTTTTTAAACTTTGGACGCGTCGATTTTATTTTCGAGAATTTTTAATGAGCAAGGCACTCTCATATCAGTGACCCCTTAGGAGGAGGTGAAATTACCCATAAATCTTAAAAGGAAAGAAATATTCTGTGTACCTTATTTTAAACTTCTTAAGTCTTTTAATTTTGAAAATAACTGCCATGATCCAAGAGCTTTTCAAAATTCTGAAAAGAGCAAAGGATTTTTTGATTTTTAAAAGAGGCGCCTATTTATAAGATAATCGCCTTTAGCTCTACTGCTCTCTACGGGGGGATGAAATAAACCCTAAAATTTATTGAATTAGTAGAGTTACTATAATTGCCAAAAACAGTTGCGTGTTACCTAATTTCATTTTTTTAAGATTACTAAATACTTTAAAGTAATTAAGGCCTTTTTTAATAATGGCAGCTTGTTAAAATTTTGAGAAGATTATTTATGATGAATTATTTATCCTAATTCATCATAAATGCCTACTGCCAGTATAAGAAAAAAGAAGATAGACAAGAATTACCTACCCTTATGTTCTTTAAAAAAAACATGTTTATTAAATTAGGTTATCTGAGCCTCGCCTACTTTCATACAAGAATGAAGGTTTTGCCCAAAACAAAGTCTGGCATTTTCTAGAACTTCAAGTGTTATCATCTGCCGCTCATTTATTATCTTTTGTCTTCTAGGGTTTCTGGTTGGGAAGCATAAACTTTAATTTCTAAATAGCTCATAAAAAAAAGGCAACATAGCTGGCCATTCCATAAAAGGCCCCCTTCTTCCACTCCAACGATCAGGAAATATCTCATTAAGATATTACCTCTCATTAGTAGCATAGTCTGGAGGTACTCCATTTTGTTGGAAAACGACTTGATCTTTTCAATACATTTCACCACTTAAATTTCGGGGTAGAAAAAATGGCCCATCAGTGGAGTATTCAAAGATTCCCGCCCAAACATTTATCTTCTCAAGGAATTGGGTATGAACTAAGCGAAACTGTCCAGTTTAGGCATTTGATCATGAACCCAACTGTTGCTTACTGCTGTAGTCGTCACCAATTTTTAGACACTTATTCCTGGTTCAGCATGAAGTTGACCTCGAACAACTATTTAAATTGCTTCATTAGCAACAACAGCATGTTGAAGCTCACGTCTTTTATTTAACACACTGCCAATTTCCCTAAATTTAGCCACTAATTCCAGGGCATATTTTTTGTTGACTGTTTTTTCTGAAGGTCATTAAATACTTATACATAATTATTGTGTCGAATACAGTACATTTACACGTAAAAGACTTATGTAAAGAAATATTGGTTTCATTTTATCAAATGTTTCCAATATCTTCATCTGAATTAAACTAAATTCGAAACTAATTACAATATAGAACTAAGAAATGGGGCAACTGATAAAGTCGAATTTTGACAATGATTTACTGTAGCAGGCCCCGTGTCGCACTCGGAACTCGTAAATTTTTGTATTTTTGCTAAGCCGTTACCGGATAAAACGAGCGGAATTTCAAATTTCACGTCGGAAATTTATTATTACTTTTCCTATCCCCTTTTTTAAATCTGAGTTATGTTTTTAAAGTTATCACTGTTTCGGATAAAAAAGTTCTTATTTATAGATCTTTTTATGTTAATTTAAAATATTTTTTTTTAGATGCTCAGCGGATCCTTATTTATTCGAGAACTTTAACACTGTAGATGGAGATAATCTAGTAGCTAAATTCAGAGCGTTCAAGTTTCCAGAATCGACTTACGTACAATTTAAAGGCACCGTTAATGTTTGTTTGGATAAATGTAAAGGGGTAAGTTAATTTAAAATATTTACAAATCTAATATTTAACCAGCAGGGTATATGTATCCCTTTAATAATTTAAATGCTTTTACCACTTTTAGGAACAAAAGGCGAGTATAAATAAGATTTTAAAATAAAGGAAATCCCCGTTCTTTGTCCATGTTTAATTTCAGGACATGAATTTTTAAGTTGGATGACAGAATAAAGCGCATGTCGCTTAGAATTTTATCACCGTAAAAGAGTAATTTTAGGCCTTTTATCTTGATATTTGTGCCTTTATGTCATGTATTACGCGTCTCTGCAGCGCATTTAATACCTACCCTTGGCGGGGTAGTTAAATAGATGGCTTATCAATGGGGTGGCTTCTTCCAGGGGTAATTATCTGGAAAGAGGCACATCTTGATCGGATCCTTTCGTAGATTGCGTAGCTGATAGGCTTCCATACATAGGGTTGTACATATGCTGGCATAGCGAATTATTTCTTTCATTACAATTACCTTTGGCTGGTTGTGGATGATCTGACTACGCAGTTTATTTAGTCCATCTAATTTTATATCGTCAGTGTGTGCGCTAAGGTTTAAGATTTGACAATCAACGGGTAGCCTAAAAATAAAAAAAACCAATAAACTTTACAAATTGGTCTTGATTTTTGATATTCTAAATGCAGGGATTTTTCAATGAGTATAATGACTGCATATTTATCTAAAGAGTCTAGATGATTAAAGATTGTTGTGGAAATTTTGACTTCTTTTTGTTGGTAGGTAATTCGATTTTAATTTCCTATAGTAGTTGGATGGCATAATAGCTGCAAAACGTATCTCTGTCTGACCATCATCCGATATATTTAAAAATTAAATTTCAAGTGGAACAACAACGACTTGTATGTTTCTCTTTTCATTCTTTTAATAACATAAATCTTACCATACTTTCAAAATGATCTTAAATCATTACATAATATATATGTCGCAGCCTTCTACTGTAATCGGTCATTACATGAAAAGTCTGGCATTTTCATGAAACGCTGCCAAACACTGAAACAGATAACTGTTACGCCGAAAGACTATAAATTTTAGACGTTACGTGTAACGTCAGCGTGGTTCGGCCGCTTGATGAAAACGAGCAAAATTATGTTAGGTGTCCGACTGTATTGGACGTTGCATGTAACGCTTTGAATCTACTTTGCACTTGCTGAACAACATCAACGAAATAACTGTGTGTTAATAACCTCAAAATAGATTTTATTACAAAAATAGATCAATAGAGGCTAAAATATAAAAGAAAATAAAACAAGCATATATTAATCAAAGTAAACAAATGATAAGTTACTTATTAAGACACAGCAAGCTATTATGGCACCGACTGTTACAAAGTACGCTATTTTTTACAGATATACTTATTTTTAGTAACTTGCTGGGTTTACACGAACATTTGAGAAAGCCTTGACCACCTGATCCTAATGACACAGCCTCTCTTAAGCTCAGTGATTTTTCCAAGGGGATTTCCTCTTTATTAAGAAATGCTGAACCCGCAACAGTGAGACTTTCAGCACCAAACCATCCCTTTATAATACCGTGTTTACCTGCAACCTGATTTACACCATTTTTCTGATTTATTATTAAACAAATCATATTCCTGGAATCTCCTGGACCTCTGTCGACTTTAGGAATATTTAACAACACACCATTACCTACATTGAAAGTCGGCAATTTTTTTGCCGAATTGCTCAACATTTTTTTGGCTGCTCCTTCAGTTTTATTTCTAGCTTCGTCGCGTTCCTAAGAGATGTTTTTGCTAGCGGAACATAAATTGCACAGTACTGAAGATCCTTGTTGACAAACTTCAGTAATATTAACAACACGTAAACAATTTTCGCAAATTGCTTCTTCAGATTTTTTTCCTCCGAGCAAGACACAATATTGGTATTCTTCGTTATTTATAATTTTCATAAGCTCTTCTTCGGAAGTTAATGTTTTTGCAAGCACTGAGGGGATGTTACTAAAAGATAGACCAACTTTAGGTTCACAGCCTAAAAGTGCTATATACGGAGACCGTTCTATTGTTCTGTGAAATGAGATATTCTTTTGCCATTGCACAAACTGAAGCCCTACCGACCATCTTTTGCTATTCGTGTCAGACATCCAAGATCGAATCATGTTTTCAACGTCTTGGTTTGAGCGTTGAATGCTGCCTTGACTCTGGGGGTATCTAGGACGACCGTGTACTATAATGCATTCAGGCCATAACTCTTTCAATTCAAGTATAACCTTATTTACAAACTCGTGAGTTGTCGCTCTGGAGAATTTTCGGGGCTCCTATTAACAGAAAATAATTTTAAATAAATATATTTAATAACTTGGAAGCAACTTCCTCGGCACGTTTGGTTTCCATTGGTCGTAAGAATACGAATTTTGTGGCATGGTCTTGATAATTCATTATCCATTTGAATTACTTGTCGGGAAGCGATTGGAAATCTATCAGGTCCACCTGCCATCTTTCATTAAAATCTTTGCTTACAATGGGATGTACTACAATTTTTTGTCTGCCATGTTTCTTTTCATTGCAGCTTTTGCAGCATTGAACAAAACATTCTATGGCCGGACGTGGGATACTCAATTTATTTTTGAGAGCTACTTCCATTTTAACGCGACCACCGTGCCCTGTTGATATGATAATCACATAATTTCTCAAATAAATCTTCGTACGCCACTACAAACTCGATTTCATCTTCGCTTTTATGTTTCTTTATTAAATGTGATTGGTCACAAATGGTCATAACATCATATGTCTGCAGCAAAAAGTATTCGCGCCTTTGTTTTCTTCCTCTAAAACAGAAACCTATTTTAGAAAAAGTAAAGAAACAAATTTCAAATAATTAACATTTTCTTGTGCCTCGCTATTATAGAACCCCCTGTGTAGCTAAGAATTTTTTTCCTGCGAAAGTACAATGCTTCCCATAAAACTTTTCTATTTTTCTAAAAAGCTAACTTTGGCAAACTATTGGGCCATCCTGTATACCTAACATTATACAGGTTGACCCAATAATCCGTGGACATAAAACTGCCACGTAATTTTGGAATTAAAATAAGTCGATTGGACACAATTTACCTCTATACAAAAGTACTTCGTTTGTTCGTTAGAAGGCATCAAAGTTTAACAATAAAAAAACACAGTTTGATATTTTTATTATATAAAACAAAATCTAATTGCATAGAAATTAGCCCCTTATTACTACTATCAACTGTACAACACTAATTTTAAAAAATCAAATTCCTTAAGTTTGAATTTGAAAGAAAAAGTTCAATTCAACCATTGAATAATTAAATGATATTACTAAATGATTAGATGGAAAGTCACATTAAATCACCAAGCAGAACTAGCGGTTTAAACTATGAATGGTTTGCAGAGTTCCAATTATACAGGGTGATTTTCAACCTATGCGCATAAACTTGGGAAATGATAGCTGATGAGAAATAATGAGTAATAATAGAAAACAAATGTAGTAAAATATTTTTAGTTTTGGAGATATCCATATTTTTTTAAATAAAAAACTTGTATTCTTTAACGTGTTTAATTTAAAGCAACTGTTCGAAGTTGTTTCCATTATTTTCGATACAGACTTGGGCTCATCGAATCCATGAAGACGTACATGCACGGGCCAAACCAGGCTGCAGGCGAATTGCGTCACTGGCAGCGTTAATGCGATGTCGTAGCTCTTGCTCAGTATAAACTTCGTTTACATACACCATTGTTTTCATATGACCCCACAAATAAAAGTCTAATGGATTAAGGTCAGGCGAGCGAGGGGGCCACCCAACTGGACTATCACGGCCTATCCATCGTCCGGGAAACACACGATCTAAATGTTGTCGCACTGGTCGTGAAAAATGTGGTGGAGCACCATCATGAAGACACCACATGTTCTGCCTAACGTTGAGATTCACATTTTCAAGGAGCACTGGTAAATTGTTGCGCAAAAATTCTAAATACCGAGCACCAGTCAAACGATTTTCCAGAATAAAAGGTCCGATGAGCATCCCGTTCAGAATTCCAGCCCATACATTTACAGAAAAACGTTGTTGAAAGTATGTTCTCCGTGTAATATGCGGATTTTCCAAAGCTCAGTAATGAGTGTTATGAAAGTTGAAAATTCCATTGCGCGTAAAATTTGCCTCATCCGTAACTAAAATGTTCATGGTAAAGTTTGGGCTTAACTGCTGGTGATGTGACAACCACTCACAAAAGTGTACTCGAAGCGGCAAATCTCTTGGAATTAGGGCTTGTACCCTCTGCACATGAAACAGGTACAGCAACTCGTGCCTTAAAATTTGCTAACTTGTAGATTGGGATATTCCAAATCGCGCTGCAATTGTCCTAGTGCTAATTCCAGGTTGTTTTTCGATAACTTTTAAAATATCCTCCTCCAGATTTAGAATGTGCCTAGGTATAGCGAACTAATAGCTCCTCCATCTTGTCCAGGCCGCGGCCGCAAATTGCCAGTTTCTCTACCCCGCTGAATAACACGTAAGAAAGCCCCACGTCTCGGGTGATATCTTCGGGGAAATCTTTGGGCATACAGATCAGCTGCTGCCACTGCATTATGATGCGTTTCTCCGTAAACCAAAACCATGTCGACAAGTTCTTCGTTTGTAAAAATGTGCGCCATTACATTTGACGCTTTTATTTTGTTCGTGTGAAAATAACGATTGAAAATGATTACAGCCACCAAGAAACTAAGTACTGCTAAAGATTCCAAACAACAAATTTCAAACATTATGACTTGTTTACTATCAGTTATTAATAAACAAAATAAGTTCGTCTGATACACGTTCTGTTGACATTTGTTTAACTTTATTTTGAAAACTAAAAATATTTTACTACATTTTTTTCTCATTATTACTCATTATTGATCTTCATCTACCATTTCCCAAGTTTATGCGCATAGGTTGAAAATCACCTTGTATTAAACAAACACTAAATCAATCAATTAATTTATATAAAATTATTGACTTTATATTGCGAGACACTGAACATTCAGTATCGTTTTCTAAATTGTAAGTTTTAAACACCAGTTTATCAAGCGTCGCTTAAATCTGCATTGGTGTGGTATAATTTATTTTAATTTTAATTCTACTTGATCTTAGGTTATCGCTATTATTTCACGGTACTCTTCTGCTTTATGGTCCACTCTATGATTTATTGTTGTGCTCTCGGTTAAAATCTTGAAATTAAGTTTCAACCTCTAAAATAATAGGTTTAAGGTCGTAATAATAAATTAATGTTTAAATATATTCTTCAATTTAAGCAAGTCCTAATTTAATTGGTAGTAAACCGGAATTATCAGACAGTCTTTAGATGGTAATTTGATTTTTACTTGTATATACATGACAATCAAGTAATAATATGAGGATTTTAAATGCGATAATATGAGAAGGAAAGACTTCAGGTGGATATCCAGTTGAATTTACGTTGTATTAAGCGGAATTAGTACACTCTTAAATTGTGGTCCTTACGTATCCTAGTCAAATATTCACTCGAATTACTCTTGACCAATTATTTGATTGCCAATAAATTGTAAAAACAAAGAACTAATATGCAATATATTTTTCTTTGACAATCCTACCAACGACTGCGCCAATTAAAAATAACACTAGAATCCCATTTTAAAAACACAATTGTAATTAATAAATAAAAAGTAACTTACATAATTTTAATATGTAACTTACATATTAAAATTATAAAATTGGTAAAATACTTATAAACTAAAAGTAATTTAAAACGAACGGCGTTTGGGCTTTGCTCTGACCACAAAAAGCGTAATAAAAACAATTTAAAAAAAGTGAAATGCAAACTAAGCAGAAAACAAAAAATGCGACGTTAAAAATATGAAGGGTACACGGGAAAAAGGGGGAATGTCAATTTTCTCCATTTTTCAGTTTTGCATCGCAGGATGCACCTTTCAATATGACCTTTTTTACAGCCTAAATTGCACTGCAATAACGAGGATGGTCAAGATTTTATCGCGGTTTAAAAATATAGCATACACGTGAAAAAGGGGGAATGTCAAACCGAAACAGCAAAAGAAGGGGAAATGTCAATTGGCAGCATTGGAATTTATGATTGGAATCTGTACGATACTATGCAGCGTAAAACGTTTTGTTTCATCAGTACATGTTTGTTTATAACCTTGGTGTTACTACGGCATTTTTTTCTGAGTTTTCGTGATTTAATTATTGAAATAATGGAAGAAACAGATATGAATAGTGGAGTGGACGATAAACAAGCAAAGACAAGTAAGAAACGGAAAATATTTGGGAGAATGAGTGACGTTAAAAAAATTGCTGGCATCAACCCACGAAATTGGACCTGATTGTAAGTGTGTACGATTACAATGTTTCCAAATTGTAACAGAAAGAGGTAGGATTGATATAATAACAAAATTTAAAATGACGGTAAATGAACAGAACAGTTATTTAAGTGGGCTTATACAAGTGAGTACAGCTAGTTTTTCAACATAGGCCTAGACAAGCTGAAGAAAATGCTCTGTTACATGACTGTTCATATTCATATCGTATGCGAGTAATAGTGAAGGAGGAATCATCGAGGTTCCGGTATGTTATAAGGCGTTCCGTTCTTTACATGGAATTTCAAAGAAAAAAATTGAAGTTATTCAACGATACATTAAAAGAGGTGTCCAGCCTAAAGACGGTCGTGGTCAACATCAAAACCGGAGAAATCGTATAACTAAAGACACCTTTGATGCAGTTTGCACCCACATTGGGCCTTTTAAAGGTCGAATGAGTCATTACAGTCTTAAAGACTCAAGAAGGACCTATTTGCCACATGAGTTGAATGTCACAAAAATGTACAATATGTACAAAATAAAGTACCCGGATAATAAAGTGTCGTACGAAAAATACCGCAAAATTTTTACTGAAAACCCTTAATATAATTTTTGGGTATCCTAGACAAGATACGTGCAGCACTTGTGACCAATTTGCTGCAGAAGTTCTTACGATTGAAAATGGACTCAAAAGTTATCCCGATGGTAGCAAGGAGAAACTGGAAGCTGAGGGAAAATTAAGAAAGCTATTAACAGAAAACAAACTACACCTGACAAAGGCCAAGACGTTCTAGGCTCGAAAACGCCAGTCACGGTTAGACAGTCAGAAGTCAATTAGTCAAGAATCTATTGCAATGGACTTCCAAAAGAACTTACCTGTGCCGAATATTACCACAAACGACGTATATTACAAAAGGCAATTGACATTTTATATGTTTAACATCCATGTCCTTTCCAATGGCGAGTCGTACTTTTATGCCTATGACGAAACGGTTGCTTGCAAAGGAGCAAATGAAGTTTCTTCTTTTCTTTTTTATTTTGTAATGGTGCAACTGGATCCCTCTGTTAAAGAACTGGATATTTTTTGCGACTCCTGCTGCGGCCAGAATAAAAATTGGCAATTTTTCGGATTGTTCATTATTTGGTTCACCATGCCAAACGATTAGAAAAGATTAAAATGCACTTTCCAATAAGAGGACACTCATACCTGGAGTGCAATCGTAATATGGCTAACATTAACCAAAATAAATGGGTTGAGTTACCTAAAGAATGGGTTGAAAAATTTGAAGGTGCTCGCTCAAAGCCATCGCCTTTTCGTGTAACTGAAGTTGAAAGTAATTTTGTTCGTGGATGGACTCAGTTCATAGACCAACACTACTTGAAGAAATGTCCATTTCAGTCTAGGCCTATAAAGGAGTTAATTGCTGAAAAGGAGCATCCACGCATGTTGAAACACAGACTTACGTACAATATGCATTGGGATGGTTCTGTGATTAATAACTTAGGTTCAGTTCTACGCTCAAATAATCCTGAAGTACAATCAGGACAATTTATTCTTCCTGACGTTGCATACCAAGGTGAGCTATATTATTATTTTTGATTAGTTTTACGAACATTGAATACCTACCATTTCTCTGTCAGGGCAACATGCAGACTTTAAGTTAGTTGAAATTTGTTTTGTTTCGAAACTTCATAGATCCTTTCTCTTTCTTTACAGAACCGTTGCCAATAACGTTTGAAAAGTATAAGGGCCTTTAAGATCTTAAAAAAATCTGTGGGGAGGAAGCTCAAAAGTTTTATTCCCATCTTCCATTCAAGACTCCAAAACTAAAAGCTAGGAGGAAGCAAAAAGCTACTCCGAAACCAGAATTTACAAAGCAGCGGCCTAAACAAAGCAAACCCACGGTTGCAAAAGAGGCATCAATACGAAAATCTAGAAAATAGGCCATTCATTTTTTTTCCAAATGGACATCGGACGGTGGTAGTTTGTTGTTTTTTTAATTTTTTCATATTTTTCATTTTTTCTGTAATAACTTATATTTTCGTTAGTTTCGTTGTATTTTTTTAAACATGAAAAATAAATACCAACTTGTTGAGTTATGGACATTCCCCTTTTTACATAAAATTATTAGTAGGTATTTAAGAAAACATATTTTTAAACAATCAAAACCTAAATATTATTAAAAAATAGTATGATTATTAGAAGCACCATATGATCTTTTAAACACAAAAAAAAACAATTATTACTTTAATAAAAATACTTTTTAAGTAGCATTAGATTGAAAGTTTAAAAACCTCTTTTCTCAAATAAGTTAAAAATTGACTGTCCCCCTTTTTTCCGTATACCCTTCATATATATACCATTAAGTGAGTTTCATAATAATTAATAAATTTTATAATTATTTAAATGCCGTTTAAACTTTATTTTAATTCCAAATTCTTCCGAGAAATTCTGAAAAATTTTTTTTTCTTATTAAGATATTAAAAACTGCAATATAATAAAAATATTTTAAGAGCAAAATATATTATATGAGCTTGTAGATGCCGCTAATGAGATGAAAGAAATTTAATTTATTACTATATATATTTTTTGAACTTCTATTTCATTAACAATCATTATTTATATTTAATATCCTTTTGTATATTTATTTACATTATATGTGTCTTTGTAAACAAAAGTTGTCTTATATCCGACTTTTTTTAACGCATTGGCATTGTGTATTTTTTTTTTTTAATAATTATTATTAAAATCATTTATATGTCAAAAATGTCCATAACACAATTCACTATTTATTTAGATTTGTTTTATGTCATATTCTCGTCATTGGGTGACCCAATGGTATCGATATTTGGCAAATGGCAATAATTGTATTTTCAAAATACCATACCCTACTAATACGTGAATACGATATACGATTAGTACGAGAGAGACGAAAGAACCGAAACTTGGTAGGACTGTTGTAATATATGAATCTTTGGATAGTCTTCTCTTACGAAAACTTAGATATGTGAGTAATAATAATATAGACTTTAAAAATGACCGTACAGTGGTAGAGAACTTGCTTTGTTCATCCACATTAAACACCAATGAAAAAAATGGTGCTCAAAATCGTCATTTTAATCTAAGAGAAATTTTCAGTGACCTTGGCATTGCAGATGGAAGCGTCCAGCACATTTAAGAGATGCCATACATAGATGATAATAAGCAGACTACCACAAGAGTGTCTTTGGTGGCCTATCAGTCATAGACGAGTAATTAAAATAATTTAAAAAAAGATTAAACAAATTTTCCTAAAAATTAAAAGGTTTTTCTTACATTTATAAGCTTGTCACATTTTTTTATAATAATATGATGCTCCTATTTACATATCAATATTCGTGGAGTTTCTGGTATCAGCCTTTACTAACTACTATATTACTAAGTTTGCGTCACTAGTTTATGATAGTTTCTGTATTCTGGTTTTTATTTTTTCTACTTGGCCTATCACAACCTATCTTTCTTTGCTCCAAATAAGTGTACATTTTTATATCGTACATCCTGCATGTTCTTTTTTTGCATTTGTAACCATAATGTAGTAGTTCTTTACAGAATTCTGATTTTTTTTTAATTTGTGTCCTCAATATAACCTCTTAATGTAATTATTGTTATCTTAACTATACGTCAACCTCTCAAGCAAAATACAGTTGCTACAACACTGACTTCAAAAACTCCTTCTTAACAAAAATCTGTAAAATAACAGACAAAAAATGAGAAAAGAGTGATTATTAATCTGTTCAAGCTGTACATCTTCAATACATACACAAAAACTCCTAAGGAAAAGAGGTTAAATTT
Source organism: Anthonomus grandis grandis (assembly GCF_022605725.1). Taxonomy (NCBI): domain Eukaryota; kingdom Metazoa; phylum Arthropoda; class Insecta; order Coleoptera; family Curculionidae; genus Anthonomus; species Anthonomus grandis. Next base: position 16,566,271 of record NC_065549.1, read on the forward strand.
TCCATCTGAAAAATTAATACCGACGTATTTATAAAGATGTCCGACAAATATATATATAATTAAAATGAAGAAATCGGTAGTTAATCTAGAACAATAATGTTAAAAAAAATTTAGATCAAAAAGCCAGAATTGGTAGCTCATCATGACTAGTAACATTAGGAATTCAACTTTTTGAAAATCCGACAATTGTTTGGGATGCCTTGGAATAATAATGGATAGAGGCCTATAAGTAGCACAGAGAATGTACTTAAAAAAATAGTTATAACAAAGGAAAATCAGAAAAAATTGTTCTGATAAAGGCCTATGAAATCTTTTAAATAATTTTAAATTTGGAATTAACATTTACCTTTTCAAGTCTGATCATCCTCGGAATATTACATTATTTATTAGGATTATGGTAGATAATGTTAACCGTCCTTTGAGTATTGCGGTATTTATGCCATAAGACGGCTATGAAGCAGAAATCTTCCTAAGCATCCTTTAATTCACGACATGGTTACCAACATGAAAGTTTTGAACTTCATACTGAAATTCAGTACTTATGGTTTTTTTCTTCTTCTATGCCTTATTCTTTTTCTACTTTTTTATTTGCTTCTTATTCTTCCATGTTCTTCCGTGAGCTCACTTCTCGTCAGATAAACGCCAAAGTTAGGTATTAAGATATTTAGTCGGTCTAAGCGCTGATATAGTCAAATTAGTTTTACTATATTATAAAATAGGACATGTGTAAGAGACTAAATATTTAGAGGCTAGGTAAGCTACGTAAAGAAAAGAAGACATGTGCTCTTGAATTTATTGATTATTTATCCGAGTTCTAATGTATAAAAGCTTTGATTTTATTAATCTCATATATCTTATGATCGCTGGTTTGAAATATTTTTTAAAGATATTCTTGATTTGGATGGTTTTATTGATGTTAAAAATTTTATTTCACTTTTTCATTTTTTGCTATGAGCTATGAGAATTTATCCAGTATGCTCATTTATGTTTCAATTTAATCGACCTTATTTTCCTCTCGTTCTTTTCTTCTCCTCATCTTCTATTAAATAATTTCTTCTTAAAGTTTTTCATAAAAAAATATTACTATTTCGTACAAAGCTTCAACTTCTTTTTGAAAATGCCTCATACTGTCAATACATCCTAGTCTTCACTAAAACTTGGTTGATAAATGACATAGATAATGCAGAACTACAAATGTTTGACTATAATATATACCGCAAAGATAGATCCTCTAGCACCAGTACACTCACTACTCACTAGAGGAGGCGGAGTCCTAATAGCAGTCCGAAAAACAATGAGTAGCAAGATTCTACCTGCAATAATGACAAATGAGCATTTGTTTGTTAAAATCGAGTATAATAAGAACCAGCTTTTATTTGCTACAGCTTATTTCCCATCAAGGTGTTCCTTTGAAAAATATGTAGAATTTGGAGAAAACTTGGAAAAACTTACTGAGATATACCAGGATCATAAGCTTTGAATCTTGGGAGACTTTAATCTTCCTTACAGTCTATGGATTAAAGATGATTTGGCGTCACCAGCAACTCCTTTAATTGCTAGTTCATAAAATTAAATTGAATCCACTTAGTCTTTATCTCACCTGTGCTCCTAATATAAACTCTATTAGCAATATTAATAACAACTATTTGGACCTAGTGTTCTCTCAGTATAAGGAAATCTCGATATCATATGCAGAAAATATACTATCACCATTAGACGTCTACCATCCATCACTTTCCTTCTCCATTGTATGTGAGTCAACACATATTAATAACTCTGGACTGAAGAGCGATGGTTTCTACAGATACTTCAAATCAGCGGATATGCAGGCTAAGACAGATTTTTTGTCCCAGTTTGAGTGGGACACCATATGCCATCAGTGGCGCACTATGGTGACATAAGGTCTGTTAACATAAATATTGTTAACTTGTTTGCAGATTATTTTTCAATAATGTACAGCAACAAGGACTATATTTTGCGGGACTCTTTGCCTTTTGAAGACATCAGCCTTAATATATCTCTCTCATCAATCTATAATAGGTTATCTGCTCTGGATGTGAATAAGGGATCTGGTCCTGACAGCCTTCCTCCAGTTCTTATTAAACATTGTAGTTGGCTTTTTTCTAGACCCCTCTACAATATTTCTAACTTGTCCTTGTACTGAAAAACTGAAACTTTTCCATCTTATTGGAAATCAAGCTTTATTACGCCCATTTAGCTAGTATAAAGCCGGTGATCAAGTCAACAACTACAGACCAATCAGTATCTTGAGTTGTATTCCTAAGGTCTTTGAAAGTCTAGTCTGTGACTATCTATCTGCAAGTGTGAAGGGCTGCGTTATTGACCAGCAATTCGGATATCTGCCCCATCATTCCACTAAGCTAAATTTACTTACCTTTACTGACTTTCTTTTAGAATCATTGGAAAAAGAATTCCATGTACATGCTATATACATAGATTTTACAAAGGCTTTTGACACATTAAACCATAAAATTCTTATAATTAAACTTAAGGCTATGGGCATTCTGGGTGAGCTCCTATATCTCATCTTACAAAAAGAATACAAATTATGCGTATTCAAAGTTTTCAGTCCACTGAAATTAAAATACCATCAGGTGTTTTACAAGGTTCACACCTAGGACCTCTACTCTTTAATATTTTTATAAATGATATTACCTCTTGTTTCCAGTACGCATCTTTTCTACTTTGCTGACGACTTAAAATTTTACATTAAAGTTCAAAAGCAGCCGGACTGCAACAGACTTCAATCAGACTTGGATCATTTAACTCAATGGCGTCATGAAATTGGAATGGAGTTTATTATTAACAAATGCCAACTAATGATATTTAGCACAGGAAGAAATCCTTAAAATCATATATATCATATTAAAGATTCCCTTTTATTGATGGCTTCTCAAGTGAAGGATCTGAGGGTGACACTTGATAGCCACTTATTCTTTACACTTCATTTAGAATCAATTATCTCTAAATCTTTACAGATGTGGGGTTTTATCAAACGTTGTACCAGAGAGTTCCTTAATGTTCCGTCAATTAAGTATTATACTGTTCTCTAGTAAGGCCACATCTGGATTACTATTCTTCTATATGATCTCCATCTTATATTATTCATATTCAGGCAATTGACACAGTTCAGCATAAATTCCTTGGATATTAACTAAAAAAATTTTACACTGTAAGCACCATTGCTATGCAGATGACACCCAGCTATTTTCTTCATTTCATCACACTAATGTTGTCCAAGCTAACCAATATATAAATAAGGATTTAAATACCTTAAATATAGAAACTCAAAAATTACTTCTAAAGATTAACCCCACTAAATCAGCAGCTATTCTTTTTTGTAGTGACAATCATCGAACTAATATTTTAAATAATTTAAATGTACACCTTAATAACAATATAATAAGTTTTAAAAAATCTTGGACTAGTAATGGACTATAAACTTAGATTCAAAGAACATGTTACCCTTAAACTAAAAAATGAATATTCTGCCTTAAAAACAATATATCGTCAAAGACATTTTTAAGCTCAAATATCAAAAAACTGCTCTGTGATGCTTTAGTACTATCACCGTTAAATTTTTGCGATACAATTTATGGACCATGTCTCGATAACTCCGACTCAGGTAGAATTCAAAAACTTCAAAACTCTTGCTTAAGACTTATATTTGGTATAAGAAGACGGCAACATATTTCTTATAAATTAAAAGAAGCAGGTTGGCTAAATATGCACAATAGATGAATATTACATATTTTATGTTTTTCTTACAAAATTCTTAAATCAAAAACTCCGCCTTACTTACTTGAAAAGCTTACCTATCGTACTGATGTGCATAATCTTAATATAAGACGTAAAAATCTTTTAACAATTCCTTGCCATAGCAAAGAACTCTTTAAGCGATCCTTTTCTTATGTCGTACCAAATTTGATTAATAGGTTCAAAATAATTAATTTTACTGTTACTGAAAAAACTTTTAAATTAAAAACCAAGCTTCTTCTTTTAAATCAAACTTAATTTTTCTTGAATGCCTTTCTTTATTAAAATACTACGCACATGCTAAGTAACTGAATGCAACGTAAAATATTCTATTAACATTTATTATTCAAAAATTAACTGTTTAAAAAAAAAAAGAGAAGAAAAAAGAAGATTTTTTTGATTTCGTTTCATCCATTTTCCCCCTACTGCTTTTTCCCCTCATAAGTATATGCCTACCTATTTGTTTTTTTTTTGGTTTGTCTATAAGAATTGTTTTTTTTTCTCTCACTTCTTCTATTATAAGCCTTAATAGAATCCAGGAAGTTGTTTCCTTCTTTTCTGGAAGTCTGAATGCATGGCTTTTTAGTTGCCTTATATACTTGTGTTAACTAAATTCTTTATATAACCTATTGTTTTTAATATGCTCTCTTTGTTTAATATTCTAATATTCAATTCCATGTATATAATCATATTACCTTCTGTAATTATGCTTTTTTTTTGTATTGGTGGCTAATAAACGTCTTATTATTATTATTATTACTATTATTATTATTATATATTACCTATAAAAAACAGCAAGGGGTTGATAACATAAATTATTCAGTTCTAGAAAACTCACTTCAAATAACTACTCTCCAAATCCGTCGAATGCATAGAAATCTTACTTTGTTCTATTATTTACTGCACTCTCATTCTCATGCCCCGAACTTACAAGTAAAATAGGACTTCATATCCCCTCTCGGCAAACTAAATTAAACCATTCCTTCCAGGTCAACTTCCATCGCACCAACTATGGCCAAAACTCATTTTTGACCAGATCAGCTAGATTAGCAAATAACTTTTCAACACAACTTAAGGATTGTAAATAAAATGCTAATTATCCATAATATTATTGTAACTCTCCTGTTTGTGGCGAAGCAGAAAAATTTATTAATTGCTCTTGTTTTGCTATTTGAGGCTTAATAAACACTCCTGGTTAAACTTAATAAAATTTGACTAATTGCGATTTTTTATTTTTATGTTTGTTTTAATCCTTGATTATTTTATTTATATTTTTTTGAATACCTATTTACTTAAATTATATATAGAATTATCCTGATACCAGGGTTAGAATTAAATTAAATTTGATACTTAATGATACTGAAAAATTTTTTCTATTGTAAATTGTCTTTATATTGGGCCGTGGTTCGTTGATAAATAAATAAATATTCTGCTTAGGCCTGATAGCCTGATTACTTACAGTCGTTAAACCATAATCACTTTTCAAGTATTTTCACGTAAATTGCTATTTGCTAAAAATATCTTGACATACTTTGGACGTCTTAATATACGGGTCATATCTGTAGTACATTTTAGAGATATTAATATACGTTTTAAGAATACCGTTTTAGTATAGATATTTTAAAAATTTGGTTTAAAAAAGCAGTATACTGTTAGGAAAGTTATATATAAAACTTTTAATTAATACATATCAACGATTATTCTACATATAAAAAACTCTTTTTCATCCCTACTAATTTTTGACAACAAAAAACCTTCTAAAGATCCCTTATATAATTACTTGGCTACTATGTTCATCTCCAATTTGTGCCAATCAATAAGCGAACTAGATCGAATTAAATTATGCATCGCATACAAATTGCTACTCGCCGACCAAGTATTATCGAAATAACTGCAAAACGGCAACCGTTTTGACTTTCAAAAAGGGATTTGCATTAATGATTTAAGTTAATCAACTCAACATTTGTTAGTGGGCTGCGTTTCTGCAGTTCAATTTGCAAAGCAAACACACGGAATTTATTATTAGAGAACTGTGCGCTGGTGTGGCCTTTTAGGGCGCAATTTTGAAATCAAGCGATATTTTTTTAAAAAACGTTTTAGGCATTATGCAGTAATTTAGGTTTCATTTGAATTATTTTAGTTGATCAAAAGCATGTTCTTTTGCCTTTATCTTAGGCTGATTTTTGTTGGTTGATTTAATAATATAAGATGCTTTTGGGTCGATAAAAGTGTATACAAACTAAATCTGCACCAGTAAACGAAAGATGAAAAAATACATATTTTAATTAAGTTACAAATTATAAAAACCCGTTTTTTATTAAAACGAAAAAGTTTGTAGATCTAAAAATAAAATAAATAAAAAGGCTTTTAGCGCGTACTGAAAAAGAAAGTATCCCCTCTGACCACAGTTCTGGGGGAAGCCTACTTAAAAAATTCGTCTCGTATGGAACATTTATCATCCTAGCACCCCATTCCACCGCACACGTAAATTCCGAAATTCCAAGCGAACTTTTTTGCCACTTGATAAGGGAAGTTCCCCAAAAAAAATTGTTTTTTGAAGATATTTATTACTTAAACTGAGTTAAAGGGTAAAAAGCTAAAACAATATTAAATCAGATCTGTTACATATAGTATTTTTTTTTTGTTTTTTGGTAAAATTTTGTTCATCTATTCATAATTTTTTTCTGAATTTGAAATTGATTAAAAAATTAAATTTTATGTTTAGCGTTTTTATTAGTTTTATCATAATAATAAGAATAATTATAATAAATATAGATGTGGATCTGAAAGAGTTAAAAGATGCAAGAATGACAAATGGAATGCACGACCTGGTAGCTAACGAAACAGAAAAATCAAATTTTTTAATCAATTCAATTTCCAAAAATGGAAACAATAACATAAATAAAAAAGTTTCACTAAAACATTATACGATCTTATATCTAGCTGTCTCATCCCAACAAAAGGTAAATAATAAGTAATTTGAGAAAGTCACAATTCCCCTAGAATATCTGCAGATATCATAGACAACCCACAACCAGTAGTAAATACATGTGAAAGCACTTAAATACAAACAGTAGGATCCCAGATAATAATACCGCCCTAGTAATACAGGATCTGAAGAGAAAGCAATGTATAATAATACCGCGTGACTACAACCGATAATAAAAAAGGAGTAGGAAAATAATTTGAAATAGAAGAAACTTTAATTAGAAATACCGGTATTAATAAACAAAAATTTCAAAGTTATACTCATAGTTATTGGAGCACTATAGTTCAACTCCAACAAGTACAGTAGAACTAATGAGAGGAAATTACACTGAAAAGCTGACCCAAGAAAACACATCATTTACAAAATATGAAGACGATACCTGAAAACTAGAATATCATTCAATAGCGATCTATTCAGAGGCTTAGAAAAAAGCAAGAATCAAATTAACCCAATTGACCAATGCGTCAATTGGATTCTTTCCTCTTTAGGAACAGCACATCAACTTCCTACGAAAAGCTAGGTATAATGATATTGTTCGAATGGGTTTTTAATTGAAATCCACGATATCAAGAACAAGATTGTTGCGCATTCTAGAACGCGTCAGTAAAGAACTACTTCGATCCCATCTTGGATACCAAGGTAGAGCTGGCAAATGACTGTAAACAATGGTACCAGAAAATGATAGAACTTGCTCCTGGTGAAAACTATAAGCCAATATAAATATTGACTATATATGTCAAAAGTTAAAGGAAATTTTGAAACACTAGTCAAAGTTTCTCAATCTGAGAACTTCATGCACAAGCAAGATTGACCCAATCCACTTGAACTTAAAAACCATGTTAAACGTATTCGAGAGAACCCTGTCCAATATTAAGGTAAAGGTATTAAGCAAAGTTTGCGATCTTATCGAGGCCATAAGACCTGAATGTTGTCACTTCTATGAAGTCTATTAGCTTACATCCAGCAGAAGCGGAGAAACTTCACTGGAAAAAGTACTGGATACCAAGAACTGCGTATACCAAATCCTCTATATGTATGGAGAGTCATAGATAGGTGAGGTAGAGAGACTTGTTCAGGTCACAAATAGCAGAACATGTTTGGTCCAATGGCCACATCAGACATTGGATGAAAACAAAAATTGTGTGCAAAGAGCAACATTGGAAGAAAAGAAAATTCTTGCAAGTAACTCCTATCATGAAAAACCAAAGATCTTCAGCCAGACCAGTGTTGATTTCAACACATGAAGGACACTGCATAATCCAATGCAATTTACAGATGAACAGATGTCACATCTCTAGTAGATAAATAGACCTGTATAATAGTTATTGCTGTTAGCCTAATAACGGCTCGAGATATTTCCCAAAAAAAACGTCATGCTAAATATAAAATAAAAACATAAAGAGAATAAAAGTTAAGAAATTAGATTTTACTATCAATCAATAAGTACATGGTTTACCCTCCGTGCCACAGAGAAAAGAAGATTTTATGAAACATGTATGAGGAGAAGAAACCTAAGCTGCGAAACTTCTTCATAAGGCGTTATTTAATATTTTAGTATTTTTAATTTTTTTAAACTTTATTAACAATACAAGCAATAATCACTCATAAAAAAATAAACTTTCAAAAAGATTGTCGTTTTTGACAGACAAATTGAAGACAATCAAAAATATCTATAGTTTCCATAATTTCAACTCTTAATTAGGGCTGTAAATACAGTGAGTTATCTACACTCTTTTACCAGGATTGTCCCGATTTGAAGATCTTTATTTTATTTATTTACACTCCTTTAAAACATCCATATTAGTATTTATATTAAAAGAGTGCTTATATCACATTTTTTTATTCGTGTGTTACTTCTTCTTCTTTCAACATTTTGTTTTGAAGTAGTAAACAATTAGTCCTGTCAGTAAAAAACAACACAAATGTTTAATATAATGTACTTTACAAACCAGCAAAGAATTTAATACTATTTATCAACGAACAGACACGCTGTTCTATAATCATGGGGTAAGAATTTTATACCTTGTGGCACACTTAACTTAATATAACTTGGTCTTGGTCTTGGATCAAAATCCTCTGGTATATATTATAACTTATAATATATAGTATAAATAATTATTGAAAAAGGACCTGCGATAAATTTAAAGAAGCCCATGTTAAGAATGAAGATATGTTATGAATGCTGATAATGTGTCCGTTTGCCAAAGCCAAATGTGAAATAGTATAAGATCTAACATTCTATTGGAAGCATAGTCTATAGCTGATTATACATATCTGGCAAATTTCTTACTTAAGTGCCAAAATGCCCACTAACATACAGGGATATTATTTAACGTTGCATTAACATGACATACATTTTTAGTAGGTTCGTTGTGTAGTTAGTAGAGTAAGTAGAAGAAACGCTATTAATCTCTTTTAAACTTGACTCAGTATTTCAAGTTAGTATACTGATTTTGACATCCAAGACCTTTGTTTGCCGGACCGGTATACTAACAGGCTTTAGATGAGAAAATGAAGCAGGACTATTAATTTTGGATCAGAAATTTATGAACGATACTTTTTATAATATTTAAGCATTTTTGCGATTATATTATCAAAATCAGCTTCTTGAAGAAAAATTTTTTTCAGTTGATAGTGAGTTGTTAAGTACAGAATACTTGAAGGCAATTAGAGAGGTTGACGTATTGCTTTTATATAGTCCGCATACTTGTTTTTCCTAATATATTCCCATTGTATACATGTTTAGTGTCTATTGCTTATTTAGTATTTTTGTCAATGTCCTGATTTAAAGTTTTAGAATTTCTAGGTTTTATTAAGATATATTTTAATAGTATATTTAGAGCCGTCTGATTGGTTTTTATTCAGACATATTTCTATGAAACATTCATAGAGAAATTCAGATTTTACTTCAACCCAGATGACTTGGGAGTCCAGTAGGCGCTCGACCTGGCTCACTTTTGCGCCATACTGAGTCTGCATCATCGTCGTCATTATGATTCGTATCATTATAACGACTCATCGTAACGATATCCTTTCCTGCAAATTGTTGTTAATTCCTATCAACTGCTGCGTTTACTTACAATATTCTAGTTACCTTTTCAATAGTAGACCCTCAACTACTATTCCCACATACCAGATTCTCTAATCGTTTAGAGGCTATTAAGAGCATATACCCTGACTGATATGGTCTTCTAAATACGTATTTCACGAATGTAATTGTAATCTGCAATAAAAAAACTTGACGTGATTTCGATATAACTGTAACAATTTAGTAAAAGTGATCGTGAACATGGATGCATTGAATATTTCTGGCTTGTTGTTGACTGAAAGCCAAAGTCAGTAAATTCAATACTATTAATAGATCAAGCGCCTTATTAAACTTCTCCGTTTCTCATTTTTCTGTTTCAATTTCCTATAGTTTTAGAAAGTTTCAGTTTGAGAAAGCAAAAAGAGTATGACCTTAATAATAATCCAATTTTTTACGCAGATGATGCAGTATTCCTCCCCGAAAACACGCAAAACCTTTTATGTTAAATAATCTGAACATACTTGGTTTGGAATAAAGTCTGACACTCAATCTTAAGAAGACTAAATACAGAATATGTTACTAACCAAATGTAGAGATAACATAGGAGGGAAAAAAATTTAAAAAAATCTGTAAGAGTTTTCATTCATGAAATAGGCCTCTTTTGTCAAAATAATAATGATTTAAATTTGAATTCTGAACCTAATATTAACAACCGATTATCTGATCGATTCTCTAAAAAATCCTACTTCTGATTTTAAATTTTTCAAATATTTCAAATTATAACTTTGTTAACATTCTTAAAGAATCTCCCCTTAGAATTTTTTATAAAACTTTCTCTTTTTCTCACATAGGTAGAGTGCAGCGACGGCTCGATCGGGTACGGGCGTCGACGCAAGAGGGCGATCTCCTCCCTGCCTCCAGATCCGAACAAAATTTTCGAAATCACCATCACGTCTTTCATTAAAGTCAACTATGACGACGAAGCCGAAAACTTCGAAGAGGTCGTGAAAAATCAGAAGAAGATATATAATAATAAAAAACTGATCGTCGGCAACCAGATGACTGACGAAGTTAGGTAAGAACTTTTTTGCCAGTGTTATATCTGAAAACTTTCAATTTTCTTTATTGATTGGGTATAACTTGGTACAAACGGTCCAAGATTAGCTTTAAATGAGTAAGATAAGAATATACTTTATTGTTAAGAAATATAAAGTTATCTATCAACAAAACAGGCTAATTATAAACTAAATTAACTAATTGTAATTATACCCCAAATCAAAACTAAATTAAAACATGTAAAAGTTCGAAGCATAATTAGATACAATACATTTAAAAGACAGTTTACCGAATAAAATTTGGTAAAGTACAATAACACTTTTAAATTGAAAAAAAAAGGAAAAAACAAATAGATAAGTACAAACATATATATGTATATAAAGATTCCTCCAATAAAAGAGTTTTTAATTTTGCTCTAAATTACCTGACGGAGACAACACATCTGATATTCTCAGGAATATGATTAAATATTTTCCTTCCTTCGTATATAACTGATTTGTGAGTAAGAGCACTTTTCGGTATTGGTAAGGGAACAGAAATACTTATCTGGTTTGGAGGTTGGCCCTATTGTTATTATCGGATTTATCAGTCTTAAAGTGCAATCTACAGGACTCTCTCTAGTGAACATTTGCCATGAAACGAATTGCTTTTTTTTTAAAGTAGGGTATTTTGAATAAATATTAGCTAGTTGAACCCCAAAAAGCGATACCATACCTGAGATGGGATTCAAAAAAAAATACATGACTCTAACCATTTCAACACCCAACTGCAACCTTACACACCTAACTGAAAAACATGCCGAAGAAAGTTTTTTGCTTAATTTGCAAATATCGTTTTCAAAACGCAGTTAGCAGTCAATGGGAACTCCCAAAAATTTTGTTACAGTTTTATTGTCAAGAGGATTATCCCTAAGTTTAATATTTTTTATATCACATTTAAAACTTAGTATATTAGATTTGCCAACATTAAAAATAAGGTGGTTTGCGTTACACCACTTTTTAATTCTTGTGACGTCTTCCAAGATTATTGTTTCAAGAGTGTTTGGATTTTTGAGATGCCATATGACCGATGTGTCATCCGCAAAGAGGATAATTTCACCCAGGATACTTGAAAGACCGAAATGGTTAATATACATTAAAAATAACAGGAAGGTACGCCGCAATTAATTCCAGAAGATGAAGACATTGAACCAGACACCAAAACAGATTGGCTACGAAAACCTAAGTAAAACTTAAACCATGACAAGACACACCCTCTAAAGCGCTTTAGCTTCGAAAGCCTTTGACAGATCACAAAACACTGCCGCTACAGCCATAAGTCTTTCAGTATACCTTACCCAGAAAAGAAAAAATCGCGTCATGAGTACTTTTAGAGGATTGGATATTGCTTGGGTGTTATGAGTTTATATTTCGTTAAATATTTTCACCTGCGCTTTATTACCACCTTCTCAATAACCTTCGAAAATGTAGGTGGTAGGGAAATTGGTCTGTAATTTGCAGGCTTACTTGTAGCTCCACCCTTGTAAAACGACATAACAGTCGACGATATAAGACAATCGAGAAAATTGCCTGTCTCAAAAGAACCATTGATCGACGAGCACAATGAGATACGCGGATCCATGTGGTAGTTTCGTTAACATATCCGCCGTAATCTCGTCATTGCCGCATAATTTTTTATTTTTTACATTATTGAGAGCGTCTAATAACTCCCGCGACTCAACATTTTCAAAATGAAAAAAATTTGGAACAAATATACCAGACATAAACTCTAAGGGATTCGTATCTGACAAAATGTTACTGGCCATGTTGCTAGCCACGTTAAAATAGAAAGCATTTAAAGTATTCCCATCAACTTCCATCTCTTTTGCTTGTTATGTCTTATCATTATGTCGAAACTCATTTATGATGCTCCAGCTCTCTTTTTGTAAGCTTTTCGATGTATGCATCGCAAAGATGCATACATCGTAGTTTTGTAGTAACGCTGTTTTGCAAGTTCAATTAGTTTTTTGTATAGATTTCTAAACTAATTGCAGTATGCAATGAACCACTTAACTTTAAAAAACTTTCGCATATAATTAAGGCCTCATAAATTTGCTGCCGATTTTAATGAAATGACCTAGCGAAAGCCAGAGTTTCATATTTTTCTTTTTACTTTTTATCCATCTTAATGGAAACGCACGGCTAAACGTATCTACCAGAACTCCTCGTTGAAAAGCTGTATTAGGATCAGAAGATCGATTTACATTATTCCAATTTATATTTTGGCATAAAGTCTGAAATTCGTTAAACAATTTTTGATTAAAGATTCTTCCTGGCAGACGCCGAGATTTTTTATGAGGAGACTTAAGAATAAAACGAAAGACCACAACCTCGTGATCAGATCTTCCTGAATTGCATACCGAACACACAACTTTCTCAATCAATGGTTGACGCAGTGCTATCAGTGATTCTTGTAGGTGAATCCACATGCATTACTAATCCTTAAGCTGCTAGCATATTCTTGAGCATTGCAGAGTATATCTGGTTTTCATTAAAAAATCAATATTAAAGTCATCTGCAATAACCATTTTAGCCTTAGAAGGAATTTCGCACAGTATAGTATCAAGTATCGTAGAGCATTTTTCAAATATAAGCCATAAAATAAAAAAAAATATTTAACATATTTATTTTATAATTTACGATTTAATTTCTTATAAGGAAAATATTTAAATAGTTAAAGTGATAGCAATACAAAGCCTTTTGTGAAAACACGCCTTTTCAGAATTTCTAAATATCAATTTTCGAACAGGAAATGAAATTGCAGGTCCGCTCGGGTAAAACCTGACTCGCTCTCTAATTGGATTAATTAGTTTGCACAATTAGGCGCCTTACTACTCCAATACACCGACATATGGTCTTTTCAGAAAATTTATAGGTGTTTATTGATTCCTTTCGGCACATTGGATATATACATTTATAGTTATTTCTTAACGTTTTAATTTATAACTCTAGAATTAGTTCTGGACATTTTGTAAATACAATCGTTAAACTTCATACAAATATTGACATTCAGGGCGATTTCGTAGAAAGTAGAATATGAGCTTCAACAAAGTAATCTCTTGTTCTTCTTTGATTATATAATTGTTGTAATAAAGACTAATAATAATAACAATAACATTAAAGAACTCCCTGAGCTGATAAATATTATCGAATTGCCAAAGATTTACCGAAGATTTAATTTAACAAAAGATTTACCAATCTTTATACTAATTCTACAAAGAAGATAAATATTCCTAGCTGCAGTATGTAAGTATAAAAATAATAGAGAAGGAGAAGAAGAAAAAAAGGAAGATATTTGACTCCGCAAAATCATTCCAGTAGATAATTTTTGCACTGACTACTTTTCGCTTTTAAGTCGGAGATTTTTTCTTGAACGTATGTTATCTATTTCTTCCAGCTATATTATTAACACCCTTGTATTATTCACATAAGTTATATTCCTTCTTTAAATGTTCAATGATTTTTTCATTATCTTTATGCTTGCACAACACCTCCCCTGTTATTTCAAACCCTAGTAAGGAGCTACCGAAGTTGCAATGCCCAGCTATGAGTTGCATTCCTTTTGTTGTCAGATGTAGCTGGTCCCTATCTACTATCGTACATTTTCTACCTTTATCACTTCCCATCCATTCCCGCCCCCATTCCCTTTATGCTCTTTTATATGTTTTATTTAATTCGCTTTATTCATCAGTTCTCCTTCTCTCTTATTTGCTAAAGCTTTTCTCTCATGTGAGTCATATGGCTCACTGTTCCTTTATTAATTGTTTTTTATACAATTTTACGCACTTCTCAATATCCGCTCTCCTTCCTAGTTTTGAAAACGAAAGCAGACTGGATACTCAGCTAGAATAGATATCGCTCCGTTTATAGAAGAACGTCATAACCCAAAAATTAATATTTGTCAAAATAGCGGTTTAAAGATTAATATTTTTTTACTCTTTTGTAACAATTTAACCGTGCAGATAAATTAAATGCTTTTATTATGATTTTAGACCTCAAAGTATAGTGGTTAACAAGTGACATGAGATTTACACTTAAATTGAGAAATTTATGATTTATGAACACTTGTGTCTTTCTTCTTCAAAAAAAAGCATAATTAAATTTTTTTTTAACTTTATCGTCATATATCATATTGTGACTTTGTTTAAGAAAAATATTTAAACTTTTTTAATATTGTGACGCTGAAATAAGTTTGAAATATAAAACAGTCTTTGTCTTTTTTTGTATTAAGGAAGTACAAAACTTGTAATAAGGATACAAACAGTAAATAGCAGTTATTATAGTAAAAATCCGCATAACATGATGGAATGCCTGCATCATTTACTAAATCTTAAAGTCTGACCGCTTATATTCACTAATTTTTATTTTAGACTTGTATGCAGGTTTAAGAATTGCTTTGATCGTCATTTCCGAAAATTCTTCCTGAGAATACGACGTTTTATAAAAAACTGTAAGTGGATCATTTTTTTCAATTTTAAGAATTAATTATTCTGTCCAACGAAATTTCCAATTCTTCCATTAAAATGTTTTAAATCAAAAAAATCCTTAAAACTTAACTCCTTTACTTGAAAAGGCTTACCACTTTTTTTTGCAGTTCGAATTAAAGTTTTGTACTCGTTCGGTAAATATATTGGGCTTGATTTTAAGTAGCGCTTTACTTGCCGTTCTATTACGGAATGTGCACAATCCCCCTCATGTTGCGTATGTCCCGTTACAAGGAATATATGGCATATGGATCTACTATTAGGATATTTACTTTTTACTTGTTTTTTTGCTGGCCAGCGCAACGTTCTTCCACAAAATTAGGTCCAAATGAGCAGTCTCTCTTGCGAATTAAGTAAAAACTGTCCTTCTTCCGCATAACCGAATAACCGATCAGTTAATCTGATGAAGTGTAAAACGACACTTGTGCCATCTGTCGGTAATGTTATGAAGTGCAAGTTCTTTCACATAAATAATAGGTTAGATTATGAATTGTTTTTATAATTTATCTACAAAATGCAGTTTTTTTAAATATGACGTTCTTCTATAAACGAAGCGATATGTTTCTGGAATGTAAAGTTATGTTAATTTGGGTACAATGTACTTTTAGTTTAACATAGAAGGACATGCTAGCGCCGAATTTCCGCAAGTGCACTCTAGAAAGTTGTATTAAAGGTGACTGCGAGCTAATAATGTAATATTAAACCAAAATATTATAGGTATATTACAACAGTATGTCACAAATACGTAACAATGTAACGAAAAAGAATACGTAAAAACTTCTTAGCTATAAGGATTTTATTATTTATTTTAAAAGCCAGTTATTACAAAAATAAAATATATTGTACAAGATAATAAGAAAAAATTACTAAATTTAAGTAACAATAGATACTAATCATTAATAGAAAGCAAATTGCTCCTAGGCATTGTTTGTTTTCTAAATTTAAGCGAAGCAATCTGTAATTAATTTTATTCATTTTATATTTGATATTTTTAAATCACAACTTAAAATTATTAAATACTATACATATACAATATAGGTACATATACAGATGGGAGAAATTTCGTTTCCCCAACGAATTATAAATAAAATTCTTAAAAGCGTAGACACCAACAAAGCTTCTGGACCCGATGGAATTCCAGCCCTAATACTAAAAGGTTGTGCAGACGCATTGACTCCTCCCTTATGTAGACTGTTCACGGCATCGTATAAGTAGGGCCAATTTCCAACAAGCTGGAAAACTGCTCGAGTGCAAGCTGTACCCAAAAAGGATAAGAAGACGATGCCCTCCAATTACCTTCCGATTGCACTAGTTCCAGTAATATCGAAGATTATGGAGAAAGCAGTCAACCAACAACTGTTAAGATATCTGGAATCATCTGGACTAATCAGCGATCATTAATACGGCTTCCGAAAGCTTAGATCCACTGGCGATCTTCTGACCCACGTCACACACTTGTGGACGGAGGCCATGGAGAAGCACGGCGAGTCTCGCTCAGTCGCTCTTGACATTTCCAAGGCATTTGACAGAGTGTAGCATGAGGGACAGAACCAAGCTCTCCTCAATCGGCATATAAAACTCATTATTGAATTGAATCAAAAGTTTTCTTGAACAACGAATAATCCAAGTAGCCGTCGATGGATACCTCTTCGACAAATTTAACATTAACGCTGGAGTCCCTCAAGGATGCATTCTATCCCCCACCCTTTTCTTGGTATATATCAACGATTTGCTAGGAACCACTGTCAATCCAATCTACAGCTTTGCGGACGATAGCACACTTATTTCCACATTTAAGTCCGCCAAACCAACGACAGTCGCAAGTTCTCAGAATCTTAGGCAGCAACAAGTAGCTTCAACCAACAACGATATTAGAGCAATCTTGGAGTGGGGCGATAACAATTTGGTCAATTTTAACGCTCAAGAACGTTAATTGTTTTGTTTCCCTACAATTGGCACAACTGAAATTTGTCAGAGTGACCAATATCGAAAGGACACAATCATGAAAAATGGCGGCCCCCCTAGTAGTGGTCATTTTCTTTTCATTGAATTGGCAGTCCAGGTGTATTTATTAAGTTCGTGGTACCATTGCGTGCCAATTCACAAGTAAATTTCACTCAAATGTCAAATTCAGGTTGCAATGCAACAAGCAGTAATCTCCTTGTAATAGAGTTGATTAACATCTGAGCAACATTACGATATTATATTGACGGTACATAAATATTTTGGGATTGATTAAATCTGCCATACTGACATATCTGTAACTTGCCATCTATGTAACATTCTAAGATTGCTTCGTAACAGGTTTAGTACATTCCCTGTCTGTTGATTACAAGTTAATAACAAAAAGAGTATATCGCAAAATATTACGTTATGTAACTTGTTAACTGGATAAATATAGAATTGGAAAAGCTAATCAATTCTGAAAAATCTAACAGGAAGACCACCAGGTTAGGTTTTATCAAATATGCCTAATATAAACACAGATGGTAACGACTCTATATATCTTGTAATCCCCAATGTTACTTAGTCTCGATGTGGTATTGTTGCTCACCAAAGTGACTAGGAGAATCTCTGCTGTAGATACAGTCCAATTTTCAGTCTTTTTCGGGTATGCCTAATAAGTTATTTTGTATAAAATTTCCATTTCTACAAACACATCAAAATAGCTATAGATCATTGTCCTTATTTATTAGCAAATTTCTTTTTGAAACATTTTAAAAAGAATGCATTGGCTAGAATTTTGCAAGTAGATAATATATTATTGACTTGCAAATATAGAATTAATAATCTCGATCATTTATTGGACCATCTGGAAGCACCAACATTTACACCATAAGATAAGGAAGATATTATCAAATAAAATTCTTGGATGGTTTAGATGGAGAGACGAAGTGAAAGCTCTTTAGTTCCCACAATATTATAAAAGACCT
Source organism: Anthonomus grandis grandis (assembly GCF_022605725.1). NCBI lineage: Eukaryota > Metazoa > Arthropoda > Insecta > Coleoptera > Curculionidae > Anthonomus > Anthonomus grandis. Next base: position 16,584,576 of record NC_065549.1, read on the forward strand.
ATACTCATGGATCTACCAATTATCAATCACTAGGATACTCCTCAAACATACTACCGCAATTCGTACAATCACAACCACAACTAGTAAACAAGAAGAAGTACCTCAGAGGGAAGAAAGAGTAACTTAGAAAAACGCTTTGTCATATCTGAGATTAATAAGGCAATAAGGTTTAAGACCTATGCAGGATTAGAATTATACCCGACCAAATGAGAAAAGCTAAACTAAATTAAACTAGCCAAGATCAGAAAACCCATCTTTAAACTACCAAGGAAAATTTATGTAGTCACAGGTCGACTGCGGATTATTATAGATACTTTAATTTTAAAAGAAAAAAAGAATAACTGTAGCAATAATCCAATCTTTAAAGCCTACACTGCTTTGATAGCTTTTCTATGGGTATGAACCCTTTAAAAAATTATTGACTCACTTAAATAGTTTAAAGAAATTAAAACGACCAAAGACGATTGATATCCACGACGTCCTTTAAGGTCAAAAATGGTCGGAAACCTTAAATAGTCTATGTTTCACGATCATCGACTGAGCATCTGAGAGCTTGCTAGAATGATATAATTTTACAAACATAATATTATCAATTATTTAATATGCACAAGTTTTATGCAAAACTGTATGTGTTATTTTATGTTTGTGGGTAAGATTATTAAATGGTAGTAGTCGTCGTTTTTTTATTTACGACGTTGAAATGAAGAGGGAATCTGGACATTCGGAGAGCCAAGGCTCGCCGATGCAAAAAACTGCCAGAACAAGCAAATCTAATTTCGCAGAAAAGATAATTGTCCTTTCCGACATTCGTTTCATTATCTACACACACTGTCCGTAAGAATAAAATAGTCAAGAGGTTCTGATGGTTATAGCAACGTGTGAAAAGATGAAGAACTGAATTATGGAAGACCTGAACCTAAAATCTTTACCAAAACAATACACCAGCTCATCCTGCCTTCTCTGGAAAAGACTCCCTGACAATATACTATATCAGTGTATTGGAACATCTACCGATATTGCCCCTTGTCACTTTCCTATTTCTCAAGGTTAACTTAGTATTGAAAGAGACAATATTTAAAAGTATGGAAGTGGAGGAAATGTAAAAGCGACATAAGTTCTCAAATAGCTGACAGAAGAGAACGTCTAACACTCGTTGCCTCCTCAATTGTGTTGATTATACGCCAGATATGTCTTTTGGGTTACTTATTTGTATATGCACCGGTAAGATGCAGATCGTTCGAAAGAAACGACTGAGTTTACTTTTTACAAGTATCGACGAGGTTTTTTTTATAATGAGGTGTTTTACTGAATGTACAAAGAGCATTAATATAGGAAGCTAACGCTGGTACAGGATGTAACATTTAAGATTTACACAATCTTCAACTGTCGGGGTGTAGCCAAAATGAAAATACCTAAATTAAATTAAAAATTTGCTTCATAACCACTCTTTGAATAACTACCTTCCGGAATGCCACAGAACCTGGCAATCCGAACCAACTCTCCCCTCAGAGCAGGAAACCGACTATAGCCTTACTCATTTACATCTTTTAAACGAAAGAGAACGGTTTATGGCTGAACCATTTCCTGCTTAACTGCAGTATTGTGGAGAAAATTATTCCACATAAAAACATTTGTGTGAAAATCTAACCTAACCTAACTCAACCAAACCAAAAAAAAAACGAATATATTCTGGGCTCTCGTCCATTCACACTACGATCATTATCTACGTTATCAATGTATTCTGTGCTACATTGGCACTAAGTTTTAAAATAAAAATTTAGTTTTATCACGTTTTGGTGATAAAACTAAAGTTCATAATCTAAGCTGATTTAATTCAATGGTATACAGGGTATCAATTTAAAAACGTACCAGCCTCTATATTTCGACCCTTATAAAAAATATTTTTAAGGGAGACATTTTATCAATGTTTGAAGACAAATAGAGGAAAATATTATTATATTTAAGAAACTCAGAACGTAAATAGAATCATTTATCATTTATACTTTACAGATTTATATTTTAAGATTAAATTAGAAACTATGGCCTAACAAGAGAAACCACTTACGCATTATTATTCGTGAATAGGATCATTTATTTTTTAAGATTCTTTAGCATTACTTGTCATAAAATCATGCTGTATTATTTAATAATTAGCATACATATTTATCACGTATTTGTATATAAAATCGGTATGTTATTTATTAATTATATATTAATTTTGGCATAACTTAAAGGGTTACGATGGTAATTTCTTTATAAAATGTTTGATTAATTTATCATAAGAACATACAATTTTTTAGGCATAATTTCATTTGAATTTTCTTTTTAGGATATTCAAGGATGATGAAGGTGAACCCCGTTTAATCCAGGAAGTAAAAGAGGAACAAAGATACACCTCGGTGAAAGGGGACAGCTCCTCGTCGACCCCCATATTCTTATATAGCCCAATTTTATTAGTTTTATTAGCACTAAATCACATTATTTTGTAAATTTTTAGCTGTCCTAACAGAAGATTTTGACAGAACGAATAAATCTTTTAAACGAGAACTAACATTTAGTAAAAAATAAAAGATTTTTATAACAGCTCATACGAGCAGACATATAAAAACCCCATTTTTTTATTGATTAAAAAAAAATTATCCCGCGAAAAATTGTTTCGACAGCTTTAACAAATGACAGATTTCCAACTGATATTAAAGCGGTAAAAATGTGAAAATCGTAAAGCTTTGCATCCAAAATATTGTCGGTCACGGTTATAAAATATTTAAAACCTGTTCAAAGAATTTCAATTTAACAGTTGACGCATTTTTATTGAATGTTTTTAGAGCGTATTTTATGCGAACATTTTATTTAGAAAGCTGTGAAATATTTCCCGTTAAAAACGATGATTTTGTGAATAAGGGATTTGGAAAAAAATATTCACAAGTCATAAATATTTATTATAGATATAAATAGCCTAAACGTAATTTTGTTAAAGCATTAATCATTTTATTTCCTTGATTTACAATAATAGGTTAGAAATATTTAAACCTATGATAAAATAATAAAAATTCCTATTATTCACAAAATTCACAATAAAATAAATTGTAATCAACGCAAATTAAACAAACAGCCCTCGATAGTATGTTTTCATAGAATAATAAATTTAATTAATAAAATTGAAAAAACAAAAAAAATATATGCTATTGCGGAGCCAGAGTGAATTATTAATTTTCCAGCAGACAAAATATCTCGTGCGTGTTTTGTGTAAATATATTTTTTAATTGTATGTATTTATTTGTTTTTTTTTTGTATATACGTCTGTGATAACGATACGAAATGTTGGGTACAATATTATTGTCCCTGTACATATTTTTGTCCATATTCTTTAAGAAAACATTCTGTTTTTAGTAAATACTCAATACCAACACCTTCCATTTAATATTATCATACTTTTATTCTATTTTACAATATTTTGTCTGTCTTTTGATGTGCTACTCTTCTTTTACATATAAAAAAATGTTAACTGTAACTATAACTGCCAGTTTATTAGTAATAGCTAATTAAATAGATTAGGTTAGCTGATATAACATGTATAATGACGCTAATAATTATTTTGTTTAAAAGGTATTGTTTAAATCAAATTGAATCAAATCGTTTTGATAAAAATAAAACAATTTCAATACTAATTAATTTTTTTACAACTAACCTAACAATTGGTCAAAGTAGCTTTCCTAAAACAAAATACTTACTAGTTAACATATCATATTTTGCTGTAATTTGTTTTAATGCATAATAAATGTAATTTTAATAACAAAATCTTTGTTGTTTTTTTTTGCTGATTTGATAAAACCTGCCTTTTTTGAATGTTTAGTTCCAACATCTTAAAGTTTTTTATAATTTCTATAAGATCTTTAAAATAGGATTTTTTGGAAATAAATAAACAGGATTTTTGGACTATAATTGATTTACCCAAAGTTGAGCATTTTGAAAAAAATTCAAAATATTCTAAAAATGGTGTTATATAAGAAAAATGTACCTCAAAAGGATTTTTGAGCATAACTTAGCTGTACATTGGATAAGGCGATGTAAAAATGATTTTTTGGTATTAAATTAATTAAATTAAAAACGTGTTGGTTCAATTAAAAATGTTGTTGAAATAGGTTATTTTAAAATTTTTAGTTTATTTTATTCTACTGATCCCAAAATACTTAACCTGTAAAGTATGATTCAGATATACGTTCATGACGATGGGTGTGCTCTTTTGGTACCTTACATTTAACTTTGAAATATATTTTAAAGATCTTTTAAATGACTATTCGTAATATATACAGTGCTTTCATTTCAAAATAATCCACCTTTAATAACTTTCTTAAAAAAAAAAAAAAAAAAAAAAACACGTCAAATTAGATATACAGGGGGACGTTTAATTATGCATTTACTGAAGTTCTGTCAATCACCTCCGCACCTCCAGCTAACCTCACTTTAATATGTCAGATGGGAACCCCCATCGTGTGATACATCATAGTAAGCATAGTAAGTGTTTTTTTTTTTTTTTTTTTTTTTTTTTTTTTTTAAGAAAGTTATTAAGGGTAGATCGTTTTGAAATGAAAGCACTGTATATCTTTATACCGCCTTTTTGTATTACTTATATTTCTTTTGTTTACAATATTATAGTCATCAACATTTTTTATCTATCTATTTAAAATGTTTATAATAAAAATTTACGAATTATTTAAATAAAAGAAGCAAAATTTCTAAATAAAGAAACTAATGTACAAAAATTATGACTTAGATTTCTCTGTGTCATTGATCCTCGAATTACAATTTTTAATATTTTTAAGTTTTATACGTCAAAAATTAACCACAACTTAATTACTTCATATTTAATTAATTTGAAATCAAAAGAACACATCAAAGTACATACAACGACCAACAAATCGATTAAATATCATCCATTTATGATCAAATCTGTTTATATTGTAATATCAATTTTCAAAATAATAAGAAATCCTGAAAAAAAAACATGCTTTTTTTCACATTTAAGTGTAATTTTAACTACTATCTTTCCCAAATATTACCATTAAAAATTCCCAATGTTCTCCTAGCAGTATATTATTGCTATTCAATATGTTGCCAATCGATTTTTCAATTACCAGTGAATGTTGACCAATGAATGCTTCTATACATATTCTATTTAAAAAAACATGCACCATATAAAACAGAATGGATAATAAAAAGAAAAACACTTTGAATCACAAATAATATTAGATTAACTTAATTTCTCTTAGGAATAAAATTTAAAAAACAAAATACAAAAATACAAAATTATTTGGGAAAACTACAGGCAACTTTGAAAGCAAGTGCTATTTCAAGTACACATTACTCCGTAAATAACTAAAAGGTGAGCTTAACATACACTGCAAGCCTAAAAATTCTATTTCGATCTATCTTCTGAAACTCCATAGCATAAGACCTTGTCTTATCATCTGTAAAAAGTAATCGAGGATCTTGGAAACATCAAATTTTAGTTGGCAACACCCGAGGAAGTGAAGTAAGCTTTATTTTTTATACCTTTAAACCATATCTAAAGTTAAGTAAAATGAGTTATAAAAAACAGCTATCTAAAGTTGTTTTAAATGAACTGTCTGAACTTAGGCCAATCAGCATTCCTACATTCCTACCCTTTTAAAGTTACTAAAGAAAGACCCTAGAGAAGAGTCAGATCAGAGCAGGCGTGAATAGGCTTTCTATTATATAGGGTGTAAATAAATAGATGCGAAAAAATTGAGGGGCTGATTCTTGGGTAAATTTTAAGTATTCGATTAAAAACATAAAATTGATATACCTAAATGTATTACGTGTTTATTATTATTGTTTAAATGTGATTCTAATTGTTTTAAACCAAATTAAAGAACAAGAAATTAAATATTTATAAAAGATGTTGAAAATTACCACCCCCTGCCATTATGCAAGATTCTATACGTCGCCGCATTTATCAACGAATCCGATAAAAAAGTCCGGAAGAATTTTGAATTACGGCACATGAATTAATGATTCGATTTCTCAAGGCATCAATATCCAGTAGCGAAATCCTATACACCAAAATCTTTAAATGACCCCATGTGGTAAAATATAGTGGATTCATGTCTGGTGATTTAGGTGGCTAAAACTGAGGACCGCCTCGGCCATCCAATGATTTGGATATGCTTTGTCTAAATAACGACGTGCTAAAAAACTAAAATGGACAGGAGCTCCATCGTACATAAACCATATTACTATTCTAACAGCTAGGGGCACCGCCTCAAGAAATCCTGGAAGTTTGTCTTAAGAGAAAACGAGTGTATATTTCCTCATTCAATCTCTGTGGTAGAAAATGAGGGCCAATAAGGTGGTCGGAAAATTTAGAGCTATTTATGAAGAGGTAACATGGCCTTCAACTGATTGTGATAAACCACTTGAGGATTTCCATGAGATTCTGAAGAGGATCTTCAACACTATTTTTTCTTATTGTAAAACTCACAAAAAAAAATCTAGGAAATGTTGGGTAACAAGGGGAATAAGAACATCTTCCAAAAATATGAAAGGGCTTCACCGTCTGAGAAAATTTAATCATGATAATTAACAATTCCAGGATTACTATCATAAATATAGGACTATTTATAGGAACATCATAAAGTCAGCAAAGAGAAATTATTATGCATCAAGATTTTCAGCTTCAAAAAATGTGTGTTAGGAAACCTGGTCAATTATAAATGACATTAGACAGGGTTACGGAAAATCCCATGTACCTGATTCCAGTACTATTGCGTCGGATAAGCTCAATGATTTCTTTTGCACAGTCGGAAAAAAGCTAGCTTCTAAAATTGTGCCAACCAAAGACACCTTGAAATATTTGTCACACAAGAGAGTCCAGGATACATTCTTCTTATATCCAATAAATGTAAATAAAATGAGAGTTTTGATATCCAAAATAAAAAACAAAAAGTCTGTGGGGTGAGACTGCGTGTCTCTTTGTATATTTCAAGAACTGAGTGCTTCTGCTATTAATTCTTTGGTCAATGTTATAAATAACTCGTTTTCAGGAAGACATTTTCCAGACTTCCTAAAAAATGCTATAATCATACCGTTACACAATATTCTTCAAACTATAGGCCAATTTTTCTTCTTCCGATATTGGCTAAAATTATAGAAAAACTCGTCAAGGTTAGAGTCACTGGTTTTTTAAATAGAAATAACGTACTGAATTCAAATCAGTTTGGCTTTCGAGAACATATGGGGACAGATGACGCTCTGTTTTCCCTTTTGGATCAGCTGTACATGGGTCTCTACAAAATAGAGGTGAGGTTTCTGGAGCGGTATTCTGTGAATCGACTAAGGCTTTTGACTCTGTCAGTTATGAAATACTACTTCAGAACCTGGAGATATATGGGTTTAGGGGTGTAGCCCTGAATTGGTCTGGGTCATATCTTACGGGAAGTATGCAGAGTGTGTATTTTTCATTCTTCGGTCAGTGCGACTTCGGGACCTGTGTTATTTCTTTTGTTCATTAATGACATTTGCCAAGTAGAAATTACGGGCTATTTGACAGTTTCTGCCGATGATACAAGCATCTTGTGGAATCACTCTGACCCTCAGGCATTACAGAATATAATTAATAATGATCTGCTAAAGATCAAGGCTTGGTTTAATAACAATTTGTTAACTTTAAATATATCTAAGACTAATGTGCTTACCCTCAAGTGTGACCTTACTGACATTATTCTTAACAGAAATAAATTAAACAATACAGAAAGTTTAAAATTTTAATTATCACATAAGCGCTCTATCTAAAAAACTATCTTCAAATTCTTATGCTTTAAGAGTTATTTCTAGAGAGTTAGATCAAAGTTCAGTTAGAATGGCGTATTTTGCCCTAATTGAGAGTAATTTGAGATATGGTCTTCCCTTTTGGGGTAGCTGCAGTGGTTATCTCTTTAAGTCTTTGTTTGTATTACAAAAGAGGGCAGTTCGAATTATGTACCATGTTGGATTAAGGGAATCATGTAGGCCTGTCTTTTTAAATAAAAAACTTATGACCTTGCTGTCTGTTTATTCTTAACAGTGTACGTTTAGTTTATATAAAATGTAGGCATTATTACACAAAGGCAATATAATACTCGTCAAGAACAACATGTACCTTTACCCATAGCAACAAATGCCCTTGTAAAGAAATCATTTATCTATGATGCAAAAAAAATTTATAACCATTTGCCCTCACAACTTAAAAGGATGTCAGTTTAAAAAACTTTTAATTAGTAGGGCTTATTACACCTTAGATGAATTTTTTAATGATCGACTCGCATGAGTAATGTTAAGATTTATGTACCCACCTTATCTTATTTTGTTTTGTTTTATTTTTTGTTTGTGTCAAGTGCTATATTTATATGTCAATTTTATGTTCATTTTTATTTCTACTCCAAATTTTGACCTATCTATATTATTTAATCATTTAATTTTAGCTTTGTTAATGAGATGTTAATCTTTCGATAACAAAGCATGTTTCGACTTTTGACTTTGACATCCAACGAGAAAATTTAAGACACCTAGAGGAATCTCGTGGTAATAAGGCCTGGACTCGTACGTGATATGGATATAATAACTGATCCTTTAAAATAGTCCATACCGTCATATAATTGACTTGTAGCTGCAGACCAATTTTTCTAGTACTGGTGTCAGGTTGTTCAACAGTTAAATTAAGTACTGCTTCTTCCAATTCTGGTGTTTAAATATTGCGCTAGTGACCACAATCATGCTTTCTTTGTTGAAAAGTTCCAGTTTTTCGTAGTCTTTGATGAAGGCAGGCAAATAATGAATGATGAGGCTTGCAATGAATTTCCGTTAGCAGGACCATAAACAAAATGCATATCGGTCATTTCTGCATTTGAATAATTTGCCATTTTGATGAAATGGAGCAAAATTGGACAAAAAAGCCAACCAACAATCATCACCAGACATTTAACAGGTTAATACAGATTAATAGGTTAATACATTATTTGAAAGGTTAAGTAAAAAACAAAAAAGGTTAAAAGGTAAAGTAAACAGTGGTGTACCATATTTTTCAATAAAAATATGTACTTTGAACCTTAAACGAACGTCACTGTACAAATAAAAAAAATTAATGAGCCTCAGAAAATGCCTGCTTGATGCCACTGCTTTCTTAAAAGCAACAGACAATAATTTACAGTCGGCTGATGGCAATGAGTTGATTATCCTGGCCCATCGAAATTATTTCAAGATTTTTGATAAATAAAGTCACCATCTATTACTGACAATACTGAATTTTCTATGTTTTGCATAGAAAATTCGTTGGTCTCGCTCGGTCTTTAAGCAGAGAATAATTGACAGACCGCACTTAGTCGATGAAGCTTTATGAAATGAATGTCCCTTCTACTGTGTACCATAAGGATCTATTTTTTTCCCACTTTCCTTTATCTTTATAAGTAAAAATCTGAAATACTCTTCAGTTCATCTATGTCTTACCACCCCAACCCACTTGCAAAGGCTTTAAGTGACCACT